>NW_008236767.1:6010790-6163597 GCF_000691975.1 Corvus brachyrhynchos
GTCCCTGCGCCAGGCTTCCCTTCGCCAGGACACAGCTGACATTGCTCAACTGTCTCGGTAATTAAATAATATTCACGAAAATATTCTTCCATCGGCATATATTTTGACTCCAATATTAACTGTGTCCAAACGGTTTTCCAAAAGCCCTTCGTAAGAATTAAATCCCAAGAAACATAGAAAAAGTTCTTAAACAACCATGCCAGGAAGTGTTTCAGTTCTTTTTGAGCTTGAATCAAGCTAAAATTTACAAATCGTTGTTCAAGAATCATTTTAAGTTTAAGATAAATGTCCATATGCGGCTCTGAGAGCCAAGAGTCTTCCCACGGTTCCTGCATAGTTTAGATATGGAATAGCAAAGCAAAACCAAGAAGAGGAATCCAAAGTTTCCAGGGTTTACTCACACAAATCAGTCGCTTAGGGATCGGGGATCGTTCTGCTCACAATTCTCTACCATTATGTTGCAGTGGGGATCCTGCAACATGCATATACCAAACCAGGCGTCCCGTGGAAAGGAAATATATATGGATGGATTCTTGCTAGATGTTTCAGAGATGTTGATTTCTCCAGCCGCATGGCCGGGGCTCTGCCGAGGAACTGTTACAGTCACAGGACCAAGGGTCCTTCCGCCTGTGCAGGGGAACACAAACCAACCAATGGGAAACAAGGCTGACCAGGGGAAGGGAAACGCCGTGCCTCCCCCCCAGGGCCCCTCTCCCAGGGCTCCATGGCAGGGGAGGGACCCCAACAACTTAGCACCTAATACTGTGTTTGGTACATATGCAGATCTGCTTCTCCAGGTAAGGTCTTTCAGTTGCAGGAATTCTTCTGAATTACAATTTTCCCTTGCATTAAATTTCTCCTCACTCTCCTAAAGTCCCAAACACGACTCTCCAAAATACCTTCTTGACAAGAGGCCACAGTCCTAAAAACTGGTGGCTTCTTATTCTGACCCAGTTCCACCCCTGTATAGTCACCTTAACATCTGGCACTATTTCCTCGTCTTTTGCTTAGACTCTATCACACAATCAGTTTTTTTCTTTTCAATCATTCATGCTTCTTCCTTTAATAAAACCAGATTTTAGTCTGGTTTCAAGTGATTTACTGTACAGAAGTACCATAAACTTCTTGTACATAACTGATGCACAAAAACTTGCATAAAACATAATTTTGGTGGATAGTTAAACAGGGAAAAGGGTAAATTAATATTTTAGACTTGACAAGATTTGTACAGTGTGCTGTCAGTTTTACTCCAGTTAGAAGTTTCACAAAAGTGACATCAAAACTCAGCTACAACAACCTAGGCATAATCAGACAAACTTCATTGCAAGTTATTGATGACAGACTTACATGAGATAATACTAGATTTAAATTTGCCTCAATTACTGGGAAAAAAATGATTCACAAGGTTAAATTTCACTGACAACAATGTAGTAGGAGAAATAGTGTATCTGTTTAACTGTCTCTTTTGAAGCTGTCTGAAAAAGTCATCCATGGACAGCATTATTTCCTGTCTGCCACATCACACAAAATAAAGTTAGGTAGAAAAGATGCAGCACTGTCTCATACAGGTGACTGCAGCAAATTCAAGAGAAGTTACCCATTGCAAAGATTATTTGAATAAAGCTGTTTCTCCTGTGATATTCATAGAAGTAGCTTTGATCTATGAAAAATATTACTATACCCAATAACCTCTGAGCCAATAATGTGCCATTAAAGTAGTCAGGTAGTAATTCGCTTACTCCCTTCAGGACTACAATAATGTTTCTCATATAAAAGTATAATCTTTCCAAAATGATGATGTATAGAAATGAAGGAGTTCAGAGAAATGAGTAACCAAGTCAGTTGCTAGACAAATCAGTAATGACAGGTGCCTGCTAATATTGCATAAACTTACATGTGACATGCTGAACACCATGCAAGAATTCATGTATGCCAAAGTTCATGGCAAGGAAAAAACCCAGGAAAAACGACAGCTTTGAAGACAGTAAATAATACCTCTAAACTATTAAAACCATGAGATGAAGACCCTGATTCAAAATTGGTGGAAAAGCTGGTCACATTTTTGTTGTTGTTGTTGTCTTTTTAGTTGGAAGTTATTTCACAAAACCAGAACTGTTTATCAGATACAAATTTTATCAAAATGATTACAAGATCATTGGTATTGAAAGTTGTTAAAAATGATAAAGAGGTCTTCTAGCTTTTTAATTTACTTTTTCTCTTGCTGTTTAGAGGACTATTTATTTTGAAACTTAGGCCAATGGTAGAGGTTTTACCTTAAGAGGTAATAACTTTTAGAGACTTCAATTTTATCTTTCAGTTTGGAATGTGGAAGAAGATCAGTGTATTGCTACTAAGCCAAGAATGGTGAAAAGTGCAGTTCTGCATGTGATTCTGAATGCCCACTATTTCCTACCAAATGGTAGGTTACACTTTGTGGCAAATATAAACATTTAATATTATTTATAGTTTTCTGTGTTCCAGCTTAATAATTTATAGAAAAAACCTGCTCATTAAAAATAAATGCTTTAGGAGGGTCTTTAATTATTATAAATCAAATTCTAATTTATTTTTCTTTGTAGTCCTCCGGAGTAAACACCAGAAGATATGCACACACCTGTATTTCTCTCTGTTAGCCACCAGAAAAGATGGATTATTTTAGTACAAAAAACTACAATGTCATCATTAAAATATTTTATGGTGAAGATGGTACTGCCAGAAACTGGGTATGTTTTTAGCTCTATTAGATTTATAAAACAAATAATACCTAATAAGTTATTTCTTCTCTCTATGATTTAGCCCCCAGATCAGATGTCTTGTGTTATTTGAAATGAGAACGTTCACTTAGTTTTTCATACCTTTAGAAAAAACCCAAAGAGTACCCTACTATTGAAGCCCATTTTTCTTTCTTTTTTGCTTTTTTCTCTTCTGGTTTGTTTCTTTGATCTTAATTATTTGTCTTCCAGAAATATACTAATGTTCCTGCACTTAGGAACTGTTCAACTAAATTCAAAGTGTTTATGAATGTTTGTTTCCTACTTTAATACACTGTGCATTAGACAGTCTTGAAAAGTGCTTGAAAAGTGACTACAGAACTTAGGTTCTGAAACTTACAGAAAGGATCAGCTCTGAAATGTGAATAATCAGATTTCAAGTAAGCTGGCAGAGGCTTCATGACTACAGGCTTGCAAGCTCATTGCCCAGCAAAAGGGACATAAATTCTGAGTTTCATTCCCTCTGTAAGAAATTTATAGTGCTTCTTATTTTTTTCCAGAAATTATTTTTAATGCTTGTGATTCAAAATTTTTTTCCAAACTAAGCAAATTCCACAGATTTCAGCCCAGATTCACTGACGGAGTGTATCTCGGTTCTCCCAAAATACTCAGAAAGTACTACGGAGCCGTGCAAACCCACTTGCCAAAAACCCAAATCAATAGAATTTGATGGACTTCAGGTTCAAGCACCTCACCTTTGTTGCACAAAGAACCAGAGCATGTCAGGAGGAAGAGAAGTGGACAATGAAAAGAAGAGCAAAATGTTGTTACAAATCCAAATGAGAGTCACTCTTTTTTCTTTTCTTGCTTATTGTCTGGGTCAATGTTTTTGAGTAAAAAAACTTCACCATTGCTTAACTGATCACTTTAAACCCCACATCAAAGGATTGCTGTTCTTGTGATAGTTCCTCTTAGAGAAACCTCTCTTCATAGGCAATGAAATGATGCGTTTTAATTAATATTGTAATAGCTCAGTGGTACAGCAGGCAAGATTTAATCAGCCAGTGAACTGTTTTCATTAGACCAGAAGCAAATCACGGAGTTTATTTATCTTCTAGGTTTATGGAAATCAGTGCATCTTTAAAGCATCTCTACATATTCCATAGCAAAATCCTTTGCTGCTTTTGAAGTCTTTAAGTTGCTGTTTGTGTCTCCAAAGTTTTTGCAAAAATAATGGACTGGCAAATTGTTGTGGTGTTGCGTGCGCCAACTAAATGTGCTGGGATTTGAATTGTTTTGAGTGCTTAAATTTCACATGTCTGCAAATGCCCTTTGCAAACTTCAGCATTTGGAGATTTGCTGCTGCTCTTACAATACTCTGGGGATAGCTTTTACTTAGAACAAAACACCCTGGAGGAAAGAAATGTGCTTTTTATCTAGTCTGGAGCAAAGAGCGGGCTTGTGCTTTGGATGCTCTCTCTGCAAGGGAGCTGGCAGCCAGGGCTGGCCATTTCAAGCAGGAGCTTGTTGGTGACATCAGGAGGCATGGCCCCATACAAAGCACCCCAGTGCATCTGCAGAAGATTATTTTGCTCACTTCTGGGGTAAACACATGCAAGAGCTTTTGCAAGTCAGGAAAAAGGCATGAGTTCTTTTGCCAACATGGTGTGTTGCATAGAGTTTGGTAAAACACACGGAGCACAAGTGTCAAAGTGTTAATGAGATCCTACCAATGGACAACCAACAGTAAATTTTAGCAATAAAGACTCCAAATTGCTTTGGTCTGCTGCCAGAATCACTGCTGAACATATTTTCTTTCTTTTTTTTTTTTTAATTAAATAGAGAGAAAACCATAGGAAATAGTGCTGAAAATCAATAACTTTAATAATAATGCATTAACTGGTTAGCTGTAAGGAATTGTTCTGAAGAAAACTCCGCATTTGACAAAGCTTTGTGTGAGACAGAAGCACTCTGGGGTCAGGGCAAGGGAAGAGATTTATTTCTTGAGAGGAACTGTTGTGGCAATAGCTATGGGGGAGGTTTGGTCCCACTGCTTGTTCTGAAAGCTAATTCATTAGAGGGATCAGAAAAGAATGTCAGAGATTAAAACATATCTTGTTTTTCTGCTGCTGATCTTCACTTGCATTCTCTTCTTCTGGGGTGGGGAGGCCCAGCACATGGTCACACTGTTTTCACTCCTACACTGGTACAGCTGAAGCACTAACACTCAGGCAGCTGTAGTGGAGGGTCCCAGTACCTCCTCTGTGGACACCCCTGACATGAATATACCTGGACAGGTGGTGACCACAAATATGTTGTAAAGAAATATTACACAATTTACAGTGAACCTTTCTTTAAAAAAATTTTTATTCACATTTTTCTTTCTTTTCATTATCTCTATCGCTCTTCCTTGGTTTGAACATATTTGTTTGAAGCTGATTTGGCACACAATTTTCAGTCTGGTCTAAGGTTTGTTCTTTCATTCCAATGTTATATTTAATTGCTTTTCTTTCTCTCTGTATTAGATATATTTATTGTGTCTTTCTGGCTTCATTTCTGTTTCTTGACTCCAGCTTTCCTCTTTCTTCTCTTGCAGCTTTTGTTCCCCTCAGTGTTCTCTGACTGCACATTTTCAATTTTCTACAAGGAAGGACTTCCATGGGGGAAAAAAATCTTTACTGTGTCAAGGCTCCTTTTCTTTTAGCGGCATTCACAGCATAAACTACTGTTTTTCCAGAGAGATGAAAAGCTAGATTTCTTTTCCACCAATAAGCAAACCCACAGGTTGTGTCACCTGGAGAGGACTGGATTTTTTATTCTTTTCTCCATTCCTCTTACAGATATGGCCACACAAGGTCTTGGCTTTTATTTCAGGAATCAGGGAAGCTCTCACCTACATCAGCTTTGTAGCAGCAGCACTGGAAAATTGTAACATTTGTTTTATTGTAACAGCATAGGAACCCCTCACTGATTTCTGACTGAAAGTTGGGTCCCTGTTGAGGAAGAAATAAAAATTAAACAATGTGTTGGCACCATTTCTCTTGCTCAAACCTTCCTCACTTGTTCAAGAATTGGGAGACAGCCTGTGACTCTCCATTCCTCAAAGTAGCACAGCTCCAGGCAGCTACATAAACATGTTCAGAGCTCAGCAATTGCACAAAACAATGTCTCAATTAGTGCGTCTTTTTGTCAAATCAATGAATAGTATTTATGTTATAAATCATAAGGAGTAGACTACCCCAGATTTGGCTCCACTTCTCCTGGATGTTAATAGAAAACTAACAAAACCCAAACAACTAGGACATCTGTTGGTTTGGATCTGTGCTGAGTGGCTGCTAACTCCAGGTGAAGTTCAAGTACTTCTGTCTACATATGTGGATGTCTTGCTTCCCATCTCTACAATACTTCACACTAAGTACTGTCATATCTAATCTCCTTTGGAGTAAAAAATTAAAAAAGGTCATATAATTTTTGATATTTGAAGGTGTTTTTATTCCTTACCTTTGCTGACATATAGTTCACATCAGGATAGTTTATTTTAGGAGCAGAAGAGTAATTAAAAAAAATAATGAAACTGTCTGGGAAGGTTTGTAGGCTTGTTCCCATGAACAGTAGAGGTTACAGGCACTCCACCACGGTGTGCCAAACTCCCACTCTGCAGCAATGATAAGGGGTTTCATATCATTAGCCACGGTGGTGGATTGACCCAGGCTGGGTGCCAGGTGCCCGCCAAAGATGCTCCATGGCTTCCTTCCTCAGAAACTATAATGAAAGGCACATGAGTCGAGATGACGTCGGGAGAGATCACTCACCAATTACTGTCATGGGCAAAACAGACTTGACTGCAGGAAATTGGTTACCAATCAGATCAGAGTAGGGTAATGGGAAATAAAAGACAAACATTAAAACCAACTTTTGTCCACCCCTCCTTTCCTCCTGGACAAGACTTCAATCCTGATTTTCTCCATGTCCTCCTCTCATAGGCACAGGGACGGGGAATGGGGGCTGTGGTCAGTTCATCACATGTTGTCTCTGCTGTTCCATCCTCTGCATGGGGAGGACTCCTCACACTCTTCCTCTGCTCCAGAATGGGTTCCTTCCCACAGGAGACAGTCTTCCATGAACTTCTCCAGCAGGAGCCCTTCAAGCTGCAGTTCTTCATAAGCTGCTCTAGTGTGGGACCCTTCCACGGGGTGCATTCTTTCAGGAACATACTGCTCCAGCATGGGTTCCCCATGGGGTCACAAGTCCTGTTAGAAAACCTGCTCCAGTGTGGGCTCCTCTCTGCACAGGGCCTTAGGTCCTGCCAGGAGCCTGCTCCATTGCAAGCTTCCCATGGGGTCACAGCCTCCTCTGGGCATCCACCTTCTCCAAGGGCTGCAGGTGGATCTCTGCTCTGGTGCCTGGAACAGCTCCTCCCCCACTCTCTTCACTGCCCTTAGTGTTTGCAGAGCTGTTTCTCACGTATTTTAACTCCTCTCCCTGGCTGCTGTTGCACTGGGGTTTTTTTCCTCCTTCATAAAGACATTACCCCTGAGGCTCTACCAATTTTTCTGATGGGCTCAGCCTTGAACAGTGGAGTGTCCATTTTGGAGGTGGCTGACATTGGCTCTGCTGGACACGGGGGAAGCTTCTGGCAGCTTCTCATAGAAGCCATCCTTGTAGCCCCCCCGACCCCAAAACCTGGCAACACAATCCCAGTACAGTCATAGAGTCTTGCAGGGCCTTTAAGTAACAGAAATGATCATGAGGGGGCAGAGCTGTACAGGTTGCAGTATAAAGACCTCAGTTAGAGGTTTTCATATAAGATTTGCTTCTAAATGTTGTAACATACGACAAAATTTAGAAGAAATGTGTTTTTAATGGAGAAGTCTCCTAAAAGCAAGGTGGAATCAATCTGTAGGGCATGTTACAGAATTACTTGGTGTCTCACTGAGGATGACACTGTTAGCTACAGCTGAGTTTCTTCTGCACCTGTATAGCACAGGTGACAGCCTTGACTCAGTGTAAGTTTAATGGGAATAGAAATGCCTCATGCAGCAAGGTGTTAGAGCTGTTTCAGACATATGAAATGGCCTGACTAGGTTTTGAGAAGAGAAGCACTATGTTCTGTTCAAAAGGAAAAATGTTTCAGAGGTGAACAAAACAATGCTGAAGTGGCTTTCTTTGAATGTTATTTCTACTTTTCCTTAAAAAGCCACATATGGGAGATTTGCAAGAGAGGAAGGTTTGGGAAAAAACCAAACAACTCACATTTGGTAAAGTGGAGTGTTGGGGAAGATGAAACAGGAAAGTCTTATAAATATGATTGCCTGACAAAAGATTTTGGGAATATGAAAACTACAGGCAACATCGAAATGAAAGCCACTTTTGAAATACCAAGTCTTAGTTACTGAACAACTGGAAAACAATGGTATGGCCGACTGAAGGTAATCCCCTCTTGATTGAACAATACCCTCTGCTTGCAGGCGGGTCCAAGGGTCAGAGCAGACCCTACTAGCTCAGCAGAAGGGGTCCAAAGAGTAGTTTTTAGAAGTTAAGATGTAACACTCTATGGTAATATAAGAACTCTTATAGGCTGTATGTAAATGCTATAGGATTTGTATCTTGTATTAGATTGGTTAGTGACAATTAGAATATTCAGTACAGAAGATGATTTATTGTATTGTAACCAGGACTTCAGACACTCTTACTACTTCTTCTTCACTCTCTTTGCTCTTACACTCTCTCTCTTACTCTTCGCACACTCTTACACTCTCTCTCTCTCCTTACTTACTCGCTTACTCTCTTGCTCTCTTGGGCCTGCTCAGAGCTGCCAGCTGCAGCTCTAAGCAGTGCCCCTATACCCACGCCCTTTGCAATAAACCATTTGTCCCAAGATCTGCCTACAGAGATCTCCGTCCGTCCCGACCGTCCGGACCGAACCCACTGAGTCCCTACAGTCTGGCGCCCATCGTGATTGCCGAACCCACACCCAGCACCTACAGTGGAGTGATTCAGTCAATACTACACATGATTCCTGAACTACCTCATTTTAGAAGAGCACTGCCTCTTGTATATCAAGTGAGTATGGGCAGGATTCAGTGCTATTTGTACTAACGAAGCTTTAAGGTCGATTGTTTGAGGCTTTTTGACATCTAAATTCACTTCAGCCCTTTCAAAATTCCCAGGGCATTTAACGGAGTACATGCAATGCTCTAAGGTATAGTTGTGTAAACTGCCTCCATGAAGTATTTACAGGCCTTCTGCAGTCAAAGTTCTTCATCAAATCTCATTTCCTTCTCAGTATTTGATGCTATAACCAGATAAAGGCATTGAAACACTTTAAGGGCTGGAACTTGTTCCTCTATAACAACATCACATAAAATGAAGTGTGAAAGAAATAAGAAGTAAGCCTGAGGGATCAAAGAGAAATCTGTGGCTCAGAGCAGGGAAAGCCACTCAAAAACAGTGTATGCTTGGATTGATATTCAGCTAAGGCCATGTTGTAGGCAAGAAGAACATCCATGTCTTGCCAACACCGATGTCTAGGTCTCTGTTTTTCTCCCTGTGTTTGCAGACAAGCCACAAGACCTTACTTTGAAACATAAAACACCTTGGACAAGAGCTTCAGGAAGGAGATAATTTCCACAGATCCTTGCTTGGTATACCTTAGCTGGGCTAAGTGAGACAGATACTCACTCAACACTATCTACAACTACAGTTCCTTTATATATTTTAGTCTGGGAATTCTAGATTAATTTGTCTCAAATTACAAGTCCAGTTTAAAATAATATCGTAAAAGCAGTGACAGATGCCACAAAAAAAATAAGCCCCCAACCAAACTCCACAAAAAGTCCTCCTCAGAGATAAAGGCACCAACTGGGCTGAAATTTCAAAATTATGTTTACATGGAGTGATTTGATGATGCACAAATGTGTGTATACATGTAAGAAAGCCTTTTGAAAGCTTTTGAATTAGTTTAATGGTATTTTCTAGTTTTAACAGAGGGGCAGTTTCTCAACATGTATGGCAATTGCAGGGTATTTAATATCTACTTTGCTGTTTTGTATAGAACTTATTTTTCAGTCCATTAATGCAGTACATTTACATCACATAGGACTGCTACAACTTTTTCTAAACCTCAGGTGGTAACTCTTGAACCATTTTTCCATCTTCTCTCCCCAGTATTTTAATGACTTCATTGACTCATGTGAGATCTTTCAACAGCTGTCTACACAATGTGTCTGACCTCCTTATCCCTGCCTTTCCCCCCCTGCACACCCAATCTGTCAGTGTTAAAGGTTTCAACTTAAATAATATACCAGAAGTGATTCCTAAGCCCAAAAAGAAGTGACAGTCCAGGAAACATGTCTCTACTGGACCTTCTCACCAGGAAGGCTCAGGAGCTTATTGCCCTCTCCCCTCTGCTCTCCTTTTCCCCCTGTTCCTTCTGAACAACTGGCATATCTCTAATGTCTCCTCCCCTGCACATGTTCCCAGATATTACCTTCTGTTTCATCACTGAACTGGTACATTCAGGCTTGAGCCTATCTTCCAGGAGCCACCAAAGAGTACTGCCAAACACAGTGTGTTTCCAGCTTTCTGCATGGAACTGGGTACTTTCTAAGGACACCTTTTCACCTGCTTCACCCACAGATGATTTTTTGTCTCTGTCCTGGCTCCTGGAATGATGTCTCCATGTGCAAGATAAAAGCTCATATTGCTTCTTTATATCCTTTATATCCTACTTTGTTTTGTTCTGTCACCCAGCTGTACTGCAAATGTTCTTGCAGCTTCATATATTTAAAAGCCAGCAGGATGAAAAGAGGCATATGTAGCAGCAAACACAGCACAGGCACGTGTGCTGATAAGATTAATTCCTTGTCATCCGCTATAATGTTAAATCTAATTTGAATTGCAGCCCTTGGGACCTGCAATTCCATTTGTCCATCTGTCAATAAATTGCCATTTTCAGTTGTACTGTAGTTAATTGCAGTTAATATACAAAGCTTTTCCCTTGCTGTTCTTCCATCCCCTTACATAACCCCTGGGGTTTTTTTTCAAAGTATAATTAGAGCTAAATAAACAGAAACAACACTGAGTTAGCAAGTTATTTTTTTAAGAAAAAGCTGAAGGGTCAGGATAGATATTTTCTGCTCAGCTCTAGATAAAAAAACCCCACCAACCATCTCTAAATACAGAAAAAAATGAAGGAATAGGTATAAAGGAAAACAAAGAACAGGAAAGTAATAAAACACAATACTTACCTAAAATACACACTTTGTTTCTAACACTTTGCTTCTAGTGATGAAAATGTTCACTGTGAACATTCAGTTTTGAATCTCTTGTTCCTTGTTAGCATCTGAGATAATCTCTAACCCAGCTGAGTTATGGGCAGTCCCAGTATCCATTTTAGTTTTATCCGTAAGGATGGTGTGAGCTTCATCTAAAACTGCTTTTCTTATGTACTCTAAAGAGCCTTGTAAAAACTCTTAATTCTCTATGGAAGATGGAAAGAAATTTGAGTGTTTATTTTTAGAGTACACTTGCTGCCTTCAAATTTCCTAAGCTTTTCTAGAAAAAGTCAGGTAAATATTAATACCTTGAAACAAGTTGGAAACTTTGAGATTTCTGGTGGTAGCACATGAAATATATTACAGATTAAAAGTAAAATTAAAGGGATGTTTCAGTTTTTATAAAAATAACCTTTACTTTCTTTTTTGCTTTTCTAATTTATACTAAGGGCTTTAATTTACGCCAAAATCCAAACTTTTCCTTTTAGCAATAAATGCAAAGTTTTTTTATATGATCTAACTGACCTTCTGTTATGAATCATTATGTTTCAATTAGTATAATATTTGTAGATAGTAAACAAGATATGCATCACTTTCCAACCCTCATATAGGACTTCTTTTTTTTAATATTTTTGTTACTGGTGGAGGGGAGCAAAGAATCCAAAGCTAATCTCTTCTCACTGCTATTCAGTGAGAGGACAGGAAGCAATGGGCACGATTTGAAATATAGGTAGTTCCACTTAAACATGAGTAAAGACTTTTACTTTAAGGATGATTGAGCCCTGGAAGAGGTTGTCAGACAGGCTGTGACCATCCCTGGAGAAGCTAGAAACCTGTCTGCAAATGGTCCTAGGCAACTAGCTTCATAGCAGGGTGTTGGACTTGATGGTCTCCAGAGGTGCCCTCCAGCCCAGCTGTTCTGTGGCTGTTCAACCACCTTGGTGAGTGCAAAGTGCCCTTGGTAAAGGGCTTTCTGTTCACTGTTTGAAATTGCCTTTTTGTCCTTTGTTGACTCAGAAATTGATTGAATGGTTTGTGCTCCAGTGTCTTCCTAGTGACAGGGGGGAGGCTGAGAAGCCAGAAGTTCCCCAGGTTCTTTTTCCATGTTTTTCAAAGCTGCATTTTTAGTTGGCCTTCTGCCAGCTCTCAGTGACCTATCCGTCACTTAAAAAAATAAAATTAAAAATAGCAGCACTTTAATTACAGTGGTCATTTTTGTTAAGCCCTGTAGTAAAATTCTATGCAGTCCCATTGATCTGAATACATCCAGTTTATCTAAAATGCCTGCAAAGTTTTGCTTCCCATAGTTTTTCCTATCTAAACAGGATAGGAAAAACTATGTGCAGAGGTCCAGGAGCAGGCTCTGCTTGTGAAGCATGAAGAAAAAATATATTCCTGCCTGGTTTTTTTTCTGGTTTGCTTATGGAGGAGCTCCTTAGAAAAAACAAGTCTTTTGCCAAAGCTAATTAATTAATTATCTAATATTAATTAATTAATAAAAATTCTTAGTTAGTATCAGTGATGAGTGAATAGCCTAGTACAGTGATGAGTAAATAGCCTGTGTACCTTTCTGGGCTTGTCAGACACTCAAAGAAATGTATTCCAATTAACATTTCTGTCAGTAACCTGAACCACGCAATTCTGCATCTCTCTGTACTCTGTACAGCAGTAAAGTGGCCTCAATTTTAGATTACTTTCAGTTGCCTTAATTTCTCTTATTTCAGCTTATTCTGGAAATGAGATAAGTTAGCTGGAACAAAGCAACTTAAATTCAGAATAAGAACGTTCCTAGAAAGATTTAACGCCTTTTAATGACTGCATAATACCCTCTCCGTGTATTTTCATGTAATTAAGCCCCAAGAACTAAACAAAATGTGCACAGCTTGTTAATTTTGAAGAAAAGAAGTATTTTCAGGTTAAAGAGGTTCTTTTAAGACCTGTAGGATAATAATGCTGAAACACGTTGCATAAATGGGTTAAACCATTCACTGTCAAAATTTGACTACACATTTTAACAGTTCAATGCACAGAAATGTGTAAATTAATCAAATTATGTAGCTAAATTTATTGTGAAATGCCATAGGGAAGATCATTTTAACAGATATGAAAAATCCCAGATGTTCTAATGACAAAAAAGGATTAGGGCCCTTTTGAAATAGCCAGAGTATTTCCAACTGATGGACTGTATAAAATTATTGTGTAAAATTTTATGATTTTACACACAAACTTAATTCTCCAAGCCAACATTTACATGCAAATTCTCCTGTGCTTTCTTTTTGGAAGAGGTATTGCAGATTACTTCAATGTTTTCCTTTCTGTACATAACAACCTATCTTCATGACAATTCTGTTTACCCTGGTGTTCATCCTTCCTTGCTTTAATAGTGGTAACTGTATCCCGAAGGCATTGGCAACTGGAAACACCTCTGCCAAGACTGAGCTGATGGGTGGGTACAAGGTGAAGAAGGGTGAAGCCTAAGCAAAACATGGCTTAGAAAGGGGTTGGAGTATTTGGCAGTGATAGCTAAATTTACAGCACTGGATCTTCCTTTGCTTTTTACGCATAGAATGTTTTGTGCTGCCACTGTAAGGAGTTGAAACTCCTGTTTTGTACAGAAGCAAACAGATGGTCATGTCTGCCTAGGTAAGAAAACAGTGGAGAGAAACAGTGGCTTGCAAGAATGTCTGAAAGAGTGACTACCAAATTTGGGGTCGAAATAATTTTACAGAAGAAATTAAATAGGTGACAAGCAGAAATGAGCACAGAGAAAAGATCAGTAACTATTGTTATGAAAAGGAAGGACTGACTAAAAAAATGTCAGAAAAAGAGAAATGGCCTTTTCAACCACTAATTTTACCATTTCTGTATTAATGTGGGACCTCTAAAGAACTAATATTTGTGTGTTTACTTCCACACCTCACTGTGTACCAGATCTGAGAGAAATGTGAGGATGTATACCCTGTTTTTGAATGGCTGACATGCAAACTTAGCTTGATCTGAATATTTTTTACCATATTCTACATCAGCCTTTTCTTAAAGAGCACACCTCTAGCTGTTTTACTCTGTTGGGGCTTTTATTATTTGATGAAGTGTGTTCAGTTGGAAGAGGGAAATCACAGTGCTTTTGAAACAGGAACATACACAAACCATAAGAGAATTCTGCTAGACCTTAATCAATAGTTTAAGGAGAAATATAATTAGTTAATTCAGCCTACTTTTCCAGTCCCTGTACACAGAGAAATAGTCATGTTGAGCCAGTAATTTGCTTGCATATTCTCCCTTTCCAAATATAGTGAATTGAATAGGCTTTTGTTAAATACAAATACTTGATATCAAGCTTTTCTAGATAGGTTGAATTTTTATATTTTAGACCAATTTACTCTACTAGCGGAATGATCACATAAAAAAAAAGAGTGGTCTCCCTGGTACAAAGTGCAGTATGAACAGGTATTTACAGGAGAACTGAGCCTCAGAAGCTATGAAACTAAACAGAAGGATGGGAAAAGATGCAAAGAGGTGGAAAGGTGATTAGAATAATACAAATTATAAGATTTAGCATAGAATAGCTGAGCTCTTTCACACAGATTCCTTAGTACTTTCTCTGCTGTGACTAAGAACCCTGGTAGCTGCAAATATCACTGAAACTGAATTTTGCATGAGAGCAGTTACAGAAGACTTTCATTAACTTTGGAGTCAGTGAGACTCAGCTGCTTAAATTGTCACTGTGAGCAAGTTCAAGAGGAAATGATCACTCAGCTCATGTAGCTGCCTGGGGATTTTTCCATTGCCCAGATCCTTGTTAATATTTCTTTTGGCAAAGTTAGATCAGCCCCTCAGTCCTCACCCTAGATGCCAGTTTGGCAGACTACAATGTTTAAATCCTTGGAGAATGAAAATTGTTTTACCTCAAATCAGGAAAATATCTGAGCAGTGGTGGGTCTTGATTTTTATTTATTTTATTGTAATTAGGATGAATACATTCTAAAGGCTCAGTCATACCAAGTTTAAAGGCTTAGTACATCATGTAAAGAGAAGTTTTTTCAAATACAGAATGAAGCCCACAGAGACAAAGACTCCTTTTCTTAGTATTTGGTACTAATGTCTATGCATACTAATGTGTATGTGAGAGACAGCCAGACCTTACAAGCTCATGTATATGCCATTAAATGGATGAGAGAACAGAGAAGCAATAACTAGAAAGGAGGGTGATAAAGATGCCCCTGTAGTTAGCAGTACAAGAAGGCTATCTACCTTTTTTCCTAAGGGTCCCCACTATTTTAGTTTTAAAAAGCAAAATTCCATCCTTTTATGTCTTTACACTTATGTTTTTACATTTTTGTTGGTGTGTTCCAATCCCAGTGGCTTAACCAGTGTCTTTACCACTTACATCAATTATGCATCCTTCTGAAAGGCTTAGCTGTGGGACCAAGTGAGAGTTCAATGCATATGTGATGGAATCAACCACAAGGCAGAAAAGAAAATCATGTTCTAGTGCTCTTAGTGTAGGACCCTTCTCATGTTGCCATCTTTCTGCTTTTCTGTTACAATGGTTCTGCTTCCATCATAATTAAGGGCTCTGCTCCTGCTCTTACTGCTCTCCTTCAGTGAATAACTAAATACAGCATGGTTTTTCTTCAATCAATTCTCCGTTTATCTTTTCATGGACTTGGTGCACATTTTGGCAGCCTCCCTGCTGGCTGGGTGTTCTTATGGTGCGACTGGAGTGTCCCTGAGAGATTCTGAGAGTCTGATGGCTGAATCTATTTCTGTCGTCTTTTCTCACATGAGGAACATTTTCTCTAATTACTGCAGCTCTGATTCAGAGAAGCCCTGGATTCAAACATCAGCTTCCACCTGGATGTAGGTGTTTAGGGATTTCCTGAAGTGAAGCCTCTTACCCTCCAAATAAATGCCCAGGGTGCAGAACACTGTGCTGTAAAATTAAGTGCCTTAAGAACTAGTTTTTGCTTATGATTTGAAAATACCACAAAGGCTGTGACTGAGCAACTGAAATAAATTCTGGGTATTTGCTAAGGCTGTGACTGAGCAACTGAAATAAATTCTGGATATTTGCTGCTGAAATAATGTAATAATAATATTGTGTTTTGTTATTCAAAGTTCATTAGCAGAGCATGACTACTGAGAGAAAGGATGGATGAATTTTTGAGCAGTCACTGTCACATGGCTGTGCTTTCCTGAGCCGCTTGGAAGCTGCCTTGACACAATTCAAAACACTGGACATTCACTTTTTAACTTGTATTTGACATGGTGATGGTGTAAGAGTAGAGTCCTTGTGTTGTGATAAGTGTTGTGGAGTTGTTATGGCAACTACACAGTTTACATCACCAATTTTTAAAATCAGGTTTTAAACCAGTGAAGGACTAAGTATGAACATATATTGTGACAGATTAATCTAAAGCTGATTAAAGACTTCTGATTCCATAAACTTGCTCATACAGAAAAAATGTTGGAGGAAGACTGGACTGGATTCACAAACTCACCAATTTCTGAAAGTAGAAAGGACTCCTACTTATTATATAAATATTTTATTATAAATTCAAATTCTACTTATTAACGTTAAAAACTGAACTGAGATTAATTTGTTTCAAGGATCTGTTCTAGAAATGCCCGTGTGCTCAAATATCAATTATGGAGCTATGATCTTTCTACTTTCAGATTCATTAGAGGACTGGCAACTTTTATTTTTTGCTAACTTTCATAGAAAGACATTCTATTTTGAATTACAACACAAAGATGCCATTGAAATATTCAGATAAATATGCAAAAGAGCTTTTAAATCGGTTCTTCAAAAACCTGGTCTCAGAATGAAGTATGTCACAGGTAAGATTCAGGGTTATTTAACAATTGTTTGAATTAATTCTTTCAGTTGAGAGTCTTAAAAACAATGAGTGGAAATGATTGCATTACTTCCTCCTCAGCAGAACTAGCTGTTCAGTAACTAGTGTATAACTCTGATTTAGTGAATGTGACTTAGAAAACCCAGTTCATTATGGTGATCAATATTAGCAAGCTCATCACCTGCATGGATTCTTTTATGAGCTCTGGTCACTAAACTTGAATTATGTGCGAGTTCTGGGGTAGTTTGCAATCCCTGAGGAAAAGTACCCTTGACCTGCCACTGCTCTCGGCTCTTGTGAAATACAGGGGAGCCAACAGTACTGCCGTGCTCTCACCCAGGCACCTCCCAGGTGCTGTGACACTGCAACCTCGACAGTTGGTAGGAAGGTGAAGGGTAGCAAAACCTGGTAAAATATTTCAAAATATTTTTAAAAAATATCATTATATAAACTGTTTAATACAGAAAATGAGTGAACAGCCATCAGCTTTGCAGTGTGTGAGTTTCCTTCAACGATTTCAGAAATTACATTCCCTCCTATCTGTGCCTCCTTCAATTTGTGATGTTTTGCTGTTTTCCACAGGTATACACTTAAAGTGTGTTATTGCTTTTGGTTAGGAGGTGCAAGACAAGGGAGATGTAATCCTACTTATTATTTATTTTTACTTTTTGATTGCTTGCTTTGTTTTTAGTGACGTTAGGTGAATAAATAGATGGAAGACCTGTTATGTAAAGCTGTTTACTCATCATAGCTTTGGAAAGAACATCACTGCGATATATATTAACTCATGTTACAATTGCCTTAATAGAGGTTGATAATGAAATCCAGTCATAACCTATGAGTAACCATTAATTAGATTAAGCTTCTTCAAATTCCAAGCAGTGGAAGGAAAAATGTATGAAAGAGGAAAGTAAATAAAAGGAAAGTAATTGACAGGATGGGAGAAAAAAAAAACGTCAGAGAAAAGGCTGCCTGTGGCCAAAGATGAGGTTGTTGAAAGGTCTCTGATAGCTGTTGCAGAAAAAAGAGCCATTAAGCTCAGAGATTTCTGGGAACACCTGGTTGGGAAGCAAAAGTTTTCTTAGAACTCATCATGTACAGCACAATGTAAGAGAAGTTGGCATGCTTTGGATGGTATACAAATAATTCAATATTGTGCAAATGGGTCGAAAAATAAGAGAGACCTCTAAGGGGTGAATCATGCTACCTAATGTTAAAGCACAACAGGGAGTCTTACTTTACATTTGAGAACATGACTTATCAATCCTGTTTTCAATGCTTTTGAATTCCTTAAGATTTTATTCTATTCTAACTTTACTGTTGTGATGGCTGGATGCAATAATATACTATGGAATTTTTCACCATTCTCTCCATTGCATTATGGTGTTTCAATAATGTGCTGTTGGATCTTTAACAAGGGTCTGCCACAAAACCTCTTTGAACTACATGTAACAGTGGGTGCTTGGAAATGAAGAGTGAAAGATTGTGAAAATGGACTGTTTGAATAAAAATAACTTCTCTTCAGCTGTAATCAAGGATGAAAGAACTGCACAGCTGTTTGGGTTTATGTTTTGTTCTTTTCCTTTCCAATAAGGTGGGTGACAGTACTGACAGCATATGGCTTGATAGAGGCCAAAAGGTGAAAAACCTCTCCTAAAGTTTTCTTCCCAGTACTCTTGAAAATACCTGCCATTTGGTGCAATCTTACACATTTTAAAGAAAAAAAAAGTGCAGTTTAGAAAAATGAAACAAAGTCTGGCAAGGACAATTTAGCAGGGAAATTATCTCATTTCTAATTTGAGGTGGAATTGGAACAAAGAGCTCTTGAAGTGCTGTGATGCCTTCCGGGCCCCTCACCAAATGAGCACATCTGCTAATTTAGCCAGCCCTTCCTGCATCCACAGCAAGCTAGAAAGATATTTCTCTTTTCCCTTCAGCCTTTTGGCTGGTCTAATTGAGGGCAGTGAACTACTTTGTTCTTCTTATGAAAGACACTTTAATAAATGGGTTCGATTTTGCACTTTATTTAAGACTATTCAGCTTTAAATGCTCTTCTCACAAATTGGTCTTCTCACAAGTCATTTTAATTGCTCCAACATATTCTTAACTTGGTCTGACTTCATTAAACAAGGGAGAACTCTTAGATATATTTTATCTAACTAATAGATACCTCTGTCATAGAATAGCATATGTGTGTCAGATATTTTACTAGGCTTGATAGGCATATATATAAATGATATTTTGAAGAAAAGAACCAGACCTTCTTATATTTGGTGTTTAAAGCTCAAAAGAGAACTCCAACAATTGTATCTCTTGGAGGATTATATCAAGAACGAAAACCATGACAAATGCATTAACTTTTAGGAGACATTTCTTACCAAATCCAGGCATCACTTAGGGTTGAAGTTACGAGCATTTCTTGTTGGGTCAGGAAAGAACTTGTGTCAGCTTGCTCCTTTGAAAAACACTGACAATTATTTGCTAATTTGCAGGAGGACTGGAAAATAAAATGTCATACAGGTATCCACAATGCACTCTGGAGAAGAAGGAGGTATGATTCAGTTGACTACAGTCAGATGTCAGAGATGTGACTGACTTTGGGCGGTTTTCAAACTAGTTCCAGCAGAAGAATTTTGGGTCTACAGATTAGGTGTGGCAAATCATATTTATGACTACTGACACTGAATTTAAATCCACTGTGGCAGTTTATCTGCTAAATGAGAAGAGCTAGGTGTCTGAGGGAAATGGTTTAAAAAAGATTAGAAAGGAGTCAAGGGAAAGATGCTGAAAACTGGAGAGTGTCTGAAAACCCATTTTTTTCTAGATTTAATGCATCTGTGTTAGCTGTCCAGAAACCCAGAGTCTCTCTGGCTGTTTTTGGCATCATTAACTGTTAATTTTGTAACAGTTAATAGCTTATGCAATATAAACCATAAAGAATTTAATCATGTCTTCCATGATTAATTTGAGCATACTATGCTGCAGAGCACAGGCTCCCCAGGGAAGTAGTTAAACCACCAAGCCTGACAGAGTTCAAGAAGAGTTTGGAGAATGCTCTCAGGCACATGGTGTGGCAACATGATGGAGTAGTGGGTGCTTTCATAGCATTATGTCAAGGCAGTGTTTCAGGGTCTGGGCTTAGAGGATACAAGAGAGCAATGGCTGCTGCAAGGGTGTTGGAGGACTGCGAGGGCTTGAGGGAACCCAGCCTGGACTGGACTTGTATATTGGGAGCTATGTGGAAGATATTGTTTTCAAGGAATTACCAGAATCTTGAACAGACAACATCTGTTCCACTGGGCCTTGTACTTAGGGCTTGAGAAGCTCATATTTATTAATGTACACTGCAACCTATCTGGGCTCATTAGCTGGAATGAGCAAAAGGGAGAACTCTCCATGGACAGGATTTGCTCTGGGCAGTGAGCTGTGAGAAAATCTACCATCCAAGGTTACATGAATTGTGGGGGCCCTGTGACTGAAGGCATGTCAAATTTGCTTGTCTATATGTTTTCTCATCCTGTCTCATTGAAGCAGTTATCTAATTAAGCCGTTGGTTGTTGGGCCTTATTGAGATACAGAAAGAGCCCTGCATGCTCTCTTAGTCCGCTCCTCCTGGAGCAGAACAAATTTTCAATATGGAACACTCCTGAGATTGTCTCAAAGGCAACTAAAACTGTAAGAGGTGTAGATAATCAGGGAGTGGGAGGCTGAATTTGTTCATGGGGTTAAGTTATTCAACACTATAAGTATACTCATTGGTTAATACATAGCCACAACCTCTTTGAAAACAATTTTTAAATTATGGGAGGAAATGTGAGATCAAAGTGCAATAGATGAATTTAGTAGTATCTTTTCTCTGCTACAGCAATCTATTTCACAGCATAAAACACCCTTGTTTTCCTTTCACTACCTCTAGAAACTTTTATCTCATATGGGAAGATATTTTTATAGACAAAATTTACAGGAATAAAACCAGAAAGCAATTTACCTCAATTTACCTCATATTTAGATCAAAGTCATATAACCTTTTTATGCAATTCAGATTAGCACCAGCCAGGGTTAAGTTTGATGTCTTTCTAAAAGCATTGCTTCTGACATAAAAATACTAACTCCTATGCAAGCAGAAAGTCTCCAAAGGTTTACAGCATTGATCCAATGAAAAATAAAAATGATTTTCTCTTCTAGAAACCCTATTTTTTTTCCCAATTTGATGTGTCTAGAAAGGATTCTTCAAAAAAAAGCAATGTATTTGTCCACGTGATAAAATTGCTCAGTTGCACAGCTGAGACAGGGACTTAAGCATGAATTACAGACAGAAGTGAAGTCTTGACAGCACTGCTTATTTGAATGTGGATGCTTAAAAACCCAGTTAAAGTATGTTTGACATGTATGTATGTAACATGAGTGTTGTAACTCTACAAGTAATATGACAACTTTCTTTATCCACCCAGAGGAGGCAGAGAAGGTTATTTTCCTAGTTGTTATTCAGAATTGCACAGGTGGAGAATGAACTATTAGATGTACCGTTATGAAAAATCCCAATTACTGCACTATATATCTAGCATCTTCTTTCCTCACAGTTGCTGTTAGTATTATCTCTTTGGAAAATTACACATAAATATGATAAGGAAATGCTAATCACTTTTAAAAATACCATCTAGGAGACATTTCTGATATTTTTCATTGAACTTCTCCACTTCATGAGATTCTGATACTCTAAATACCTTTGGTCAACATTAGCTACCACAAAAGTTAGCTTGTGTTTTGTTGGTGCAACCAATGGGGTTTCACTTTTTATTCAGTGCATCGTTGCATTGCAGAAAATGAAACAGGGTTTTCAAAAAATCCAATAAGTTTTAGTCTTTATCAGAGGTGAACTTTCTCTCTCCTTTTCACTCCATCAAAAAACGTGCACTGCATTAAAAATTCGTAAGTTTTTGGCTGGTACAGCATCTTGCTGGTACATCTTCTTGTGTCAGAGAAAGATTGCACCTAACATAAGTACTCACTAAACCAGCTACCAGAAAATGTTGTTATGATTACACCAGGAGATTTCAACAAGCCAGACCACATTGAGTGCTATCATATCAAGCTGAAGAGGGGACTAGTGTATTTGAAGGTGAAGGAAAGTAATTTCCAGGAATTTAGGACTTGACAATTACTTTCGTAATTTCACTTCCAATATTAACAGTCTGTGATAATTAGGGTCAAAATTATCCAGCCTGAATTTTCTTCTGGAGTCTCAGATGAATGAACTAATGAAACAAATTGGAATTGGTAAGAGAAAAATAGCCAAAGCTTGCATGAAGCAAGAAAGCATAATTCACTTTTCCACAGCTTACCATTGCATCAGGAATTTTTGTTGACAGTGCTCAAAAAGAATAGAAACGGATTTCTAAAAACTTGTAGAAGCAAGGCAGAGCTGATAATAGATTGGTTTGCTCTTCTTGCATCACTATTTTAGTATAAGCAGTCCTCCAAAAGCCACAGTCTGGATTGCATTTTGCTAAATTCGTTGGCAAATGCTGTCCCTGGCCTCAAGAGTTTCAAGATCACAGCTTCAATGTAGCAAATTCAACAGAATGGAGAAGAGGATGCCTGAACTTATTACAGCCATGTTATAGATTCCAATGCATCTTGAGAGCTGTGAATCATGTGGAAATATGTTGTTCTGTTACAAATAAACAGTATCTGCTACCCCAGCTACTGTTAGCTTTAGCCTGCACTAAGTGGGTTTTACCACCTGTCGTATCCTTCCAACTGCTATGATTTTATAATTCCCACTATCCCTTTCTCTGCTCTCCAATGAAGACAGGCTGAGAGAGTTGAGCTTCTTCAGGTGGGAGAGGGGAAGGCTCTAGGACAGACCTTAGAACAGCCTTTCAGTACCTAAAGGGAGTCTGCATGAGAGCTGGAGAGGGACCTTTCACAAGGGCATGTAGGGATAGGACAAGGGGTTAAACTAGCAAGAGTTTGGGTTTACACTAGACATTAGCAACAAATTCTTTACTGTGAGGATGGTGAAGCTCTGGAACAGGTTGCCCAGAGAAGCTGTGGATGCCCCATGCCTGGAAATGTTAAAGGCAAGTTTAGATGGGACTTTGAGCCACCTGGTCGAGTGGAAGGTGTATCTGCCCATGGTGTGGGGGATGCACACATCTTTAGGGTTCTTTCCAACCCAAACCATTCCATGAAATTTTGTCTGTACAGACAGGAGAATTTGGCTCTGACCAACTCCTCAGGACATTCTTTGCCAAGTTCCCTTCCAGGGCTCCAAAAATATAACAGACCTCATCCTTCCCTTGCTATTTTCCCCTTTATTCTACATCGTGGCTTTTCCCTCAGTTTCACATACATCTTCTAGCAAAAGAAGAAGCTTTTAATTTTTTTTTGGTCAAAATGTCAGTTTCCTCAAATAGAATTTGTTTAATGTGTTTATTGTGTAAACTCAAGATGTAGACAGCTAGAACTGCATACCTTTGAAACTTGCTGCATCCTTATATTCTCCAAATGAAAACTTTCACTGATCTTTTTTCTCCTTAAAGGGGCCAAACTGAGAAATATCCTATAATTTTCAGTGGGCAAAATTTACCTTTTCTCATTATAGTTTGAGTTTGTGTGGGCAGAATTTGCTTGACTCTGTCAAAGATGTTGTTTATGTGTCAAATGTGGCTCAGCAGCCTCTCAGACCAGAAAAGGGAATTGCTGAAGCTATTCCAATCACTTTAGTTAGGGTTTTGCATTCTTGACTCCTCCATAACTTAGCAAATTTCCCCTTCATGCATGCAAACTTCATCCAAAACCAGTGCATGAGCTTCTCTCTCCACTTGCTCAGTCTTTGAAGCAAAATTATGCAACAGCCGTATGACTAATCTGTTGTGAATAAAGCCCAGAGTTATAATTTCTGCCTGTTCTCCAAAAGTGGACTTTTGAGGATACTCCTTGAATGTTCTATGCCAAACATGACTCTTTGGATATTCATGCAGTTAAAACAGGGGCCTTCAGTGCTTTTGGCAGCTTTGTTTATAAGTCCAGCTGCATTTGGCTTGCTATTAATGCTGCAACCTCATTTTGCCTTCAACTTCTTTTCCTCTGTCTTTTAAAACCAATGAAATTACTGACTGAAACCATTTACGTGATCAAGGCATTTGTCAGTAATTACACCTATTTCTCCAATTAATTTGCTTTTAAATTATATATTGATTACTATCAATTTCTTCACCGACCTTAAACTCTGATCTGTTTTTTCTTTGAAGGTCAACATGTTAAATTCACCACCACTGGTAAATAGTGAAAGGTAGCTGTGTTTAATGGTGTGAGATGATCATGTATTGACAATAGAAAGCGATTTTAAAACACTCTGGTACAATCCGGCAGTAAGTCAGTAAGACAAGGGGGAACAAAGGAGCTGCTGTTTGTGTGAGAGCTGTGAAGACCTCACATAAGGAGTCTGACTTGTTTTAGTGGGAATTTCTTTCTGGAAGATTTTTTGTGTCTCTTGCACACTTTATGTGTATTCTATTCAATGACATTAACATGGCTAATTTATAATGGGTGTTTTCTGTAAGTTAGGCTTCACTTAAATACAGAACCCCAGGCATGCCCATCTCTGTTGCAGGGAAGCAGCTGTGAATTGCCTTTGCATGTGTACTGTCGGGTCCCATTTCCTGGGGATGTCCACATCGTGTTCCATGGGGCTTCCCTGGACCAGACCCATGGAACGCTTGCAAGGAGTCTGGAGCTTCTGGGAGTTGATGGACTTCCAAGGATTGTGTAATAAGATCCGTTTGTGGGTGAAGAACAGGCTTTGATGGCTGGTTTTAGTGGAAACCTACGACAAAATAAATTCTCACGGAACACAATGGTAGAAAGTGAGTGGGACGTGGATCCATCCTAGAACAGTGCTGACAGCCTTACGGTATCAGATTTGGCCGCTTGCTGCTTGAGGGTAAGCTCCTGAGGTCAATTTCATGCAGTTTTTCCCAAATACTCAACCTAGATTCAAACGCCTGAGCTAGGTTTTCTAGTTTTTGATCCCCCTTCTTTTGACTTGACTGGTTGTGGGGCGTACTTGGAGATCTGATATGCAGTGACACCCTGATCCTCAGCGTGTTACTTACTGCTGTCCTTAACCATGTACACTGTCAGAAAGCCCTGGCATTCAGAGGGATCCTCTGATTTCCACACTGTTCATCTCTAGTCTATTCTATACACGCACACGGGAAACCTAGAGCAGGGCCAGCAGTAAAATTATACCTATTTACCACCAAAAGTGATCAGCGATAATTAAAAAGTACTTTAAAATATTAGAATGGATAAGTAAGGTCCTTCCCCTTACTACCTTGCAGAAGTGTATTGCAGCTGCTTACTCTCAGGCCATTATAATTACATTAGGATAATGTGCCCTTAGAAATGCAAGAAGAGCCTCAAGTGCAATTGTCTGTATTGCTTCTCTGCTGAGACCTCTGCACAATCTGCTGGATTCCCATCTTGTGACACCAGCTCCATGTCCCTTAGTTACTCCTGCTCCTCCCCTAATTGTTTGGAAGCTTAAGAACAGCCTGAAATACAAAGGCATCATTTTTTGAGGACTTTTCCTAATGCTTGTGAATGTGTTCCTAGTGGACTAGTATGAAGATACTGATCTCCAAAGCCACCTGCCTGGAGGTAAGGTGACCTGTTTCTGCCCTTTTGCTGTTGGCACACATGCAGGGGACTTTTAGCCTTGCATGAAGGGTTCGCTCTTAGTTTAGTTCTGTAAAATTTCATGACATGAAATGGTGCAGTCTGGTGAATAGGAAACAGGACAAATAATACAGATAACTGTATTTCTAACACTTGTCTCAATAACTTGGACAAAGTATGTTCATTTCAGTTATTTTGGTCTGGATGAAACATTAAATAAGGCTTTTTCACAAATCACTGAGATGAAAATTGTACATGAAATTTAGGATTATCTATCTTCTCTTTTTAGACAAAATTTTCCACCCTCATCTCAGCCAGCATGAGAAAGTAGGTGAGCACTCCTTTTCAGCTTCACAGTGGCGTCAGCTACTTTCCAAGAAGCCCTGGGGGCTCTTCCAAGAAGCTCTTGCAGCCTTAAGCAAATCCCTTGAGCAATATCACAAAGTTTGTTCATCTGGGTGAACTGAGGGAGCAGGAGTCAGCAGGGGCGTAAGTGGGGATGGGGGAGGAGGGGGTGGAAGACAGAGTCACAAAAACTTCTGTAACATTTGTCTAGGTACCTCCGCAAAGCAATTATTGTATATAAAACCCTTGCAAGAAATACCATAAAAGCCATAAAAACAAGGGACATAAACCTCAAGTAATTTGAATCCGTAATGTTCTCCATTATGATGACTAATGCGAATTTTCTTTAACTGCAGAAAAGGATTCACATTTAAAACATATTTTTCTTTCATTAAAATATTTATCCCCTATGCAATAAAACACGGATGCAGAAAATTTGTTAATCTCAGCTTTTGGAATCTGCTTTTAACTAATTTGTCAGTTGCTCATAACAACACTTTTGGGAGTCTGAGTATGTCTTTTTTGGTTGCCATCATCAAGTCACAAAGTCATTGCAGACAGAGGACCCAGTTCCAATCACTTGGGTTGTCTTGCTGTCATTCTGTTGACATAAAAAAAAAAGATTCGTAGTTTATATCAACGTGAAACAAATTAGTCTCTGCCCAAACGCTGTGAATTGTCACTGTGATCACAAAGTACATGACAAATTGACAGCTTGGGAAGTGAAGATTTGAGGTGTCCAATGAGGAAAAATATTTTTAAGCATTCTGTAAAAATTATGATTTTGAAATACCTAATATCATATGAAAAGTCAGAAATTCAGATAATGTCACTAATTAGTCTACCTTGAATCTCCCAGCATGTCTGTACTTTGCTCACATGTCCCATTTTTCACATAATGGTGTCAATAAAAGGGTGGAATTTGACAGCCTGCATCAGATCACTCAGTTCTGCCTCTGGCAGTTGTCAAAACTGAATATGTCACAGGGCCCCTCTCAAAACAAAGTATTTCCATCTGTCAAATCAGCAGCTGTGACTGGGCCAAAAGAAGCCCTTCCACCCGTTTGATTTCTGTGGCCTGGCATTTGCCAAGCATTCAGACACAATTCATGGCCTCTGCTGATGGCATCTGGGAAATCTCTTGGCCAGAAACTGCATCCAGAACTGTTCAGTTTTCAAGATCAGATGAATTTTGTGTGGACTTAAATGAACATGTGGACAATTTATTTCGCGTTACGAATGAAGAAGAATTAATATTTCTGACTCCTGTCAAGATGTGTCAATGCACTAAATAGAATGTGCTTTTCCAGTGACTTTTGATGTGTTGTGCTAGGAATATGCAAAAAATCTGTGGTCATGAACAGTCCTTCTTGCCTTAACGTGGCTCTGGAGGATCTTTTTTGCTCTTTTGCCCTTCCTTCTCTGAATTAAACAGTCCCCAGTTTTCCTATCCATTTATATATTATTTCACATTTTGATTTTTAAACCTTGGCTTCATTCCTGGAACTTACCTTATATTAATTTTGGTGAAAAGGGAACAAAGACTCAACAAGGACACTTGAATAGCAATTCTTGTTTTTTATTAGTGTGCCATTACCTGTGTTAGGTAGGAGGATTAGGATTAGGAAACTGAACAAGCTTCCTACCCTACTGGTGACATGTGCCTCATAATGGGAATGTCTCTTCAAGGGAACTTAGGAATTCAATCACCATTAAAATCCATAGAGACATAGCCTAAAATGGCTTTGGGATGAGGTCCTGCCTATAGCACATTGGTGATAAGAAATTATTGTGAAACTATTTTATAAAATATTCAATACATGTATTTTTAATCTACTTATTTTGAAACATTATCAAAGGACTACATAGAAAAGGAAAAAAAAGAAAATAAATCTTTTTATCATTATTCATTGATGTGTTGCTTAATTTTGTTAACAATCTAATTTTTTCTTTCCAAATCGTACTTTCCTACTAATGTATTTTGACATATATTGAGCATAGATTACCAGATGTCCATTGCCACTGACAATTTTACTATTTAGTATTATACATCAGCCCCCTATATAAAAATCCCTTAGGAAGAACTTTCCTGAATTAAAAACTAATTACTTTCCTTTGCCTATAAATCTTGTTCCATTTCGTTATATTTGTTTATTTTATTTTGTGTTGCCTTCATAGGATGTGATTTCTTTATGCCTCTAAATTTGTCATTTCATGACCAAAAGATTGTTTTCTTGGCTGTTTGATTTTCTGCTTGATATCCTTTTTTGTAAGTACCCACATTTGTTTTTGTTTCATCTGTAATCAGGCACATCAAAGTTGTTTCCCTGTAATTGGCAGAGCTGCTATTTGAGTTTTGTGATCAGATACTTGGATGCACTTAAGGATAAATGAAATAAATTGCTGGGGGAAGCAACAGGGAAAACAAAAGCTACTATGGAATAAAAACACAGGAAACGAGTGGCACAAATGCCATATAAGAGTAGAAGGATGAATTGTTTGTACCCATGAGTTAAAAGAATTCAAACTATATACCTTTACTAAAGTGGATTTTGAATGAAAATTTATGTGTCTTTACAGGCAATGTGTCTTTTTAAATGGAAATCACTAGAGTAGGAAATATGCTGCATATCTACTTCTATCCTTAAGTGTTTTGAACAAAACCCCAGAAAGCCTGATCATTTAAGATTACTGATAAATAAGACAGCACTTATATCAAAAGCAAAAGAAAGTTGTTCAGTGGCAGGCAAGAAAATAAAATCAAGACCCAAAGTATAAAACTTATTTCATCTCAAAATAAGTTTATACTTAAATTTGCAAACTTGGAAAAATATGTTTTGCACTTTCCAAGAGAAGGGGCAAGAAATACAGCCTGTGATTGATTAAGGCCAAGTCCACATCACATTTGTATGGAAAACAACTATGAAACGAATTGTTTATAGAAAAAAAGAAATCCATTGGTCAGGCTGTAATTCCAGTTCATGTTGGCTATTATAATAATTACTCTCATTAATTTTAAGCCCACAGGCCTCTGTGTTCAAGGTGCACTAAGGAAGACAAGCAAACACCTTTAAACTCAGTAGGTGAACTTAAATTTGATTGAACTAATGTTGTCTTCTGCACAAAGCACAAAGGGTTATCTTAGTTCCATGCAATAAGGAGCTATATCTAAGCACAGCAGCTGAACTGCCATGCAGATGGAATCAAGAATTGTCACTCTTTTGCCCATGTTCAAAAGGAGCAAAGTACTAAATTTAGGCTTTTTAGTAGTTTTTAGCTTTAAACCAAACCAAACCATCCATAAGTAATGGGAATAACCAGGTCTAGAAAGTATGAGGAGCTGGAAACAAGAAAAAAAAACGCAACAGAAAAACCCCCACAACACAACACCAAAACCCGGAGAGGTAAGTTACAGAAGACTGGCTCAACACTTCTACGGGTAGGCTTGAACCAAGCAGATTTTTACCAAGCTGTGCTGTCTCTCACATTTTCCTTCTCGACTAGATGTGGTGGTATCAGGCCTCTAGGTGTCACAGGATCCCCAAAGGTGACCCAAAATATCTGTGAAAATACTGAGGAAGAGATGTGGGTCCTGTATTAATGGAAATTCCCATTAGTCACCAGGAAATATTTTCACTATGAAGGTGGCCAAGCACTAAGGGAGAGTGACACAGAGAGTCTGTGAGATCTTCATCCTTGGAAATATTCAGGACTTGGTTGTATGTGGCCCTGGGAAACCAGCTGAAACAGGTCCTGCTTTGAGCAGGAGGATGAGGAAGGTGCCCTCAGGGATCTCTTCCAACCTACACAACAGGACGAGTCTTCCTCTCTCTGTTGGATGAGTCTTCCACTCTCTGTTTCTGTACATGCACAAATGGCCACTGCTCTGTAACAAAAATACCAACCCAGCTGCCATGATATTCCCCTTCCCCTCCCTATGAGATTGTGTTAAAACCATGAGTGTCCATTGCATTTTGAGAATACTGATAGTGCACAGGACACTACAGAATTACTCATGCCATCTGTTTTTCTATTGTTAAAGATTAAAAATAAAACTCTGAACATTTATTATGTTGGCTGACTGAAAATCACAAATTAGTATTTTGTATTCCCTCACTTAAGTAGTTATCAAGTGTCCAGAAAATAAGTAGGAAAAGAGAAAGGAGGAGAAAGCCTATCTTGCATTACACTAAATGATAATTTAAAAGCAATTTCCACAGAGATTTTCTTATTCCCGGTTATCCTAACCAAATCCTGCATTTCTCAGCCCAACTTTGTCCCCTAAAAAACTAGGAATTGATCTTCTCAGGATTCCCCTGGAAAGATACGGGGAATAAAAAGTTAGTCAGGGGAGCTAAAGAATACTGTGTTCCCCTATAGATGATGTCATTCAGAAGTGAGGAACAGTTATGTCACTGCCATGCCAGCAAACTTCTCCACCCTTCCAGAAGAGCTTGTTGCCTGTGCAGCTGATGGGACAGAGCAGGAAGGACTAGAAGACCACCTGTCTGTTTCCAGTGCATATCCCACTTGTGCTAACGTGGCACATGGTGCAGGAGGGGCAGGCAGGGCAGGGCCAACAGTGCTTTTGTTCGCACATGCCAAAGGATTCAACTCTTGCCTGTTAGCAGTCTGTGAAGTTTTGCCTGGCAAGTACAGACAAAAAAGGTGTTTGCTTATAATCCTGTATATTTTCAATAGCATAGACATCTTCCTGAGTTTCTGGCAGAGCTAGAAGGGCTCAGGCCTTCAGTGTCCAGTGTTTCTAGATTGTCTATTCTACTTGATTTATTTTAAGTTATAAAAACAATACCTGGGTTAATAATCCATCTGTGTCTAGATGAAAAACAGGTTATTCAAAATGGATATTAGGAATCCTTCATTGTTCTTTGCCATTCTTGTTCTTTGCCACTCTAAAAAGTAAAGATGTTGATTCATGTGAATGAGTTAAGAACATGAAGATGTCCTGTGGCCAGGGAGGCTTAGACTTTTCTGTGAAACTGATTTGCAGTATTTCTTACTGGACTAATTCTCCTTGCCTCTTCCTGGCTTTGCATGTTATGTTGTGATGTAAAATAGTTCAGCCTGGGATCTCATTTTCTCTGATTTATGTTTGCTGCATAAGTGCTTACTGCAGAAGGAGTGTGTGCATAGTGAGAAGTGTGGCCCTGTTTCAGGTGTTTTAATTTGAGGCCACATAGAGCCTAAAATCAGGGTAATTGATTTCTTTATGCTAGATTTTCTCCATTCAGTCTGGTATTAACAAGCCTGGCTTGCCATTAGTGAATATACTCTGGATTTTTCTTATAATTTATTCTTTACCTGGCTCTGAAGAGCCACTTTTTAGAACAGTAGACAAAAACCAAGTTTATGTAGACAAGCTATTATACAAAAAGGATGGAGTGAAGGCAAAGAAATTGTCTTTGACAAATTAATTAATATGGACTAACTAATTATTAATAAAATGTGCTTTAATGAGAGCTTAGACACTCTCTGTCTGGGAGTGTCACTTAAAGAAATGTAAATTCCAGTTAAATAAACCTTTTATGAACAATTAGCAATTACATTTTCTGTTTCCCTGAGCAGAATAATGTGTGCCTGCAATATTCATGTGATGAGTTCAAGCATGGGCCATGATTGAGATACTCACATATACCTCTCTTAGTACTATCAATTAGGAGGTGACTGCAACTCTTCAGTATACTGGCACTTTGAATCTAAAAACTGGTGTGACCATTAAGCCTTTGAAAGGAGCTGGGACTAACAAGAAAGTGCTGCACATTAATTCAAGGCATGGTTAGGTTGTATACATGGCTAAACACAGGGCACTCAAAGTAACATCACTGCTTATCTTTTACCAAGATGAAGTTTTCCCAGCACTCTCCAAAAGAGAGTGAGTTTAAGTTAAAAAAAAAAAAAGCTTTTATCCTTCCCTTCTCTTTAACTTTCTTACATAACATGGTGTATATGTTCCTGGGGTGCTGTTTTATCTCACTGAGAGCTTTGAGGTCATGATTTCTAATGTGGTTTGGTAGCATGCAGGTAGAAATTTACCCTCACCTGTTTCACTTATCTGCATCAAGAAAAATACAATTTAAGACTCAAAAAGGAAACGGAAAATTCTGAAGTATGTTCATCCGATTTTTTTAAATAAACCCACCGCTTCAGTATTCTTGAAAAGTATCAGTTTAAATATGCTAGAAGAATAAAAGAGCTTGGAATTTACTCCATTAATACACTTTCATGTGTTTTTATTGTGATTATGGCCATTATTTCACAGATGTCTGAAGTGAGATCATTCATTGCCTGCAGTACATTTTAGACTAAGCAATTCTATGCAGATTTGCAGTAATGACTAGGAAAATCCAGGGATGTGTATTGGAGTACTAGGAGGTATCCCTGCCAGAATGGCTCCAAAAGACCTCATTCATTTTAAATAGAGTCTATGGGAAAGAAATAGGGACATAGGAGTTGGGATGGAGACACAGTCTTTGCAGAAAACCAGTGACCTCTGTTACCATGAACCAAGTTGTTTTTGCTGTAAGAAAAGGAATATTTCTACCTCTCAGAAGTCACTCAAAGTACTTGTTCTTTTTAGCTTAATAGGGATGGGGACTACAGCTTTTATAGGCAGCATGTCATCAAACTCTACAGTATTGCTGAGAACTTCCAGCCTTGAAAAGCAAATACTCTGGTGATAGAAAGTTCACCAAAACTTCCAATTAGCTCACCCCTATCGATCATTATTGTCTTTTCTCTTAAAGTTAAGTATATGAGTCATCAGGTTTTGATATGAATACCAAGTTAAACACATGTTAGTTGAATCAAACTTATAGATTTCCCTAAAACATGCTTTCTCTATCCTTATTTATTCCTGTATTCTTCTCCAGCGCTTTCCTACACTGCCAACATCTTTCTTGAGCTGGTGGTGTTTCAGTAACAAGTTACCACAGTAACAAATACAGAAACTCCAACAATGTACTTTGTTGTTTAAACACTGGAAGGTTGCATTAATGCTTTTTTCCAGCTGGGCTTCAGTCATCACCTGTAGGCTCATTTCAGGACACACGTGCAGCTAATGTTCTCTGTTGTGCAAGTGTGGTTATTTTATTTCCTCCAGACTTTATGCCTACAATCTTGTTCTACTTATCAAGACATCATTTTGTACCAATTAAAATGCCTTACAAAGTTGTGGGCATATTCCATCAGTTTTATTTGTCTCTACTGAACTTATAAAATACCTATTTTCTGGATGTTTTTGTTACTTGTTCTACTCTTTCAGGTTTTTATTATCAGACTAACATGTTCTTTATGTGATTCAGATCAGCATCAGATTGACAAGCCTGGAACAGACTGTTCAGTTTACTTGTTTTAAATTTCAAAACAAGGTAATCTTACAAATTTCTAAAGAACATTTGAAGTCAACATAAATTCCTTAGATCATTCTTAAGCATTTTAAAAGCTCCTAAATCCAAATCCTTCGTGTCTACTCTTTAAAATTGTCTATCATTTATTGTTTCACCTTAATATAACATTTGATTAGTACTATTATCACCAGAGGTGAGGAATTAATTGTCTATATTGCTTCAAATTACAACTAGAAATGTTAAGCAAGTACTTCTGCTTAATCTGGATCACTATTGACAATTCTACCATATTCCTAATAACAGGATAAAAGCATAGTTCTTGTTCTATTAGATAATAGAAGTCTCTATTATCAGGTTTCTCTTTAGAAGGTTTTTCTGCAATTAAGCCATTACTCAAGAGTTTCAAGGTAAACGAGAGAGCTCTTTAAAAGTTTGAGCACACAGTCCCAGTGTAGCAGCCCATAATGCTTTTATTCTGCCATCAGGCTGCCATGCTTCTCAAATACTTCCCTATGCTTCTCACACCCAGAAAAACACTGAGGTATGGTTTAGCTCCTTTGATTGCCTTCTGCACTAAGTAGAAATTAGTTACTGTTGCTGATTTCATCTGAAGTAACTGTTTTTGAACCCCCTCCATCTCATTTAGGTCTCTTCCCCCCCACTTATCCTTGACAGATATTTCAGCTAGAGCAGGACAGCCCTGTTGAAAGCCTGGGCTGAAGGTCATACAGCTACAGAAAAGGATGTGGCAAAATAGAGGAATGAATTGGTGCACAGGGAAAAATACGAATATTTCAGGGAGTAGCTGGCAGGAAGAGCCTGGTAGATTGCATGATCCTCTGAGAAGGAGGCTGAAAGAAAGCCTCAGGAGAGCATGTTTCCCTGCAGTAAGAGAAATAATAAGGCAGGAGAATAATGCAAAAGAAATAGTAGGTGATGGCATAAAGAAGAACACTTGGTACTTCATAAAACAGCTTCTAGCCTCTCCAGTTTTGCTGAAATAATTTAATATGAACATTGATTATTTTGAATTTCATATAGGGCTGCTCAAGAAAACAGGACTTTGAGGGTAATAAACATATACATCCCAAGTGACATCACAGATCAATTGGAAGTACCAAAGGACATACGATTAAACTTGGCTTTCTACTTCCTGCCTTCAAATCTCCCCAAAGCAGTGAAAGTTTGGAGTCCAAATTACAGAGTATGCAAGGCTTCTTGAATTTTTATACTATGAAACATTACTTAAAAAACACCAAACCAAACCCCCCCAAAAAACCAAAAAAACCAAGAGAAACCCCCAAACTTTAGAAAAAACTTTTATCTGTGAAGATTTTGGCAGACTAAATCTGCATTTCTATTACATCTTAACTGTAAATCACATTAACATCACTAGGACCAGCAGAGGAAATAGGAGAGCATCAGTCAGCTACAACCAAACTGCTTGGAGTAAGCTCACTTTGATTCATGAAAATAGTCAAATTAAGTGTGCAGTAATCATCACCTTTCTTGAACACCTTCATTCCACAAAGGAATGCATGAAAATATAAAGGAGAAAAGTAGCCCTGAATTTTTTATTGATGCTATTTAAACAAGTTTGTTTAGATTCTTTAGGTTCTCCTAAATCAGTTAGGCATCATGCAAGATGCCTGCATCAAAGGAAGGGATGTGCTAACGACTTGGGTAATGAGGTTAGATGACATCATCCCCCAACACAGATGGACATCAGATTCATTCTCTGAATGGAAATCTTGTGTTTGACAATACAGTAGAGCCCAGCCTGTGTGCCTGTGCGCTCTCATCACACCAAGGCTCCTGCTTGCCTCCTTCTGCCTCCCAAGCTCTGCACAGGTAAGAAGACCAGGTGTCTCAATTACCATGCATTCGTAGGCCATAGAAATCAAACTGGAAAAAACATCTGTGATGGAGGTAGGAAAATTGCAGAGCTTGTTCTAATGTAGCTTGATTTACATTTCAGCCTCAGCTCCAAAGAGTATCCCTGCATGAGGGGAAGATGCACCGGAAGAACAACAGGCAAGACTGCTGGTCTCAGCTGTCTGGACCAGATTTTATCCTCCTCTGTTTTGAGATGCTAATGGATAATAGCACTGTGTATAAATCAGGTGGTGCCTATTATTTTGGTCATGGGATGCCATGGCATAGCTAGACGAGCCAAATGATGGTGGACTGTGTGCTGTATATGCAGGGACTGTGGGTTAGGTGCCATGAAGGATGGTGTCCCTGTATGGGTTGTGACTGGAAACTCTGGGAACATGAGATGGAATTAAAAAGCAGGGGAGGATGGACCCTTCCAGGTTGGGTGCTATTCCAGGAATAGCAAAAATATACAAATTTTTCATTATTCTGTCTTCTTCTGTCAGGCTGAGGAAGAAATTAAATGTTCATAATTTATTCTGTATAGCATAATCATGACTAAAGGTTTATTCATCTCTATGCAATTTTAATAGGAAGTGATACAGCTTCTACAGTCTTTTGGCACAGCCTTATGGCCCTTAAAATGTCTCATTATAATGATGCAGAAAAGTACCAAAATTTCCTATATTTCTATTTCTCTACTTATATTTCCTTATTCACAGTCATAAAGGATCATAGACTCATAGAATGGTTTGGGTTGGAAGTGGACCTTTAAAATCATCTTGTTCCAACTCCCTTGCCATGGGCAGGGATAGCTTCGACTGAAACAGGTTGCACAGAGCCCATTCAACCTGGTCTTTAACACCCCCAGGAAGTGGGCATCCCCGGCTTCCCTGTTCAACCTATTCCACTGCCTCACCCCCCTCACAGTAAAGAATTTTCTCCTACTATCTAACCTAAACCTACTCTCTTTCAGTTTGAGGCCATCTCCTCCTTGCCCTGTCACTGCATGTCCTTGTAAATAGTCTTGCTCCATCTTTCCTAGAAGATCACTTCAGGTACTGGAAGGACAATATTAGGTCACTCCAAAGCCTTCTCTTTTCTAGGCTGAGTAATCTCAGTTGAATCAGCCTTTCCTCATCGGAGAAGTGCTTCATCCCTCTGATTAACCTGTTGGCTGTCCTCTGGGCTTGTTCCAGCAGGTCCATGTCCTTACTTTGGGGGAACCCCAGAGCTGGATGCAGCACTGCAGGTGTGGTTTCACCAGAGCAGAGCAGAGGGACAGAATCCCCCCTCTCACCCACTGCCCACATTGCTTTTGGATGCAGCCCAGGACACGATTGGCTTTCTGGGCTGTGAGTGCCGATGGCTGGGTCGTGTTCAGCCTCTCACCCACCAGCACACCCCCAAGTCCTTCTTGTCAGGGTTACTCTCGAGCTGTTCATCCCCCAGCCTGTGATGATACGAGGGATTGCCCTGACCCAGGTGCAGCACCATCACGAGATTCCCATGTCCCCATTTCTCGAGATTCTCCAGGTCCCTCTGGACGGCATCCTGTCCTTCAAAAGTGTGAACTGCACCACTCAGCTCGGTGCCATAAAGAAGCTGTCAGAAGTGGGATTTGTACCCACGCCTCCAGGGGAGACTGTGACCTGAACGCAGCGCCTTAGACCGCTCGGCTACCTGGAAAGTTCTGCTGGAATCCTCTAGACATCATTTGCAATGATTTGTGACAGCAAGTTTGGATTAGGAGCGTCCAATGTAGAAAAATATTTCTGCAAACAGTAAGAGGAGGCTGTAAATACTGCTCTTGTTTTCTTTTCTTTTCCTTTTTTCTTTTGAGTGTGTTTTTTTAAAAATGAAATTTCTATCATTATTTGAAATTCCTTATGAGAACAGTTGAATTTCTCCTATTATTAAGATTAGATTTGTAGACATTTGAAATCAACATTTGTAAGAACTAACATTAAAGAGTGGGGAAAAAAATATCTCCAGGAATGCATGTCAACATAGCAGCTTTTAAGACACTGGTAGACACTTTTTTCCTTATAATACCATTTCTCACTTAGGCATATAAAAATTCCCCAAAATATTTTACCAACTGGCTTGTTCTGATGGCATGAACAGATGAAAAGTTAGATGTTAACTACACATGATGTACGTTTTCTCCAGCTCCTTCAGGTTAAAGTCTTCATTAATCTGTTGTTTGGGTGAGATTGTCATTAGCATGTAGAATAAGGAAGAATTTGCATTAGTGTGTACTCACACTAAGTCTGACCTCCAATCTTTGCTTTCAAATAAGTAAGTGAAGTCACTGGTCAGATTTATGAAGAACCAAGCAGGTAAGTTTACCCCCCTGCTGCTGATACTACTGTAGTGACTAACTTCAAACAATCGGAGTGAGTGTTAAGAGAGTTGGACTGTCAGATGCTGCAAAAGCTGCCATTTTTCTAATTTTCAACACCCTACTATACCATTCCTGGCACCACTTCATTCCAAAGTCGATATAGCTTCCTTGATGAATTGAGCTTTTGCAATGCAAAAGAAATCAAATCCTCCTCTGAGTCCAAGACAATGGTTTTGTCTCTCCTGTTTTACTCATTGGTCCTCAGACAAGATGTACAATGAGAGCCAGAAGAGATTCTGCCCCAACCTTGCGTGGGTATGTGGAAACTGATGGTCCCTTCCCAGGTTCCACTGAACACAGCCAGGGTCCTGGAGCCTGTCATGCACCAAACACAGATTTGGGGAGGTGAGCAATAAATTATTCCCTGGTGTGTTTTGGGGACAGAGGGCAAAATGTGTCTGGAGAGAGGAGGTGTGCTTTGGTGCATGGAAGCAACCCCAACAGCAAGTTTGGCTATAAATACACTGGTAGGGACCTGGGAGGTTGGTGAAGGAGCTGGCATGCACAACTGCAGGCTTCAGTCCCATGGCTGTCTTTCAATTTAAGAAAAAACCCCAAATCTATGTGGTCTGTTTAAAAGACTGCAAAATAGATGTTATAAAAAATTCACCAGTATTTCTATCAAATGTTTTTATTATATGTTTACTCATTTAAAGTGTGGCCTTTGCCTGCCAGTGGCAATCAATTTGTGGCTATGAGTAAGCTATTGCCTAGACTAACAGCTACATCCTTACTTCAAATATTATTCCCAAGGAAAGACATATACAGATGCTTTCCTTTGGGTGCTGAGTGCTACCAGTGGATTGAAAATTTATAGATCGTCAAGTCTGATAAACGAGATGAAGCAGGTACTTTTAATATAAGGATTAAGTGTTAAATCATCACTGGATGAGTCTTTTCAGAGGCACAATTGCTTTTCTGAACAGAGATACTTTCCTGGAGTCTACAACATATGTTTTAACTTCAAATACGTATTTAAGTGAAAAACAGTAGATGTCAGAGGTTTGTTTAACCTAAGGCCTTGTGCTGCAGTTTTCACAGTTTTTCAGCTTGAGTTGAAAATCAGTGGGAGATTGCTCACTAACAGCCTAGTTTGAGTCTGATTTTGCAGTTCTTGGGATATATTTGAAAACTGATAGACAAAATTCCTGACCTGACCCAGGGAATCAGAAGAAACAATCAAAATCGGTCCTTTGGTGGGTCTGAAATCTGGCTATGTAAGTACTTGAAGTACACTTTAATACATATTATTTATTAATGCTTTCTTTGCTGCAGGGCAGTACCTTGTTTAGCCAGTTATTTTTTTCCCATCAGTAGTTTTTCTTTTTGGACTTACATGAAAACCTACTGCAACTAAGCTAAGGAGGAAACTGTCTATAAAAATAGCAGAGGAATAGTTATAGTGGAACAATGGAATTCAAAATTGCTAAGAATTTAAAAGAATAAAATATTAACACACAAATGCACAACAAAAAAGCAGTGCATGCACAACACGTCCAGATGTGAAGGCATAATGAGTGCTAGAGGGTGGTGCTAAAACACAGGCAAAGGTTATAAAAAAAAAATCAAAGAATAACCTATGCCTAAAGTTTAGGAAATTTATGTAATTTACATTTCAATGTCTCCCATGCTGATGACAAAGCTTTATTATGAATTTATATCTGACAACTTGTGTGTGGGTTTTCACACAACTGAGTTCTTCAGCTGGTTATCACCAAAATATTGAGTGGAACCAGGCTTTGTCAGGAAGCTGGTGTTCCACATCTCAACAGGGTAAGAAATTTTGCCTCAGCCTCAACTATTCAGGCACTGAAATTATATTTTATTCTGGGCTGTTTTTCAGACTGAAAAAACCCTGGTGTGTGTCTCACATTGAGTGCACAAAAGGGCAAAGAGAATTTCTCATCAAGTTCCCAAATCTCTGTGAGGAAAATTAAAAGTCAAGAAAGAACTTACAGTCAGAACTTAAAACAATAAGCGAAAATGCAAACCTTGAACTGGAAAAACACTTCCTAACTTTTCCACCAAATATTAATCACAAATCTTTTGTTTTCATCCCTCTTCTATCAGGTAAAAATCAGATTAGGAAATCAAATTAAAGCTCAAATAGGCAACAACCCCACTGCAGTACTGCTTTCCAGAAATCGGAATAAAATTTAATCAGCATCAGTTTCCATGCCTACTTCTCTGACCTGTTTAACACATTGATATGTCAGTGATAACTAGAATGTGTAGGCCACCCTAGAAAGAAAATAAAGAAATATTTTATGCACTCACGTCACTTGGAGAATTGTTTACCTACACTGAATAAAAGCATCTTGATTCTATATTAATCTGATTGTCATTTTCTCCCTCATAGGGAAACCATTACATTTTTCATGAGTTTATCTCAGGTTGCCAAGGTGATATCTACTTTTTCACCTCAACAGCCCCCACTTGATGACCTTTCTGTCTGATAACACAGGCCTGACTCATCCACAGTTCTGTTCCTTTTGGCTACTACTCGTTCCCCTTTGGTATTACTGACTGTTATGTTTCCATGGAGTCAGGAGGCAAGAAGTATTTTATGGGAATGGTATGAAATTCCACTGAAGTCTGTCTCACTCCCTTGCTTCTGTTTTCCTATCCATGAATGGGCTTTTACTGGGCAGCCTCTGGGAAAGGGAGGTCAGCACCAGCTCCTCTCCCTGGTAGAGTTTCTCTTTTATCCTTGCAGACATTAACTGTCACGTGCAGAACATTAGGGCCTGGTATTCCTCCTATAATCATAAGGTGTTTTGTTTAATTAATATGCCTATTCATCTCAATAATTTCTCACACTCTGATATCTAATATAAAATTGTGTCTTTGTAGTGGTTTAACCCCCAGCATCAACTAAGCTCCACACAGCTGCTCACTCACTCCCTTACCAGCAGGATCGGGGAGAGGACTGGAAGGATAAAAACTGGAAAACTCATGGGTTGAGATTAAGACAGCATAATTGGAAAAGCAAAAGCCATGCACACAAACAATGCAAAACAAGGAATTAATTCACTGCTTTCCATGGGCTGGCAGGTGTTCAGCCATACCCAGGACCACAGTTCCCCATCACATAAGAGTTACTTGGGAAGACAAATGTCATCACTCCAAACGTCCACCCTTCCTCCTTCTTCCCCCCACTTTACAAACTGAACATGATGCCATATGGTCTGGAATATCCCTTTGGTCAGTTGGGGTCACCTGTCCTGGGTCTGTGTCCTCCCACCCTCCCATGCACCCCCAGCCTCTTCACCAGCGTGGCAGCACAAAAAGCAGAGAAGGCCTTGACTGTGTGTGAGCTCTGCTCAGCAACAACGAAAACATCTCTGTGTTATCATCACTGTGTTCAGCACAAACTCAAAACACAGCCCCTCACCAGCCACTGGGAAGAAAATTGACTCTACCTCAGCCAAAACCAGCACAGTCTTTTATTCATATTTTGAGTAAAACTGTGTCAGCAGTAGCAAAACTGGAGTTACTAAACTTGCTTTCCAGTTTTGGAAGCTCTGCCTGCAATCCTTGTGCATCTCATTAGCCATCATGCCGCTCTCAGGCACTGCCCAGCCTGTGCTCACTCTGAAGAGACAGGTTTACCTGCTGCCAAGAAAGTGTTGGTTTTTTCTTTTAATTTCTGTATTAAACTCTACAAAAATTTCTATAAATTTCTGTAGATCAATCTGTATATCTCCTAAAGCAGTTATTAATACCACTGTAAATTCATTGTTTTCAAGCTCAAAAAAGAGGATAAATTGCTTTTGAGCATTTGACAGCATTTAACATTAAAGTATACATAACACACAACTGGGAAACTTTTCAACCACTTCCTCATAGAAAATTTCAGGGTCAAGTTTCCTTGCCTGTTTGATTGTATGAACAATCATGGGGACATTTTCAATTTCTTGTGGGAAGATCAGCAGCAAACAAGAGATAACAAAGTGTTATACCTTGTTAAGAACAGAAATATCATGGGTGCTTATTTTTTTTTCCAAAATATCAGAAATAAGTGCAAACACAATGATTATCACTTGAGATCTTTAATGTTAGAGCCTAGTTTATGTTTTAATTTTAGTATCCAAATGTCTGCAAAGTCAGCTAGTAATTTATGTACATGTTGGATTGTGCATAATTTTTGTGCATTTTTAAGCATTAGCTTAGCTTTGTTAGTTATTCAAGTTAAGCACTTTATTCAGATTAGCAGTAGAACCGCCGAAACAATGAACATTATGGGCTATTTTTCATATCCTTATGCTCTTAAATGACTTGTAAAACTTAGCTGGCTGCAGGATTCCATGTAGTGGAATCAAGCACTAATAATTATGATAATGAATACTGTAATTGATAAGTGAACAGAAGTGTTTAACAAGTGAGAGAATAATATAGTATTTCCCAACTAAGACGCCTGATGTCTGGTTTTGGAAATTGTATTATAACTTCTGTTTATGTATATGAAAAAGTGAATTTGGGAAGGTGGAAGGCAATAAAAAATGAAATTATGTGTTCTGCCATAAAATGTATTATTCTGTGTCCATCATCCTGTCTACAGAAGGATTGCTCCCTAAGACCAGGTTATTCAAGCTTTATTAAATGCTGAAGAAGACTATCCATTAGTCTTGGAGTATGCATCCAATAACCTTTTTTGATGTTCTTAGATTATTGACTATTAATTCTCTTATATCTGGGATTTTGTTCCTTGGTAAATAGCATAATATTGTGATTCATCCTGGTATGATTTTTCAAAAGCAATTACAACTTTTATGTACTCTAGATGAGCTCTGTCTGTGGACTGCCAAAATGGTGGTAAAACTTCACATCTTTGAACTATTAACAGACATGACCAAATGTTTGTCTTTCATTCTTTCTGATTCTTCCTGGTTCTTCCTGATTCTTCCTTATTCAGGAAGACCTTAATGAACAAAAGCAGCAAAAAAAGTATAAGCTGAACTATTAATATTTATCCAACTGTATTGAGAAAACCCTCTGTGAATTTTGAAACTTCACAGATTGCAGTTCTCATATTTGTTAATTTGAAAAATATCAATGAAAATTCCTTATTCTCCAGTCCTTGGTTTTAAATTGCAACTATCCTATTTGGAGAGGATAAACAATAGTGTGGGACCTAGCAGATATTTGAAAAATGAATAGTTGAAGCAAACCTTACACAACTACTATTCAAACACACTGGCAAGTAGCTGATAATAAAAAATACATTTGCAAAATACTTTTGAAATTGACATTTAATTTGATCTTGTGGTAGTAGCACAAACTAAGAGTAGGAAGGAAAGAGATTACAAAAATTTTAATCTTTCTATGGTTTCTTACGAACAGAATTCCTTCTGAAAATGCTTTTTCTTAATGCTAAAACACAGTAACATTGTACTCTTTATTATGCATTTGTTTGTTAAAGTTTTCAGATTACAGGCGTGGGAATGAAAAATTTCTAATGACAGAGGTGGCACAAAATGGGAATCTGCACGTCTGTATTCATGTCTCTTGATCCTGGCTTCACAAATGGAGTTTCTTGGGCTGCAAAGTTTGCCAATCCCATTCTTTTTCCTTTCTGAAGAAATAAGTACTTACAAGCTATGGTGCACTTTCTGGCTAAAACTGGGATCAGCAGTTCAGCTTTACATAATCCACTGAGGAGAAACCATAATCATTGGGAAACCTGCTGTGCACTTGCAAAAGTAAGCTAGAGCTGAAACATTCCTGAGACACCTGATCCATTGAGTTCCCTCAATATATGCTGGCATGAAATTATCCTTTACCCTATGGAGTTCAAAATCTCATATTTCAACAAAAATCTGAGGCAAAATTGTGCTATAGGTACAGGGAGATTATTTTCTTTTCACCTTACATGAAGCTAAAACTTTGGTGTTACTGTCATTCATCAGATATAGTAAACAAGGCACAGTATAAGCCTTTATTTTTTTTGTGAAACCTGCCTTCTCTCTACCACACAGCTTATGTTTTCTTATGTGACATACATAATCACATTCTTCAAACAGTAGGTTTCAGGATCCTGTCTGCTGTCCCACATACAGAACAATCTTCTCAGTGTGGCTTTGATGTATCAGGAAAGGATGTTGTTGTTGAGCATGGAAAAGGGATTTTACAGTCATAACTCTCGTTTTCAATTTTAGCTGTTTGTCGTAGGTTTTTTTTAATAAGATCAGCAGGAGCTTTTAACAACAGAAAACATTTTTGGGTGTTTTCTCATGCATAATTTGGAGAGCCTATAGAAGTGTGACGTTTTTAAAATAGTTTTTCAGGGGAAAAGAGAGAGCCTTTGATTAGGAGGTTACCCACAATGTGCTTGTTGGAAGAGGAACAAAGCAAAGTTGTTTATCTGTGAGGAGAAAGTTTTCCCTGGCTAACATTACTTTGCTACTCTTTCATTTTTGCAAAGAGAAGAGAGAAAACTACTCTTCTAAGGGTAACTATTTTTCCGTTCTGTATATGAGACCAATCTGTTTTTCTACCGAAGTAAAGAAGAACAAATTAAAATTAGTAAACACAATAGCTGGAGGTGGCCTGTGTACCTTCTCTGGGAGCACAGTTTTTCAACAGTCAGGACTTTAAGGGAAACTATGGCAATGAGAAAGTTTTCAGGATATGGCTAGGACTCTTGAGCCTCACTTTCATCAATTTTATGAACAAATACAAGGTTTGCACTTTCTTCTGGCCAATCTAATATTTTTAGCAAAATATTGGTTAGAACAAAATTATTAACCTGACCCACAGGGCAATATAGAAATAAAAAAATGAAAAAAAAGGTAAAAAATGAAGTTTGTCTGTTTAAATTTGATGTGGGCTGAATTTACTTCTTGGGTTTTTTTACTTCAAATATGGCTTAGGGATGTTATTTTGTACGATGTAACATTTCATTAGACTATAGTCTATATTCAGGTGGAACTTATTTTTCTTGTCTTGCATTTCACTGGAGCAGTGCCTGCTGTTGCTATGTACTGATAATTTCAACCCAGAATCAATGCTGTGGTGTTTCTATGTCTGAAAGAAAAACCACGTTCAAGTGGCAGATGCTTATGACTCGACTATGATATTAGCTTTTCCTTCTTTGTAGCTCCATATTTTACACAAGATTAATTACCCTGAAGAGTCTAAAGCTATGCAGGTTGGTTCACCAGCTGCTTCTTTTGTTCATACCACAGCAGGATCTGTATGTCTGCTGCTTCCCCACTGCGCACACACACACGCCCATGCCATACTATCCTACAGTTGCTCTGGAGTCTGGACATGGCCTATTGTGCATGAGACCTGGGAATTCAACCAAACCCATTTCAATCACTGGGGAGATTTCTAGTCACTTGCACAATTTTTGGATCAGTCCTGCAGGCTCCTAGGCACACTACAGTATCCTGAAACCCGTGTCTGAAATGTGAATGGTTGGACTTAAACTCTGGAGGAACTGGTTCCTTCAGCAATGCTACCTAGACATGTAACACAGGTTTTACAGATTTTGTACTGAGTTTGTTTCTTCAGAATAGCATTTCTTGGCATATCCATTCATATGCATTCAAACCAGAGCATTAGTCTTTTCCTTTTAACAAAAGGAAACTGGATCTTCTATTGTGTTTGCAGCACTTGCAACCTTCCCTGTCCAACAGCAAGTAGCCCTCTACTTGGCTTGCTGCTCTTTTATTTCAACACTGCCTTGTGAGGATGTCTGCAGGGTTGGACTGTGCAGCTCCATTCCTTCTTAAATTTCTTTCCAAAGGAAAACCATATACTGTTGTCTGCAAAGCTTGCTGCACCAGGTGGTCAATATACATTGCAGTTTAATCTGAATTTGTTCTACTACCCATGCATCCCAGCCAGCCACAAGCCTGTATGTGCACTGGAGAATATTAATTTCATACATTCTGCTCCCACTCTAGATCTGAATTCCTGATAGCATGAGAAGATTGACTTAGCTGTTCCCAACCAAATCCCAGCCTACCTCAAGTACATTTAACTATTCATAGGCAAAATGCGTGCTAAGGTTCAGCTAAATTTGTATTGAGCAATTCCCACTGAAATGAGTGGGGCTATTAGTCCTGAATTATGCTTACACAAAGGAGGGGATGAAGGAGTTCTTCCAAATTTATTTTGATTCTCCTCAGAATTAGGACTCCCCAGCCAGTCCGGTTCTTACACTTCGGTGGGCTGCTGAGGTGCCTGGAAACGCATGTATTACAGCCCTGCAGTGCATCACCTTGCCCTTGCTCTCCTTGGATATACCAACCTCCTCATTCTGACCATGTAATTATTTCCTAGATAAATCTGGGGCTACTAGGAAACTTTTTGTTGCTGCAGCCCATTATCTGATTCTGAAGGGATCCAAACAGTTGAAATACCTTAATTATTATACTTCAGGGTCCCAGAATTCAGTCCCCAAACAGCAGAAATTAAAATATTTTTAGCAATTAGCATTTAAATCTAATATTTTTATTCAGAAAAAATGATTTTCTAGTTACAGTAGAAAGTGTTTTTTCAAACAAAGGAGATTAATCTTACCTTGCTTTTACCCGCAGCCCTCAAAACAATAATAATTATAAATTGATTGATATGTAAATATGTTTTTCAAAGTAGGGAATTGTTTAGAAGCATCAAATTATTGTTGTGAGCTTAAAAGAAAACCCTCTGTATGCAAAGCAAATTAAAAAGAGCAGGGGAGTACCTATCAGTTCTGCTGTGGATCCCTGCAGGTGTTTTCAAGGAATGTGAGAGCCTTACCCTCCTATTGCAGCCCCTGTCCCCTGTCCCATTCATACTGGACCTCACGATAATATGGGTGCTGCTCCACAGCTGTTGTTCAGTTTTCTTCCACATACAGATTTCCTTGTCTGATGGCAAAGACCACTTAGAATGCATGTTGATTTAGATATGATTTTCTGGGAGTCACCCACCTGTATTGAACAGCCCAGAAATGAAAAGTTGGAAACCCTGATGTACCAACACCAGCCCTAGTCAGTCCATCTTAAAGAATATGCCTTAAAAATTAACCTGCTGCATGTGTTCCTGACCCTAAATGTCTGGAATAGGTCTGAGTCTGAGTTCTTTGTGTAATCATCCTCTCTACCACCTTCAACACATTGCAGTAGTGAAGAACTCATTGAGTTGAATACGCCATGGTTTTTTAACTGCCTGCAACACGGATACCATTTCTTTGCATGCTGTTCTTCCTGTGGGAAAGCATATTTTTGAATTATTTAGAGAAGATTAATCCTATAATCCTACTTCAGTATGTAATCCTGGGAGACCAAAAACATGTTACTTGAGTCCTAAAATTTGTATAATCCACATAAAAGCTATAATAATGGCAGTGAAGCTTATTTTTCTAAGATATTTGCAATTCTGGGATTTATTTTTTTAAACTTCAGCATATTTCATGTGTCACATCAAACAAACTATTTTCTGTGAAAATTTTATTGGAAAATAATAAATAGCTCAGATTTGTCTTGTGTTTGGCATCTTTCTTCTTTTGTCTTCTCATTAAATACTGTCTTCCCCTTCTTGTTATAAATTTTTCTGAAGTGATCTAATTTTTTAACAGAACAGATTGCAATGCCATATAAAAACTGTTCAGGGGTAAAAAGCCCATTTAACTTCTCTGGTTTTGCTATTCTGCTTAGCAGCTTCCTACAGTATTCTTGAACACCCAAATAAGAAATTTTAAAAACCGATCCCTTTTAATAGTGCATATTGAAATTCCAATAGCAATACTGAACCATAAAATATAGAAAATGCCATCTAAGGATTTATGTGTATACAAGAGATCACTTGTCCTTTCTTCCCTTCAACTGTGTTTAAACATATTTATATCAACTCAGAGCAGGCCATTATATTTCCAACCTTATGTTAAATTCAATTTAAGTGAAGTTCTTATGTTTCTGAAATTATTTTTTCACTTAAAACTGTATGAAAAATTGTCTTTATTTCTTCATTTTTGGCTTATGGGTAGTAAGAGATATAATGGAAGAGTTATAAAATACAGTACTGGATCTTATAAGGACAAAAAGATGGAGAACACTTCCTACTGACTGAGTTTTTCTAGAAGGGGAAAAAGTCAAACTAATACTGCAGAGAATTTTCTCCAATGCAAAGAAAAGTTTTCTCCTAAAAAAACCTCAGAAATTCCAAGAAAATGATGCTTTTGTGACTTCAACACAAAAATTGATACATTTTTCTCTCTCAGTCTCAAAATAATTTTTGAAAATAATTAGAAAGTCTATAGAGTCATTCATGATCATTGTCAACTGAGAACCAATAGCAAGCCATCAAGTTACTCGTGATATAAAAAGGATAACAACTATAAATAACAAAATTATCTGTGATTTCTGAGAGATTTTTAAAGTTGTCCTTCTAAGAAGGGTTGCTATTTTAATCTAAAGTAATTCAATATTTCAGTAAATCCTGTTTTTCAAGTCTGGGTCAAAGATCATAGGTAGATTTGCCAAAAATTATATATCTGTTTTGTCAGTGAAGACTAAATAAATATATTCTCAAAAATTATGCTCTCCTTCTCAAAAGAAAATATCAGAGAAAAGAGCTTAAACACTCATATTGTGGACAAAAGGAGTAAATGCAAGCAATTGGGACTGCATTAATTTGCATTATACAGTTTTACCATTTGAGAAGACTGCAAGTAATTGTCTTCAGTAGTGATATTAAAAAATATAATCCCTTCAACACAAAAATGAATCATTCATTTCAAGGTTTCAACAAAAATTGAATTAATTAGCAATCAAGGGATCATGAAGTATTAACTGCGAGAAAGTTAAGCAATGACTAGGTCATTTCAGGACCAGAGCTGATCTCTTGTTTTACTACATTTTTCTTTTAAAGTCCTCACCAGTAAAACCAAGTATTTTTAATCAAAAATGAAATCATTCTTAGGATATGTCAGTATTTACCCAATCTCAGAAAAACCAAAAGCCATTAAATATAAACTTCCACATTTCATGGAGCAACTAATCATGTTTACTTTGAAACAGCTTAATTTGAAGTGAACCTGCAATGTTCAGATACTGTAGGAGAATGTAAGCACAAGAACACTGTAGAACAGCCAATGTTCAAGCTTTGACAGCTGTGTTGAAGCCTTAATTTTGTTTAACTGTACCTGCAGCACGATTCTGTTTAATCACCTCTGAGGAAATGGGTTTTATTTGCTTCAGTCCTGTTCTTCTTGACAAATATATTAGCAAGCTATTTTTACTGTCACGTGGAAGCTGTTATCCTTTTTTTGTTGTTGTTGTATACATGTGATACTTTTGCAGGTTCCTTTCTTCTTCAGTCAATATCTCTGGTGACATTATGGGGAGCAATATCCCTCAGGAAACAGAAAAAAAACCAAGAACTACAGCAAAAGTCTGTGTTCCAGCACAGAACTAGCAGGTCCAGAACTAGCATCATCCTCTGTTGATGCTGTCCCTATCAAGTACTTTGAATAAGCTGTCAGTGCTATTATGTGAGAGAGAACACAGGCCTCTTCAAACACTGCTGTGCCATCCAACACAAAGGGCTAGCAAGCCACATCTCCTTTCTTTTGATACAGCTGCAGAATTATAGGCAGAGAAAGACCCGTCTACAATGCTTGAGTAAGCAAACTCTGCGTGGACATTGCTGTGAGAGAAAAAATATCAGTATTACAAGCCTCCCTTGCTATCACAGCAGTTTGTAGAACTGAAAGAGAAACAAGGTTTAATTTGGGGAGGGCTCTGCAGTGGGACAGACATGAAGTAGATCTGTAGGAATTGACTTTCTCCTGCCTCCTATCCAAGCACTTCCGTAGCCTAACCCAGGAAATTATACTGCTGTCATTGACTTTATGGGGAGAGGCAGTGAGTCCCCAGGCAGGGGCTCTCCTTGGGGTGGCAGATGCTGCATTTTCTGATGGCTGAAAAGTAAAACAAACCTGGGCAAAAGCACAAAATAACAACATGGATAAAGCAGCCATTGAACTCACCGTATCCCTGTTCCAACTGACTAGATTCTCCACTTGGTGTGTCAGGTTTTAATACCTAATAAAGTTATGAGCCAGGGAGCTGTAGGCAGGAGAGAGCAATGGACCATGTGGCCATCTGTGGATGCTAGGAAGGGCTCGCAGAGGAATTTTCCTGTGAAACTTTTCTTTCTCATGAGAGGGCAGTTAGAGAAATCCAGCTTCTCACAGCTTCTCTGCGAACTGGAGTGGATGGACAACACTTTGAGAGAATGTAAACCATTTTTATACCTGCAGCTTGTTATGAGAACTGTGAAAATTATTTTCCTTCTTTAAGAATAATATTTGGAAATGGGTGTCTAACTGCTCAACCTATCACCTTGAGAGGTGGTGGGTCAATAGGCCAATAATGTAATTTCTCTTTTGTGACCCATGCTATAAAGGTTATGGGTTATTAACCGAGGCTGCTTTGGCCATACCTTGCAACCTGGACTTGTGTCGTGGTTCGCCGTTCTCTGGGGAATAACAGCGACAGCCATCCTCTTCCTGCCTGGCCTACCACATCTGTCAGATCTATAAGGACTGGGGTTAATTGGCTCCATTTATCTTGTAGTGCACACCAGGAGTAGAGGCAGCTGGTGTTGCCAGCTGGAAACCTGAATCAAGCAGAGTAGGGAGGTTTGCTGCCGACCAGTTCCTCTGCAGCCCCTGTGTCTCCATGCCCATGAGTGGTTGTGGTGTTGGGTGGACTACTAAGATACATCTCTGGCTGGGGTCATGAGCTCCAAGGTACTTTGGGGGTCAATGAGGAGATTCACCCCTCATCAGAAAAAAAAAGTGCTAGTGGACACTTCCCATTTCTGTCCAGTTGACCCACTCCTCCGAGACCCTGTTGGTGAAGCATGCAGATTATATAGGGTCTGCCACAAGTCACTGAAGACCTGGTGCTAAAGTCTGCAGACTAAAGATTATTCTTATCAAAGCTTTATGCCGCATTCCTTTCATGAACTGTTCTCTCCCAAAGAATTTCCTGCTGGTGAGGATGGAGTAATTGGTTACAGGTCTTCAGCAACTGCAAGAAGTATTCCCTCTCTCTCAATATCCAAAGCATATTATGTAGATGGATTTTTTTTTCTGGTGGTGGTAGGCTATATAAACAAATGTTGAAAAATCCTGTGCAGTTTGGATAAAAGCATTGACTACCTCAAAATCTTGTGATGTGCTGTACAGTTTGGGTAAAAGTCAATATCTCTGTCTCCTTCAGTAAGAGCCAGTGAGCAGATATACGCTTTGGCATGGTGAAACACGAGTTTGTCAGCATGAACACAGCTCTGGTTTTCATTTCAGAGCTGGTCAAATCATCAGAGCATGGTGGTTTGCAGGTTGGTGGGTAAAGGGTCTCCTCATTCTGCTGAGAGTTCTGGAAACATAGTGCTAAGGAGTTGTAAATAAATATCTCCACTTTCTAAGCACTGTCAGGTGAGAGGAACTCTGGTAGTACTCATCACGTCCAGAAATATATTTTTAGCTGGATCAGTTGTGTAGAGGTTCACTAAAGTTTTAACATTGTTTTCCTGCTCGTTGATACGAAGAAAGGCTACTTATCTTTTCATTTGCTTGATAACAACAGCTTATGTTTTATGTAGTATTTCATGTGTTGTTCGTGTCTTATGTACACTAGGTTAGCAGCAACAGGAAAGCTCAATTAAAGGTAGTAAATACTCTACTCTTTGCCGATTGCATGTTCACTTACAGCACTCAGTGCTGAAACCAGCCTGGAATCTATCTATTCATGGTTTTATGTTTTAACACTGTGGGAAGAAACACAGTTTTGCCAAGTAAAGAAAAAAGACAGCTTAATGTCATGAAAATCAGCTTGACCAGAGCTGTATCCTTGGAGCCACAACTGAGACAGTCACAGGAAGCCACCTAAGTTTTCTAGAAAAAGAGCATCAGAAAAAGTCTTCCCTTACATATGAAATACATTTGGATTCCTGAGCACAACAACTGGGTAATGAAGCTGTCAAACACACTCTGTCTTTAATCCAAACTTATTTCTTGATTACTCAAGTGGAAAATTAACAGAGAGGAAGAGAGCAGTATAATCATTCTAAGTAACTGCCTAAGACCCTGCTAAGTTTGCAATCGATAATGCACCAATTTTCTTTCTAATTGCTTTGCCTCAGGTCTTGCAAAGCTGCAGTGTTCTGGATATATGTTATTGTCAAAGAGGAGTTGCAGGCACGTCAGGGAGCCAACAGTTTGATAGCCTGGGACATGGAGATGTACAGCTGTGCCAAATGGAAATGACAGATAACTGCTTCCTTTTGTGACTGAGTTTTGACCTGTACACTCTTACTGCTCCTCTAATCACCTATACACCTGGGTTGGATTTTATGGTAGATTTTAAAAAGGTTTCAAATTATATATGACAGCAAGTCTTTCAGATTGGAGAATTGAATATATAAATCTATAGAAAGGGGTATGTCATAATAGAGATGCCAATTTTTTATTGAAAATGGATGCAATACCTCGAGCTATAAAAAACATGCTCAAATGTATTGCACTTTCTTTATACTGTATTTTACACCCTCCCACTCTTCCACCTTTTTCAGTGAATTTTCACCTCTTCATGGTCATTCATCACTCAAGCTGTTTTTTTCAGCCTCCACGGCCTCAGTTACACTGTTCATCACCTCGGCCCAGATGTGCTATTCTTCCAACTTTTCCCCTTGCCTTCATGGGCTCTGTCCAGTCCTGCACAGGGCAGCTACCACTGCAATGAGACTTCTCCACAAGTTGCATGTGGCCAGCATGGGTGTCCTTCCTGTGTGCACCCAGTGCCCCAAAAACCCCACTTGTCCCTGGGAACAGCTTGCCTATCTTAAGCTTTGCACAGTATGGCATTTTCCTGAACTTCTGCACACACTTGATTGAGGTCAGCTCTCTTTTCCTCCTCCTCCTCACCAACCTGTCACCTGGCAGTTTCCTTTCCTCAGACTTTGCACAACCTTGCTGCAGTTTCCGCCGTCTTTTCCGCACTGAGTTTTGTATTTCTTGGTTTTACTGATCTCATCCTCCAGGCTGACAGAACATTTTCCTCCTTGCATCAGTCTCATTTATGATATTCTTAAGAAATTTTGGTGGTATTACCTCGTTTAACTTCCTGATTAAGTCCTAATATCTACCTATTTATTTACAAAAAGTGCAGAAATGTATTTTCTTTAGTTTAACCTTAAGCAATTTGATGGCATTCACTTATGAAGTGAATTCAGCTGTGTAGGTTAGATCAAATGGGTGTGCCGATGATTAAAGAGCTTCTGTGTGAAGGGAGGACAGGAAATAACAGACACATGTGCAGAAATTATACAGGCAGTGGGCAGAACAGATTAAATCCTTAATATATATTGTCCGTGTATCACTCTATAACTGAGGGCTTCAGGCTGGTAAAGAAAAGAGTCTATTCCAATTACTTAGTAGTCACTTTTTTAAGGAGGTTTATGTGGTGTCTCTTCATGCCAGTCTGTTGTTCAGCCTCACTCCTGGACCTGCTGCTCAGCTTCAGTCAAAAGATGCTTGGCAGCTGCTGCCCCAGGGATATAAAGCCACTCCTGGTTTCATGGGAATGGATTGCTGGATAGAAAAAAATATCTTCTCAACAGCAAGAGAGAGGTGCTTTTAAGGTCTTTGCTGAGGAAAAAGCTGCTGTGCAAACACAGTACTTATGGTAATGCTCTCCCAAATGGATGACAGGGTGTCTGACTTGCAACTATGCAGGTTCACGCTCTACAAGAACCAGACAATCCAGCCAGAGGACACAAGGAATCCAGATTTCACCTGCCTACCTTCCACAGATTTAGTTAGTTATGAGGTACAGAATTTCCCAAAGCACACTGTTGTGCAAGCGTCAGCTGTGTCTTGTCTTTTCTATTTTCAAGGTGTGTGACTGGCAGAGAGCTTGTGTGTGTTTTGCTGATATTTGGAAAGTATTTTTAACTCTGAATATCAAATTTCTCTATTTGCTACTTCTGTGTTTCAGATTAAGGCCACCATTTTTGTGTCATATTCTGAGAAGAATGGAAAAACCAGCACAGTCCTGCTTATTCAATAGCTGGACTATCTGTCAAAGCTAAAACAGGCAAATGTAGTATAACATCTGTCCTCCTATACTCTATAAAATAACAAATTTACATCTTTTGTGCACTTAGAAGCTTTCCCTGCTTTCTGAACATCCTACTGAGAAGATCTTACACTTAGGTGCTTTGGTCAATCCAGACACCAGCACCAAAATACTCAGAGACTTGCAGTAAAAGATATTTGTCCCAAAGTTGGCATATTTTACAAAGACAAACTTTCCAGCACAAGAAGAAACTAGAAGCACTAACCCCCTTTTCCAGTGATCTGACAGGGAAAATGAAGTGAGAGAAAGGACTTACTATGCTGTTCAAAATCAAGATATTTGGGCCTTTTATTGTCTATGACAATTATTTTGGGTACTGCAATACAGCAATTCTGTGCATTTAAGGGTCACAGAGAGCTGAAATCTGGCTTTAAAATTGAAAAGTCCAGCAAAAGTGAGGCAGTTTTCTGTTGCTTTGCACTTCAGATTGGGCAGTGCATAGGATTGCTTATCTTGGAGTTGGTGTTAATGTCCCATATCTGTTCAATATAAAGGTTAATACTGAGAAGCAGGCCTTGGGCAATCTTCGAATATTCTGAATGAATTAAAAAAATTTATCTAACAGATCTTCTTCCAGTATCCATGGAGATTATTTTTCTTTTTAACGCCAATTCCTCCATTTAATTAAACAAATAAATAATGAAACTGAGGTTTTAGGTATTAAGTGTTTTTATGTAATACCACTGAGCAGTTCAGTGTTTGAACAGTAACAGCTCTTCCCTTCCTGAATCCCTGAAAACTCAAGGAAGTTAATACTCTGATCTGCATATATAAGAGACACATATGGATAGCTAAATATTCACTGTAAATTGTTTATTCAGTTAAAAATAATATAATGGAAATGAAAGTATGTGCAGGGAGAGGAGAAAGAAAGGTCTGAAAAAAGCCCTCTCAGAGAAATTTGATTGCCTGATACTTGAAAGTAATTGCTCTTTTTTTTCCCTTTTTGATCACTTAAATTCACAAAATGATATGGGTCTTTGCATTCACATCAAGTTACTTCAATTGCACTAAAAAAGATAGCTTATTTCATTGCTTTCACCTCTCCTGGAATAGTCAGTAACTACCTTAGGCTTGGGATCCAACAGCCTTTCCATGGGTGCCAGTGAAAACAGAGGTAGGTAATTAATGCACAGCAATGTGTGTGATCAGCTGCACAGGGCCAGCCAAAGGGCAGATGGTGCTGCCCTCTCAGGTTTCTGTACAAGACAAATTTGAAAAGAGGATAGAGGGTATGAAAATACGTGACTCTTCAGGTTTTTTTGCTTTGTATTGCCAGAGTCCAGTTAACAAGATTGAATGTTAACAAGATTGCATAATGGCCCTTGTATCTAATTTAGACATTCATTTTCTCCCTACAGAATGTGCTCAATATGGGGTTCAATCCAGGGTTAAACCCTTGCTGCTCTGTATTTTTTATGCTATTAATGCCTGCAAATAAAAATGACTGGAGAAACTTGTCTCCATAGAAACTAGCATCTAACTGAATATAAGAAGAAATTTCCTTGCTTCTTTCTCTTCCACCAGACCAGTCCAAGAAGAACATGATGTCCTCATAGAACGAAAGGACTTTGTGATTTAAATATGCAGCCTTCCCCACAAACCATTTATTTCTTCTTACCATGTCACTGCTGCTTTCACCATATTCTCAAAGCATTAATCTCCCTTTATTTGCAAGAGAATAGGGGAATTTTGATCATAAAATGCACTAACATTGTATGAGGATGATGTATTCTGTTCTTAAAGAGGAAACAGAAAAATCAAGAGAAACTAATTTAATTAATTTGAAATTAATTTGAAATTAATTTCAAAATTAATGTAGCTATTTCCTCTATCATGACACTGAATTTCCTCCAAAAATAAAAGTTGCACAAACCCCATTTTTCAAACCATGAGTTGCTATTTTCTTCTTGCATATAGACATATAGGAGACTGAGTTCCCCCAGACTTATGAAAAGTTAAACTGTGGCAGAGAAGTACAGCATATCATAAGCAGAATACAGCGCACCAAGCTTTGTGTCTCAGGTTACCTTGTTTGCCTTTCTTCAGATGTCCTCTCTTTCCTCTCCTAAAAATCTTGTGCTATCGGAATATGAGGACTCAAATATATATATATACAGAGTAAATATACAGAACTACCACTTTGGCCAGGATGGCAGGAATCTGAAAATCCCAGACAAATATCTGTTCTACTCTAGGACATTAAAATCAGTGTAAGCAAGAGATGCCACGATCCTTGCCTTGTTGGATGATTTGTTAACTCATTTTATGTGCAATTCTGTGTTGAAGGCAGACTTATGATACATGTCTGAAGTCCGTTGGTACTAGAACCTGGTGTCATGTGTGTGGGTTTTGAAACGGCTTTACATCGCTTTAGAGGAGATGAAGAGCCATGTACTTACACCCCAGAGTAAGTAAAAAAATACAAATTGCTGAAGAATCTATACTTCTCATATCTGAACCATAATTAAAAAATTATGTATGGACATTTGGTTTTGAGGCATTTAATATGTCAGAGACAAGTCTCCAAAAAGCAGAGACTGGGATCAATGGACCCTTCTCAAAAGTCAGAGTATTTGAACTGTAATGACAGATTCACTGACAGATATCAAAAGCACATGAATTCAACAGCTGGCCAGTTTCTAGTCAGCTCTCCGAGGCTTCTGCATTTTTTAGTAAGCCTAGGTGTGCCAAAAAGGCCTGGAAGACTTCAGCATTTTTCTTTCCGGTCTGTTATATGTTTCCTTTTCGGAGTGAAAGGTAATTGATTTTGAGTGACACAGAAAAAAAAGAGGAAGTACCTTCATGCTTGCAGCACTTTGGCTTTTATCTGGGCTGGAGAGGCAGAATTCTGGAGGACCGTAGACATGAGATTTTCCAGCTGTTCCCTTGCCTACTCCTTGGTGCTAAGTGTCGCCATCACCTCTGATGAAGATTCACTCAGGTATGAACTGAATGTAAAAACAGCTTTGCTGTCATCCTGCATGTTTTACTGGGTTTGGGCTAGATAAAGACAGAAAGTGAAATAGGAATACACAGATATAGATGTTTTTAACATTTCCTCCATATTTTAATCATACAAACCGTTAATCTCTGTGTACCTTCACAGCTGTGCCAATGCTGTTCTGCTACAGTGCCCTCTGCTCCCACTGGCCCTGTGAGCACCCTGGAAGAGCCAGGGCAGCACTGGCCCTGCCCACCATGTAACTGTGCCCTGCAAGGTTTGTCTGCCAGAGCCCTTCTGCCTCCAGGACTGCAGTGCTAGAGGCAGCGCTGCATCTAGTCCATGAAAGCATTCTCCTCCTATGTGTGTTTCTGCCTTTGCATTAAGTTGGTGTCACTGTTCATTTGTAAAAAATGACACTCTCCTATTGGAGGAACAGCCTGAAGCTGGGAGAAGGCTCCCACACTCTTGCCCATAGTGGAAGGAAGGTCATTTTTGCAACCACTAAGCAGAACACAATGTCCAAGTGCAGCAAGCAATGAGAGCCTGGTCACCTGGCTTATCCAAGGAAACTGTAGAGATGGAGAATGGGGGTCTGTTGGGCATTTGCCAAACGCATCACAGGGTTAGGGGCATGCCTACTCTGCATGCCAAGGTAGACCAGGATCACTCCAGCTGGCAGTGAAGGGTAAGTCCTGCAAAAAGGATGGAAGAATGAAGTGCTATGGCTAGCAAAGGAAATGAGGAATAGTCTTCTATACTAAAGAACCTCCAAGAGAGTAAGTAGGAACACAGAAACATCCTGAGTTTCCAAGAAGAGGGACATAACAGAAAATTTGTGATTTCAGGATCTGGTAAGAAAACCACAGGCCAATTTTTCCCTCTCCATGATTAGTTTGGCACTGTTCTGGCTGCTCCTGCGCTGTCTGTGAGCACCAGAAAGCAGCTTTCCTGGCTCTCCAGGGCCTGTAGGGTGCAGCAGCTTTGGAAGGAGGAGCATTGACTGGAAATGGATAGACCCAGGGGCATCTGTAAAGTCATTCTTCAGGCAGTTCATTCACCAGCAAGAGACAAAGGAGCTAGGTGGAAAAAAGGTAAACTGTGGGGTTACAAGAGCTTCTCTCAAGGTCCAATGGCTTTTTCTCTTTCTCACATTTTGTTTTTGAATTTAAGTTTTTGCCTGTGATGGTGGAGACTTTCAGAAAGTACTTGAGCAGACTGTGTGAGCTGTGGCCTGAACTAGTGGGACTATTATTACTCTTAAATATTGGTTCTCTCATTTTTAGTTTACTGGTTTCATCTGACACATTAATCTCTCTGAGTGAGACTCACTATAGGACCAACCTGCATTTATTTCTCCTGTGTTTATTTAAATAAAAATCTGTCCCAGACCAGGGTATGAGGAGGTCTATAGATAAATTTAATCCAAGAGAGCTCTGAAGGATTCCAGCAAAGAAGAAACTGGATGTGGGCCAACTCTCAGCTTTTCAGGGAGAAAGTCACCAGGCACCCAGGAGCATGCAGGTGCAGCAGCAGGACCAGGGCACGGTTTTTCCATGTGTCACACACTTCAGGCATTTTGAGAAGCAGAAAACTCTTGGAAAATGCTGTACACCATCTGAAGAGTGAAAACAGACTATATTTTCTGGACTGGCAACTTCCTGTGGTTCAGCCAAATTCCCAGCACTTCCATGGGCATCTGAAATGTAGTTGACTGTGGAGTCATGGAGGTAAAGCTGGTCACTGGGGCAGTGAGTTTGTCCAGCTCTGGCCAGGACTTTCTGGAGGTCCTGCCCCTTGGCCATCCACAGGCTGCAGTGGGTGATGGTGCAAGTGTGGTCTGCAGAAAGCTGGTAGGTGGTGCAGGGAAGGGGCATGGGCTGGGTAACTGGGATGAGCCTAATAGAGGGGAACTGGAAGTAAAGCAGGTCCTGAAACGTGCTAGGGCTTGCAGGATTGTGGTTGTTCCTGAAGGTAACCATCGAGGTTAAGTTGGGTGTGCCTGGGGTAGTCTGAGGATGTCCAAGCTTTTGTTCTTGGTCAGAAATTGGTCGGGTGATCCTTGGGGAAGTGGTGGTCTAGAAATATAGAGCCAAACTTTCTGAGAGAGAAGAGCAACAATCAAAGGGATTTTTTTTTAATAACTCACAGAAAAAATATTTTCCCGCAGGAAGACAAAATGTTACTGCCTTCAACTTCTCCACTAAAACTTCCTTTTGCATTTTCAGCCACTTGTGTGGATTGGTTTTATTATGTAAAATACAGTACATTATTCAATATTTCAGTTCCTGCATATTTCAAAAGAGCACAAAGCCAGGCCATCAATACCACCTGAGCCTCAGACAAGAGACAATACTGAAACATGGAGCTCTATCCAATTTACTGTACAGTTGGTATTATAGATTGACCAAAAAACCTGTTGTAGAAGTACGTAGTCTCTGAATTTTGAAATTTAGTCACTTCAGGGGGAAAGACACATCAAGTATATAATCATATTTAATCACGACCACAGCAATGCAGATGACCAACAAAGAGAAGCGGAATTGTATTAGATTTTGAGCATGTGAAGAAAAAATCTATGGCTGTCACAAACGAGTGTTTCTTACAAACAGGCAATTATTCATAAAGAGTAGCATAATGATTTCTCTCTTTTTCTTTGGAAAGTTGCATCAAGACATCAACGATGACAGATTATAGACAAAACCATAAGCAAAGAGCACAATGGAATGCTCACCCTGCTCAGCAGGTGGGCGTTTGAGCTGTATTATTGCGGGATCTTCTGGGCTTTGCAATCTAGTAGACAGAGTCTTGACACCACTTTCGAAATAAATTTATTTTCTCTGTGAGCTGTAATTTCTGAAAAGGATTACTTTAAAATTTTAATTGTAAATACTAATGGTTTGCACAAGAATCTTGAAGGCTAAGAGCAAAAATTGACCTAATATGGATAGTAAACTATAAACACCCAACCAAATTGAAGAGTTTACTATCAAATATTATAAAGATGAGGGGAGTCTGGGACTCACAATTCTGACAGTGGCTCTTAGTAGTCATCTGCTTTTTCTTTCATACTTTTTCTTATGAGAAATTGCCCAGCCTCTTAGGTTTGACCTTGTGTGAGCTCACAAGGAATAAACATAGGATTAGTTATCATATTGCAATAGAAAGGAGGTAGCCTGGAGGGAATTGAGGAACGTATCAGAAAAAATTGCTGCATTACAACTCATTAAATGATTCCCATGTGTATTTTGTACTTCCATCTCAAGAAGATGCTGATTACCTTTGAAGGATTGCAGATATTTACTGAGCAGCAGAATTTGAAAGCTCCAAGACTTAACTGGACTGGGTCTTTTGTGGAAAATCATGGTGAATAGACAGTGAGACAGAACTGGTGGTGGTAAAGAAAATGTAAACCCGGGGAAACAATATTTCTTAGTATTAAAAAAAAAAATGGAAAGAATTTTAAATATTTACTTAATCTAATAAATTAATTCTTTGTTCAGCAGTTAGTGCTGTTAATGTATTTGAAAAATTATTTTATCAATGTTCTGCAATGAGCTTGGAGGAACTTCTTTGCTTATGAAAACTAGTTTTTTAAGTTTTAATTATTTGAAAACATAAGAGTATTAACTTAATTGCATACATTATTTTTTAACAGAACAGCAGTTTCACAGTAAAATTTGATTCTGAACTACAAGGTTCTTTAGATGTAAAAATAAATAGAAATAGCTGAACATGAAATAGGTGGTACTGTACGGTAAAAATGAAAGCTGAAGTTAAAAATCTATAGAATTGCACATAAAAGAAAAAGTTAAAAATTAAAAAATGAAAATGAGGAACAACGTAGTTCAATTGTCCTGGTTTCTGTGTCCTTAGCTACCATCTTAGCACTCACAGAGATAAATTTTAAATTTTGAAAAAACAGAGGCAGCTTTTCTTTTCCTTCATCCCATCCCTTGTGCTTCGATAAAACAGCAGACTCCACTGAAAAACTAGTGCAGTATACTAAGGATTTGAGAGCAAACCATCACTGAGAGTTCGGAGGTTTTAAGAGGCAAAGAGAAGAATTTGAAAGTGGGAACCTAAGGAACCATTTGCAGTTTGCATCCAACTTCTTACTACTAAAATTTGCAATGAATCCAGATGCTTCTCTTAGCATGGGTTACATTCAGATCCATCCTCTAAAGGATTAGATGTGGAAGTTTATCCTTTTTAGAGTATTGGCATGTCTGTTTGATAGTACCATTCCGAAAAGCTGCTTATGCAGTTTCTGTCCTTTACCCAGCCCTCACATAGCTGAACAGTAGTGCTGTTTTGGAGTTGATGATGCAGAGCAAGCCTCACTGCTGTATTGCTGGGATTTTATACCAGGAGTGTTTCAAAATCTTTGCCATGAGCTCCAAATGTTATTCAGCTGATATCACTAGATTTATTTGTTCTGGGTGGCCCTGGGTTATGACAGTATGAGAGGATTCAAGGAACTGGCACTAGTAAACAGACTTTGCAGCATCCTTTGGCAAGAACCTCAAGAAGTTTGCTCAGCAGTGAGAAGTAAAATATTGGCATGCAGCTGGTGAAGTCTGTGGCAATGAGCAGGATCACTGCATGTGAGAAAGGTACACAGACTTCCCATCAATATCCCAGGAGATGTTGTTATCAACAGACAAACAAAAGCCATTTGACTTCCATGAACTTCTCATGAAGGAAAAGTGTGCATACTAACTAGAAATGTAACAGGAGTCAGTTTTTGTACAGATAATCTGCTGCTTCTGGTATAGGAATTGAATTCAGAGCCTGACCTGCTTGTTTTGTTGGTGTTGATCTCTTGGTCTCTCAAAGCTATGTCCAAGGAAAACTGTAACTAGACCCTGGCTATGAGACTCTCTACGGTAAGCGGATACTTCTTGCGTTATGGAACTGCTTCATGGGGATGTTAAACTTCAGGTTTACTGCAAGCACAGGCGCTGTGCCACATTGACTGGCAATGGCCAGAAGCCAGGAAAATCTTTGAGTTACAGAGGTATTTATATGTAAAATACTCCAGCATCAGGATCAATAACTCCTGCTTCCTAAAGGACTGTGTCTCAAGGCTGTGCACAAACATGGATTCTTTAATGTCTGAAAAGGGTCAAATTGATGGTGTGGCCGAAGGGTTTCTCTTCTCAACCTGAACACCTTTTCGCATTAGGCATATGGAAACTGGCTCAGCTGGAAACCTGCCAAATTTTCTTTAAAGTTGTCCCATAACCTAGAATTTACTGAGGAGAATAAAGAAAGCAAGCTATGAGATGCTGGAGAGAAGTGCTGCAGAAAGGGACCTGGGGGTCCTGGTCTGCGGCAAATTGAAACTGAGTCAGCAGTGCCCTGGCAGCCAGGAAGGCCAGCTGTATCCTGGGAGCATCAGGCACAGCAATGCTAGCTGGGCAAGGGAGGGGATTGTCCCTCTCTGCTCTGCACTGGGGTGGCCTGACCTCGAGTGCTGGGGGCAGTTTTGGGTGCCACAATATAAGAAAGAGATTAAACTATTAGTGAACATCCAAAGGAGGGCAACAAAAATGGAGAAAGGTCTTGAGAGGAAGTTGAATGAAGTGTGGCTGAAGTCCCTTGGTCTGTTCAGCCTGGAGAAGAAGAGATTGAGGGGAGACCTCATTGCAGTCTACAACTTTCTTGTGGGGGGAAGAGGAGTAGCAGACACTGATCTCTTCTCTCTGGCAACGAATGACAGGACCTGAGAGAATGGCCTGAAGTATTGTCAGGGGAGGTTTAGGTTGGACATGAAAAAAAGGTTTTTCACTCAGAGCGTGGTTGGGCACTGGAAAAGGATCACCAGGGAAGTGCTCACAGTCCCAAGCCTGAACGAATTCAAGAAAACTTTCACGTAGTGTGACTCTTGGGGATGGTGCTGTGCAGGGCCAGGAGTTCAACTTGATGATCCTTGTGGCTCTCTTCCAATTGAGAATATTCTGTGATTATGTGATTCTCTCTCATTTTCTAAGGAATACAAGAAAGTGCTGGGTTTTTCAAAGACTGCATTTGCAACATAAACCTAAAGATTTTCTGTCTAGAGGTGGAAGATGAGGAAAACAATAACCATTGAGCCTCTGGAGCAGTCTACTGAAACAGGCTTATACAATATGTATTAAATGGTTTGTGAGGCCAGAGCAGCTGGAGTTTTCATTTGGAAAAGCAACTCAATAAAATGATCAGCTGTGAAAAGCACATGGAATGGGAATTAAAATGAATATAAAATAAATCTATGCCCAAACTTTATTTTCTCATTTGAATATGGCACTGAATTGAAAGAGGAGTCATTGCAAACTGTTCAGGCTAGAAAGGGACACAAATAAAGGAAAAAGTCTGTGATGAACATTCACAGTTTTTTTGGATTTGTGACAATAAACTAAGAAAAAGAAATGAAGAGCAGTACTGTATTCAAATCCAATGTTCAAAATTCACTCAGGAAGTTCTAGGAAAGCACTTTAATGTAAGCCTCCTACCTAACGATTTCCAGATAAAATTCCCTTAGTCAGTGGATAGATCATAGTGCTCTAGGTAATAAAAAGTGATTAAAAGTTCCCAAAGTCTGTATGGTCTCATTCTTCCTCAGATTGGTGACTGCCCATGATTAGGATTTTTCGCTGTAATTCATGGTTTTTCCATTATGACATCAATTTCTTACACCCACTGAAGTTGGTCTTTGAGGGTAAATTAATTCATATGAGGTATAAATTAAGAATCTGTCAGATTAATTGTGAACTTCAATGAACTTTACGAGATAAGTGAATTGAGACAGAGCAGGTTTTATCAGGGAACCTAGAACAAATAAGTGAAGTAACCTAAAAATGGAGATTTGCTTTCTGAAAACGGACCCATAGCTGAGAAAATGAGTTTGAGATGCGATCTCAGGAAATGAAGCAAATTTAGTGGTGAATGCAATCCGTTCCCTGTCAGAATAAGGAACATTTGACAAGTTCCCCAGTAAGCTACCTGTATGCAGTCATGGTCAGAAGAGTGTTTTCATCCTCAGAAATGAGGATTTCACCTTCTTTGTCCATCAAATGGTTCTTCTTGTAGCAGCTTAAATAACATCTGTTATACATATAATGATGACTGCATCATGGACCAATATCACTGGGAAATTGCAGACATCATAGCTCTTCTTTGCTCTTTAAATTCTAAATAGACTAATGCCTATTTTTCTGACATGTAGCATGGCCTTTTACTTGTGGAAATATCACTAGTCTGGAGAGGTTGACACTCATGAAAAAAATCTTTTTCTGAAAATACAGGGACAAATTTAAATGAGCCAGAGCATGGAAATATAAGTGATTTAGATGACAAAATACTCTGTCATTGACATCTGCTTTACTGTTTGTCTTGACTTATTTAATCTTAAATGGCTGTCAGCAGCAGAAAATTTTATTAAAGAATAAAATTTTTTGGTCTTCACAGGTTGCATAACCAACTACCCAAAGTGAAGAACGCCCCACCTGCTCATAGATTCCCCTACCAAATTTCTCCTGATGGGAAGGAAAAGAAGTCAAAAAGCACAATTCCTCTTTTGGTTGCATTGAAGATTTAAGAAACTCTCTGTGTTGTAATGGGCCTTGAAATCTACTATCCCTTTAACCTGCTTTTCCCCAGCTTTCATTATCCAAGCCCCTCATTTTCTACTACCACATTCTTCTATTTTGTCTATCTTGATTAATATCTGATGGCTGAGATTAAATACATCAAAGGCCTTTGTTCATCTTGCTCTCTTTGAATGACAGCTGTCAGTTCTAACCTTCCAAGCAGCTGTGAAAATACTTATTTGCATGGTAAAAGTCCTCCTTCTTGTGGTCTCTTAAAAAGCTTCCCACAAAGCCCTCACCATTTCCTGATGGAAGATCCTACATTTCCAGGACACTCTACCTGGCGAATTAAAGGTATAAAAATACTTCTAGCGGAATGGGCAGTGCCCTTCTTCTACAAACTGTTCCCACTGACACTGTCTCCAAAGGATCTTTTGTTTTATTTATTTATTTGTTTGTTTGTTTTTGTCTGGTTTTTTTTCAAAGTCTTTGAGATGGAGGGCCTGGGAAGTCCCCTGACACTTCATGCAGTATGGATATCCCATGTGAGATACCCCAAAGATCAGCTAAATCAGGAGCATTTTAAAATCCTCTCTGTGACTTTTCTAATAGTGAAAAAAACAGACAGAGGTGTAAAAGAGAGAATTCTATGGATAAAGGCAACTTGCTTCTGGTGTAAGAATGCCCTTCCCAGTGAAAAAACAGGAGTTCACATACTTGTTCTCATTCAGTGGGAAATTGAACAGGTTCTGTTAATTAAGACATTTGGTAGTGTAAGATTTTATTAGATTTCACAATGTTTATAAATTGGTTAAAATTGTAATCCAAACATCTATTTCTACACTTATTTTGGATAGTGTGATACAGACCCTAATGTAGGTTTAGGTCTTGCCTTGCTACCAAAAGAGAGTTTGAGTCTAAACTGCTTTGTAACATCAGAAGTTTTAATTCTATCCTGGTTTCAATCTGGCCAAATAGCTTGAGTCAATAATACCTGATTTTTCAGAAAGAACATATGATTAGAGAGTAGAAAACAGATGCTCTCTGCTTTTTACTCAGAACTCATTACAATGAGATTCACAGAAACTGTTGAAAAACTCTTTTGCAGAATTTGATAGTCCTTGGTTGTGTTTTAATTATTATATAATTATACAGAGAATAGCTAAGAGATCTTTCCACATTAAGAGGGGTTGCACAATATAGTGCATTTCTCATGCAATGACAATAATTAGGGAGAACAGGATGTTGTACTGCAATAATGTTTCTTCCTTTCATCTAGTCTCTATTAAGAACAGCAAAATACATGTTCTCTTTGATGCAGCTGAAGCCTATTTCTTCATTTTGCATTTTCCACCTCGTGCAGTACGGTCTTTAGCAAAAAGCCTTTCAGCTGGGTCCTGTGAGTGAACTTTCATTGCAGTACACAAGAAGAACTGTGGACAAATCTTATCAAAAAGAATTATGTGGTTAATGTATTTAGCTCCCTATGCATTGCTTTTAAAATGTTGTTCTTCACACACAAGAAAACTTCTATGTTAGAACAAAATTATTTTTTAACAACTTTGTTTCATTACAAACTAAAAACTGCACTTTTCCTTTTATTCTGAAAATCATCTTTGACAAAGCCCTATCTTTTGCAGAAATCAATCTAACTGATTTTCCTTTGATGATTCACTGAAATAATAGCAAAGACTGTGAATAATCATTGTAAGACCCTTAAAGTATAATTGTGGTAAGCAGTTTAACTTCAAAGGCAAAACACCTAAGACAAAGTAAAATTATATACTGCAGCCCACTGATGAACTTTCTTGAGAATTACTTGTTCACTTAACTCAGAAACAACCATTCTAGTAGTTCTGTTACAAATGAAATCCAATTGAGTGGCATTCTATAATGCATTGAAAAATCTTTGTGAAGCAATCTTTCCTATTCAGGCTTCTTGTGGAAATTTTCACAACCTATAAAAAGACAAAAACATGTTATTGCCTCTTAATCATTTAAAAGTATTTACATAGTTTCTACTGGATTCGTAAGTGTTGAGGAAAATCAAACCAGTGAATATACTGAACAGCAGATACTAGAATTTTCTGGTCTAAAAGAGCAGCTCTTGGTATGTGTGCTGATGGTGTTACTTCTTAATTTTCATTTATATAGCTAGATCAGTTCATTAGCTAGTCAAATCAAACTTTATAATTGCAGTTTTGAAAGGAAATCTTTCTGTCTAGACATAAAAATTGAGTGCAATTTGAACATTACCAAACAGGGAGGGGGGAGCAAGGATATCCCTAGATGTGGCCATAGAGGGAGGAGAGCAGTGTAATGTGAGGGGATCCTCCCATGCCACCCCAGTGTGTATACAGTAATGGAAGATTTTGGAACATGCTAAGCATCTATGGAGAGAAATAATCAACCCTTTAAAGCACCATAGCTCCTGTTTAAGGAGAAATTGAAACTCCAAGAGCATAAAAGCAGCAACAGCTTCAGGAGGAAAGGAAGGCTGTGAAGGTGAACATATCTGTCTCCTCCTGGAACTGCGGGCCTGCTGTGTCAGTAGGTGTGGGCAGGCATGAAACAACCTGGGCAGTTAAATAACCTTCTAGATACATACAATGGGCTTGAATATATGTTATTGTGAAGTTGGTCTGTAGAATAGATTTCTAACGCCCTTCCAGACTTTTAAATCACAGTTACTCGCCTGGTTCTCCCCTTGCCCTGTAGCTTTTGCCAGCTCTCTGATTCCCCATCAGAATGTTGGCAGAGATAATCTGTATCTTTTGCTAATTTCCTCTCTTCGTCCTTCAAATCAAAGATCATGAGCTGTGCTGGTCGCTTTCTGGAGATCACTGTGAGTTATGAAGACGTCTAACCACTTTGGCTGGTCCAGTTGCTGACTTTCTCACAAAAAACTTCAGTCAAAAACACTTAGTGCATTTAACCCTGGTTGTCTGTGGAAATGCTGTAGAAACTGAGGATTTTGAAGATAGTATCTTGTAACAAAGAAATTTTCAGAATTTATAGAAAGCTAAAAATAATTTTTGTGGAACATTTGGAATTACAGATCTTTCCCATGCTGGCAGTTTGCTTAGTTTTTGAACAGCGTTCATAGAATCTTGGAATGTGCTGAGTTGGAAGGAACCTGCAAGGGCTATTGAATCCATCTCCTGGGTTAATTCTGTAACACATGTACCTAATGTGTTTTATCTTTTATTTGTACACATATAGTTGTCTCAACATAAAACTTAACAGTAAACAAGACATAAAAAGGGAAAGAAGAGAAAAATTCTTCATCATTTTTTATCCAAGAATAAAAGCATATTTTACCAAGCAGATGTTTAGCAGAAGATTACATCAAATCCACTAAAACTTTATTTTCTTAATGCCTGTGATTTAAAAAATTATTTTCATTTAGGAGAGCAATTTAGCAATGTTTTCATTCAAGTGTTAGAAAAGATGTAGAAGCTCTCACCTATGTAAGTTATACCTTTCTCTCCGGGCCCATCCTATAACACTGATATAGTTGCAGCATATTTAATCGAACCAGAGACTTTTGACAGAACTAATGAAGTTGTGCAGTCTTTAATTAGTTCCTCTAATATGTGACAGTGTTCTCACAGATACAATCAGCCTTTCAGGTTAGAATGCAGTCATGTAAGACATTGATGGATTAATTCAGACCCATGTAATTAGATAGAAAGAGGTTCTCATATGTATGCTAGGCAGTAACGTTTAAAAATTCATGAAGCTTCCTGTGTCAAAGACAAATTATTTCAAAAGGCTGTTGACTTCCTGGTTTTCAGCAATGAAGATCAGAATATGAAAACAATAGAAGGGAAAAATCCAGTGTCAGAAGTTCATTAAAGACAATCAGTAATGAATCTTCTTTGATCAAATACAACACAGTGATCACATTCAGGTACAGAGCTCTAAGGAAATAAAGTTATTTCATTTCATCTGATTGCTCCTAACTCTTAAAGAGGAGGACAGATATTGCAGAGAAGGGCTCTGGAGAAGCAGTGTCTGGGTTTTCATGAAAGAAGAGTTTTCCTCTGTGGTAAATTCCTTCAAGTTATGTTTTCTGGTAGACTGTGGACTATACTAATTGAAAGCAATTAGTATTTATTTATTTTTGCTTTGAAATCATGCCACATAGCTCTCAACTTATCCAAAGGTCCTGTATTTTGTTGTGTCACATGCAGTCAGGATTTTAGTGAAGACACATACAGGAGAGAGCCTAACCACTAAATCTGTGAATATTCCATTTCTGATCAATGCAGGTTTTTTACACCTTTTTTTTTTTTTTTTTTAATCAGACTAACAATTTCTGAATATTACAGCGGGCAAATGCTTAGGAAAATGAAGAAAGCACATTTAGGGCGTATAATCACAATGTCAAATAATTCCTTAGGTACTTGCAGGAAGGTCTACGATCACAGATGTTTCCCTTCCTAAGCAGGTACGGAATACTTAGTACATTTGGACAAACTCACTCCCCACACTCAATGGGACTAATTATCCACTCTGATGTGTTTTTATGACCTACAGCTTTGATTGTGGCTGGGAAAATATGACTCCTATTGACAGATGTGGAATCACTCTCAATAAGATATAATGAAAGTGCAATTACATATACACCTGCAAACATTGTGTAACTCTGCAGTCTGGCCGTTTCTGCAGTTTATTTCCTCACACTGATGTTTCAGTGGGCTTTGTGGCCGTGCTTTAGGACAAAGCACCAATATTCCTCAAGCCCCCAGATCAAAGTGAAAGTGCTGGAGACATTGCAATGTCTGTGTTTTTTAATATGTTTTTTTAATTAATGTCTTTTATGTCTGGCACCAGCTGTCAGAATTTCTAGAACCTTTAATATTGTTAATCTCAAGTGGTCCTGTTCCTTCATCTCTCCTCATCCTTGATCTTTTCCTCTGGGAGTTGCCACCCTTCTCACTGGTGCTGTCAACAGGAGGATGAGTCAAGCATCCCTGTGCAGTGACTTCATGCACTCAGGTAATCTGGATGCTACATAACTGATGGCAAATTTACCCACTCTGAGTGCAATAGCAGCATCCATCATAGGCTCTGCTTGTCACATAAGAAATATTAAATCAGGCCACACTTCATCACCACCTATAGCTTTAATCACAAATGCTGTAATATTGAAAAGATTAACAGTTGGGTAAAGAGGATCAAATACACCCTAAAGGCTGTAATCTTGCTTATTAAGTGGATACCATCTTTCATATTTTGCCTTTCAGTAATTACTTGAGCTGTGGCAATAAGCTCATATGAACAAGCACTTGTAGCTTGTACTTTGTAGAATTACTTGCACATTGAGTACATTTTTTTTTGGTGGCATTAATAAGTGTGTCTCCCATACACACTTCTCAGAGGAACCGGAAAAACAACTCTCCAGAAGAAGGATTTATAGTTGATGCTACAGTGGAAATGGAAACTATATTGCAAAGGAAGGAAAAACTCCCTGGAAGGTGCTGAGATATTGCGTTATCTCTAGTGAGGCATATTACACACTGCGATTATTTGTAAGGTCTTTTGTTTTCTTTTCTTTCCCCCTTTTTTTCTTGTTTTTCTTTTTTTGGAGGTGGGGGAGCAGCACAGAGGGAGAAAAACATATGTTTTTGCTTCTGCTTCAATCCCAAAGGAAGTTTTTTTCTCTCAAAATAAAAACCTTAAATTCTCCCTCTATTTGCCCATCTCCTTATTCTCCTGGTAAATTCAATTGAATGAAGCTAAAAATATTATTCTTCCTCATGAGACAGTGTGAAGCTTGTAACTCATAGAATTATAAAATTGTTTAGCTTGGAAAAGACCTGTTAGGTTTTTGAGTCCAGCCATTAAGCTAACACTGCCAAGTCCTCCTCTAAACCATGACGTTGAGTGCCACATCTACATATCTTTTAAACATCTCCAGGAATGGTAGCTCCAGCATTTTCCCTGGGAAGCCTGTTCTAATGCTTGTGTAAGAGACGGTCCGAAGATTCCTCATCTGCCTCACGATCATCGCCAAGGACAGAGACTGAACACAGGAGTCCTGGCCTGGCTGAGGTGGGGTGTCTGCCAAGTGTTGCCTGCAGGTGTGCCCCTGGGAACTGGTACACATTCCTGAGGAAAGTTAGTGCAGGTCACAAAGGACTGCGCCGTTCTTGCTGCCAAGGTGGGAAGGACTGCACTGAAGTGAAAAGGAGTGACCCGTCCTGTACCCATTTCCTAAAGCAACGGGCCTCATAACAATGGGTGGAGATTTCCCCGCCTCTTGGCCAGTTGCCCCTTGCTTTTGAAAAGGACTAAAAAAGGACTTTCCAAATTAACTGAGATGAGATCTCCCCACGGAAAGAAGGGGAATGCATTGGCAGAAGACCAAGAGGACTTCATCCCATCCATTGGTAGCTATTCCCCCCCACCCCCCGTCTTCCTCTTTACCCTTTTACTTTGTTTTCTTTATCACTCTCTCTTTCTCTCCTGTATCACATTATGGTGTTGTGGGCACTTAATAAAGGTGCACTGTTTTGATTAAAACTGAAATCCTTTGTGTCCTTTTGCACTCTGAGATCAATAAATGGACCATCACTACCCTCGCTTGTATTAGTGGATCGTGACAGCTTGTCAACCTTTTTGGGGAAGAAATGTTTCCTAATAGCTAAACTAAACCTCCCCTAGTGCAACTCATGGCCATTCCCTCTTGTCCCATTGCTTTTTATCCGGAAGAAGAGACCAACCCTTACTGCTCTTCACAGAACTTGTGCTCCAGACCCTTCACCAGCTCTGTTGTCCTTCTCTGGACACTCTCCAGCACCTCAATGTCCTCCTTGCAGTGAGGGACCCAGGACTGGACACAGCATTCAAGGTGTGGCTTCAGCAGTGCTGAGTACAGGGGGACAATCGCCGCCCTGCTGGACACAATATTTCTGCAACAAGCCCGGATGCCATTGGGCACCTGGGCACATGCTGGCTCAAGTTCACCCAGCTGTCAAGCAGCACTCCCAGGTTCTTTCCTCTGGGTAGCTTTCCAGCCACTCCTCTTCAAGCACGTAGTGCTGGGCTTGTTGTGTGCCAAGTACAGGACCCAACACTTCACCTTTTTGAATGTCATACAATTGTCCTCGCCCATGGATCCAGCCTGTCTAGATCCCTCTGTAGAGCCTTCCTACACTCCAGCAGATTGACACGCACTCCTGCACTACTACTTTGTAGTCCAATTACAAGTGATGATTGGAGAGTAATATAGGAGCTATTTGAAAAGCATATTTCAGCAGGGAAAAATAGCCCTCTCTCATAATAAAAGCTCTTTCTAATGAAAGTGGTAAGAGTAGTGAGCAGACTGTTGTTTGATCAGAACTCCAATTTTCACTGCACATATCATCCCCAGATGTATTGTCCTTGAAAACATGTGCAGTTGTCCTGATATGACCTTTTCAGAAGTCCGAAACAGAGGCGTGAGGAAGAGCTGAAGAAATGTCAAACATTTTGTCAAAGAACATTCAGGACGTGCTCCTGTTTCCTCTAGCATATCCATTGCCACTGTAGCCCACCACTAGGAATGTCTACTTGGGAGCACTGGGATCCCTTGAGGGACCTAACCTCTCAGTTTTGGATGTGTTTTCTTTGCGTTAATTTGGTGCAAGGTGGCAGAAGGGAAAACCTGGAAAACGGGTGGTAGAGTCAGAGGAAAGGGGGTGACAGTTATGAGCCTCATTAATGTTGCACTGAATGGCCTTTAGAAGGAAAGACATCAAGGATCAGAAATGGAGTTTGCTGGAGGCCTTTTCTGACAGCTGTTACAAATCCCTGTCTAGGATTGAATCCGCATGAAGGGCTGTATTGTGTATTTCAACACTGTATATCCTCAATTGCTAATTAACCCAATTTCCAGAGTTTCACAATCATAGCCAGGTGAAGATAATTTCCTACCTTATAATTGCCATTTCTTTCTCCAAGCGATACTCAGAAAAAGGAAAGAGGTTTTAGATGGGAACTTCCCTTAGATCTGTGAGTGCACTGAGATTAATGCAGATAATTCTGGTACATGCTCCTGAGAATTGGTCCTTCTATGAGCATCAGTGTTTTTTTTCTCTGTTGCTGTTGAAGGATGACTGGCGTTAAAGGACCCCACAAAGTTATTATATGTCACCAAGAAAACCTACAGGGAAGATTAAAAAATGCCAAAAATAGTGAAAAAGTTTTTAGTGAAAAAAATTTCATGGAGAACATTTAGCATTGTGTTAGAGGGAGGAAAGGAGTCGGTTATAGATTAACGTCCAAAATGGAGTTTTAAGAACTTGCAGAGGGGTTGTTGGTCCTTTAGAAACCCATGCAAACAATCATTTCAAGGACAACTACAGGAAGGAGACATGCAATCACTGGTATTCATTATAATTGCAAATACTGGGAAAATATCTAATTCCTTCTCTTATGCTGATGAGTTAGTAATAGGTTAAAGGAAAAAAATGATACTGTAGGTGAAGACAGGCTGAAGACAGTGGAAGCTACTAGAGGATACATTTGAATTATATTTTATTTTTATCTCTTTTTAATGAGAATCAACAATGGAGACAATTTTTTCTCTCTTTTTTAGCTGAGGATTGTGCAAGGCTCTGCTTTTGGCTTACAATCATCTGTACAAAAGCTATCATGTTTATATTTTACTATTTTCTTATACCCCTTCAAAAGTAGTTACTGCTCTAGAGGTTAAAACTTAGCTACAATCATATATAGTAAGACTCTGTGGTATTTACTATACAACATAGGTGTAGCTTACATTTCTGACAAGGACTTTATTAGGACTACAGGGGTAAGTTAAATAAATATAATTAATTCCAGACTGCTGTTGATTTGCCACCTAAGAACCAAATGAATAGTCAGAAGAAAAGATAGCAGGAACTAATATCTAAAAGCCCAGCTGATGCTTTTTCCTGGTCTTAAAATCGACTCATACATGATTAGTCGATTCATACACAGTTAGAAGGGGAAAAGGGATTTTACCTTGGTATTTATTTTAAGGATCCTTAGGTGCACACGTCCAGTACATATGCATCGAAATGCACCCTGCGAAAATACCCACTCCAAAAGGTCAGGTATAACATTATAGGTCTTACTAATTAGCATATCTATCAAAGATTCCCCAATGAGAAGCTCAAGTGAACCCCTCCCCAAGGAGACTTCTCCTGGATGGTTCTATTTTAGTTTACAGAATGTGTTCTGGAGAGGACCTTGGGGTCTGGGGCCCACTGATCCCTAGTTACGAAGCTTCTAAAATGTTTAGTCTCTTAGCTTGACAAACAAGTCCCAGAATGTAGGGAAAAAGCACTAGGAATACAGAAGTTGTAAAAAAGCTATAACAGGGGTATAAAAGAAAAGGCAAAAATCTTCATGGCATCAGAGCAAATCCCTGCTGTACCTATGTGCTAAAGTGACATGTTTAACACTGTGGCTGATTTCATCTGCAAATCAGTTATCACCATCATCCAAACAACATCTGAAATATTCCTATACTTGACCATCCAGCTGCCAGAATGAACATAAAAATGGCAGTAGTATATGGCAAAAATCCAAACCTCAATGAATCTTGTTCTTCAAATCTAACCGCAATCATAACACACCCAAAAGCTGTGAAACAATCAAGTTCTAGGAAAAAACCTTATGAGGACGAAGGAGCTTCCCTTACAGTGTTCACCTTATCACTTAAAAAATAACTTTAATCAAATGAAGGGAGTCCTCTTCCAAAATACGTTAATTCTCTAAAGATGCCATGAGGTATTGTGTGCAAACTTATCCAACACAACAGAGAAACTAGACCAGGTGTCTCAAAGCTGCTTCAAACCTGGACCTAAACACTCCAGGGATGGGGATTCCATCATTTTTACTACACGTTCTGGTTAAAATTCCCTCTCCAGTATATGCCAAATAGACCAGGACTGGAACTTACAAAAACCTCACAACAGCAAACCTATAAAAATCAGTGCATCTTTGTGTTAAAAATCTACTGGCAAAAGTCCTGGACATGTATAGGGACTAAGAAGACAATTAGGAAGTGAAGGTGGAATCTTCCTATCCCTCTTGCTCTGCAGCTTCTGTGCTTAGTGATCTCTAAAAGCATCTCCAGAGCGAAGCCGCTTGGCAGGATCAGCTGCATGCACTCACACACGCGCACGCACAAACGCATGGACAGCTGCTGTAATATAGGTCGGCAGCAAAGAGGTGGGAAGGGTCTTTGCGTAGGTTTCCACAGAAACAGTTTATTGCTACTACACTGTGAGGAGTTTTAGAGGCAAAGACCCAGAACATGGGAAAACTCAGGCTTAAGTGTGGGGTGTGGCTAACACCAGAAGCCAGCCGGGGAAACAGAACTGGGGTATATTACCATAACCGAACAAGGCATCGTGGGAGACGCTCCCTTCCCTCACTATAGCGGAAGTCTTTGGCACCAGGGACTGTCTTACCAAGAACTCTCTCTGTCCCTCGTACCACAGGCTAACCGGCCACCACAGTGGAACCTTGAGGCTGTAGGAATCACCTACAGAGTTTGTGAACAAGACATAAGGAGGCCTGGGAAACGAGGTCTGAGTTAATAATATCAATGCTGGAAAAAAAGCTCAGATTTCATATGGATGCTTAAACACAGAGGCTTGGTGCAGATACCAGTTTGACAACATACAAACATTTTCACTGAATCTTACTTCAAGTAATCTTCCTCTGAAATTATAATCTAGTGTTAGAAGCAATAATTCTTTGCCAACTTTTCTCCAGAAATACAGAATAAATTACTGCTTCTCCCTTGCTAACAGTGAGCAAGGGAGGACTTGCAAACAGGTCTAACCATGCATTTTATCTAATTGCTAAACATAATTAAGCTAAATATAATTAAATTAAAGTCAGAACTAATTAAGCTAAATATAATTAAAGTCAGAACAAGTGTTTCCAAACACTAATTGTATTAAACTTTGCTGATTTTTGTTCACACCTAAAAATAGGTACTGAGATACTTTGGTTTTTTTGATTTTCCAGGTTTTCTACAAAAATATAGTATTCTCTGCATAGATGGCCTCTCATATACCTTTTGACAGCTAGGTTATCAAATTCTCCTCAACACAAAAATAAAAATAACAACATGCTTGGTTGAATCAGCATAGCCAGCAGGAAGGATGCATTCCACTATATTATCCAGAGAAGGAAAATGGGAAAAAATTGCAATGAATTTATCAATGGAGTGTGCTTAAGGTATTAGCAAAACAGGGAAACAGAAAAAAAACATTGTCATAGCTGAAAGGGATATAGAAAACCTTTGATAAACCCTGTTTATTTCTAATAGAATTTGGTCTGGGTTTATGTCTCTATACTTCATTGATTTGAACCACCTTATAGTCTATATCCCTGGGGATAAGATTGGAATGGCTTATACAGGATTAAACATCATTAAGATTGCAATGTCTCCAGAGATTGTAGCAAGGATAAGAACTGATTCCGCTGGAGGCATCAACTGTAGTTCTCAAAGCTACGCTATACTCATTGATTCTCTGTAGTTTTAGCAGTTTAATTTGAGCATTAAGATTGGTAAATTTAGCCTATAAGCAATCCTGGAATACAGCAACCAAACATAAAAAGTATCCTGCTAAATATTAATTGTGACATTATGTTATACAGAATGACCTCAGAGAAGAATAAAAGTATGGCAAAATAAAAGTTTTGAAATATTAGATGAAGCTCAGTAAAGGAAATACAAAATAAAAAGCCAGGAGCTTGATTTGTCAAACCTTTCCACCAACCTGCAACCTTCAGCTCACAGCAGCTGCTACAGCATCCACTTCTGCCCTGCTAGTATTCCTGCAACTCAGTATAAAACCTATCTGAGACATAATTGATGCCTCTCATTTTTAGCTAAGAACCCAAGCATACAGAAAGGATTTTAAGTTTCTACCCAGTCCATAAACTAAAATCCAGCAGGAAGATGCCAATTCATAATCTGCCTACTTTTCACAGTGCAACAAACTCCAAGTGCTCTTCTGTACAGAACAAAATGCACATTGTCCGACATGAATACGCAAAAGCATGCAAGTATCCCTATCATTCATACATGCACAAATATACACACACTTACACACCTTTGTCTTTGCATAAAGGGTTTGCCTAAAACGATGAGTTTCTCACGAGTGTGTGTAAGGGACATGCACCTGAGTTATCATCTTTTAAAGGCCTTGGTTAATCACACATGGCAGAAGAAGGACCACAGTTTTCACAGTGTGATCTGGTTGTGACACCACCCATGAGGACTCTGTTGCAGATAAGAAAAAATACTGTATGTTTAAAGGTTTTAATATGATATTTGTGAGGGTGCAGGGTTCCCAATGAAAATTAGTCAGCTCTTCTCTCCTAGGTTATTCACATGACTTTGGCAAACCGTAGATTTCTGCTGAGTCCATTATCAAACTATTTTTTCACTGAACATTTTCTCATTTCAATAATGATGTAGCAGTGGCTCAGGTTTTAAAGAAGCGCAGAAGAAGGCAAGGCAAAGCTAGACATAATCAAGGCCAACCTTTCATTCAGAGAGCTTGGAAATGCCTATTTTCTCACTTGCCTTCTGTCCTGGCACAGAAGTTGGAATCAGACCTCAGGATGTGTCTCTCTTCTCCTACCCAAAAGGAGCTTGGACCTATACAGTGCTGGTTATATGTGCTGGGAGGTGTGTGGCACCCTGGCAGTGGCTGGTAGTCAAAATAAGCAGAGAAAATTAAACAGTCCCTCTGGATTTAATAAGTCACATTTTCACAATGAACTTTCTTTTTTCTTTTTTCTTTTTTAACAGAGAAGTACCTCTGGGCAGGGTGGGAAAAACGGCATATGCTGGGGAAAGATTTGGTGAAGGAAGGAGCTAGGGTTTGGTGGCAAAGAGTAGAATTCCTCTTTATAATGTTGTCTTTTTCCATTCTGCCTTTCAGAGGGTGAAACACAGAATATCATGGTACAAAGCACTAGATAGAGAGCTATTTGTTCCTCTCTTTCACACTTTTCTTCTTCCAGCATTCATATTTAGCTCTGGACTCATCCCACTTTCCTCTGACTCTTATCACCTCATTTTTTCTTGACTCTTTCTTCACTGTGGCGTTGTTTTTTCTTGTTCAGAGCTACTGATGTCCCTCAGCTCCAGCCTCTAGCCCGCCAGGTCCGCCACCCATCTATCCTCCACGGATTCCTCCAACAGCTTCAAATGCTTCCTTCTCAGAAAAGCCCCGAGCTATCCAATCAGTTCACAACATCCTTAATGAGGTAACATCTTCATTGTCTGCCTCTAAACCAAGACTCGACATTCCTGCCTGGCTCCCCTCCTTGTCTGCTAATGAAGGGAGCAATTTTTAAAATCGTTATTTTTTTAACCCGCAGCCTTCTTTGCCTTCTATCAAAATGCCTAATAGAGGATGAGTGAGAGAAAGCATGTGTATGAGCTTCAAAGAGAGTCAAAGGGGACTTGCTATTATTCAGTGCAAGCTGTATTAATACAGCGGTTTTCATAGAAAAAGATAAACAAGTAACAGGGTATTCAGCAAATACACATTCAATGCCCAGAATGGGTCTTTGAGAAATTCCACCTTCCATCCAAGCACATTACTCAAGAGAAGAGGCCTAACTCAACAAATGGGGAAAATTTGCAGCTACAGCCATATTTCAAATCAGTCTATTAAAAAAATCCAACCCCAAAAAGCTAGAAGTTTTAGGAAGTTTCAATTAATAAGTAGGCTGTGACTGCAGAAGCTATAAACTGGGGATTTACATTTAAACTCTTTTAACCACTTGGTAATGGTGGTAAATTTACTACCACTGACTTTATTAGGTTGTGTCACTTGAGAAAGTCTCACCTAAACTGATGTAAGGGCTGGTCTTAAAGTGAAAGTCTCACCTAAACTGATGTAAGGGCTGGTCTTAAAAAGAAGGTTGTTGCCACTTTGCTTTCGATCCATCCATATTCCTAGTAGAATTATAAGTGAAACAGAAAGTTTCTAGATTACTTCCTGTACCGGATCCCGAGTCTATTGCAGGGATGTGCTTTATGACTTTCTGATGCTGACACACCAGGACACCTCCACTGCATGTCCTTAACTTGTGCTGCCATTCTGGTGCCAGTGACTGCAGCAGAGTCTGTGGCGTCATTTGTGCAGTGAGAACATGCACACACCTTTGATAACAACTCAATCAAATTGTTATGTGGCCCCTACCGCTACTGAGGAGACAGAACAAGTGCAGTTCCTCATTGTTGCTGATGGTTTTCAAGCCCGCTTCTTAAATACAGCTAACTTTAAGAGTAGCAAGAGGAATAGTGTAGTTAATTTTCAGGGAATATTGACTGTTGCGGCAAATTAAGAGTGACAAAAAGTTGTCTTTCCCTCTTGAATTTGACCATACTTCTATTACATGTGAGGGTAACAGGATGTGATTTCTGAATTATTCAATCGGATCTTTCTAGTAACAGGAGGTACGCAGCTGTAGACCGAGCAATTTCTATATCCATTCTACCACAGAAATGGTTTGGCAGGAGAGCCTTCCGGTTCCTGAATAGCTATACACAGCAACAAAACCAGGACTTAAATATATCCAGTACTCTTTGGGTTTGTTGGGTTTTGGTGGGGTTTCCTTGGTTGATTTTCCCTTAGTAGTTAGTAATGATAGACAAAAAGAGACAGGGGAAGAAAGCAATGGACAATAATGCTACCATGAAAATTAGCAGATGTAGAACCTTCCTCAGGACACTGCTACGGTAACTTATAAGACTTTATTGTTTTTAAACATTGGGTATAAGATTCACAAAAAACACCTTTCTCCTCTTAAACACAGCTGCTCTAATTGCCCTTTTCTTTGTATTGGCAAATATCCAAAATCCAAAGGTTGTTCACGACTATAATAATGCCCCATCCATGGAAGAGTTCAGGGTCAGTCTGGGTGGGCTTTGAGAAACCTGGTCTTGTGGAAGGTGTCCCTGACCATGGCGGCTGGGTTGAAATGAGATGATTTTTAAGGTCTCTATCAACCGAAATCATTCTATGTTTCTATGATTCTATAGACTCATGGAATCAGTTTTGAAAAATAAAAATACTTGAGACCTGCATTTTCTCATTGCATATTTGTTATCTGGCATTAAGAAAAAGTGATTATTGGAGTCAGGTACTGCAACTTTTGAGTAGTTTTCTTGGTTTTCTGCAAAAAAATTCAAAAATAAAAATGATCATTAATTAAAAATAAGCAGCTACTCTGTTTATTAGCATTTCTTAAATCACAGGCTGGTGGACTTTAAACTTTCCTTGAGAAAGAAAACAATCTGACCTTTGAATCAGCTATTCTCTGCTTTGAGCCTCTGGAGTGAAGGAAGTGTCATAAACTACTTTTAACCTTCTTTACATCCCTAGTACAAATCACATAGATGTAATGGTATAGGGACACAAAACTTTCCATCAGAAAAGAAGAAAAGAAAATTCTAGATAAAATTACCAGTTTTTCTAAATGAACCATCTCCTTGAACCTTCAGAAATTGAGAGTCAGATGTTCCAGACGGGCCGTTAATAATTCTCACTTGTAATGAAGAAATGCAGGTGCTAACAATCTATTATGGTAACTTGAGCCAGCCAGAAATTTGCACTGGGGAAGAAAACCTTTTCAGATTTGGTGTGTTTCTCAGGTAAGTCTATATCAACAACACTTTCTGCAGACACTTCTCCCTGTAGATGCTCCCTGACAGGGTTTCCCTTGGGACTCAGAGAGCTTCCCATCTGCTGATTAATGTGTCAATGAAGGTCAAAGTTTCAGAATATTCTGGAAGTTTATTCTCACAAGCACCAAACCCTCCATTCTCCAGAGATTTGTTTTGTTACATATTTTTATAAAAATCTTTCCCTTTTTTCACAAAAAAAGAAAAAAAAAGGGCTGGGGTTTCATGCTTGCCCAGCAGCAAATGTAACAGAAAGCAGGATTATGGCATAAGTGAGTTGGGCTTTTTGGCAGAACAAGGCTCTGTGCAATTCAGAGCATCAAAGTAATCTCTGCTTTGAGCACGAGGTGGGACTTGATGCCTTCCTGATGTCCCTCAAACCTGCATCAATCCATTATCCTATGGTTTTACATTCACTTGGTGCTTTTCTAAGTGTTTCGGTTAGGGGTTTGGGCGGTGTGTGGTATCATCACCATTGTTAACCAAAGGTAATTAGAAGACAAAGTGCTCTTTCTTTTGTTCTCTTGTTTGTCAACATTTATTCAAGCTTTCATCTTACTCACCCACAATTGCACTTCCTGTTTCATATGCTTTTTTCTCCTTTGCACGCTGCAAAGTCATATGTATGGCAAATAGCAATGTTAATGGTACTTTAAAGGTGCTGCCAGAGACCTTGGGATTTAAGTACTTTCTGCTGAGATAGCCAGATGACTTATATGCAGAAATGTTTAAATTTGATTTGAGGCATATTGTTTGTGTATGTGGCAGTAATTTTGACTGGGAATTGGAAAACATGAAGATCTATCTGCAATAGTCTTTGCCACTGTTTCACAGTTCTACTGTAGTGTTAAATGAGAATGCCATCGCTTGCATCTTAGATATAATTATGATGTTTTCTTTTGGTCTGATAGGAAGGAAGATGTGTCGGCATTTGCAAGTGGAATGATTCACTAAGCATTATAATGTCATTTATCCTTTCTTTGCCAAGTGATGTAGTATTTGGTGAAAAAATGCTGGGCTGTCAATCTACTCTCAATCTACAGAGTTCAGAGTAATCAGTCTGTTGAATATCAGACAAATTAATTTTACAAGTTCCTGAATTTTTTCTTGTCATTCTCAGTGTTGTTCACAGTAAAGCAAAAGTAACGATACACAAAGTGTGAGGTTGGTGCTTCAGTGGTAGCTATAGGAATATCAGGTGATTTTGCAGGTACATCCACCTATTGTTTCTAATTTCAGAAGAGACTGAGGGACCCCATGAAAGGAACACTTAATATCTAGCAGGTTGATTTCTAATCTGTAATAGGCTGATTTTTACCAGCAAATTTGTTTCCCCTACAATTTAGGAATTACTGTCCTTTACATCTCTTGTTCTTGCGAATGCAGCAACAATTTATGAAGTTAAGAACACAGCAAACCAACAGGAACCCGGCAGATGCTAAACCTGAAATGCAATATCAGGATTTTAAACCTAAATGGTTGCTGAAGCATCCTAAACAAAGAATTTAACTATTGAAAGTCCCTATGGTGCTGGAAGATATTTTCGAACATATGCACACTGCCTTCTATTTTGATCACTAAACGATCAGGAATTTATTGAGAAATGAAAGCATTATTTCAGTGCTTTTCAGGCAATCTGAAGTATAAAAAAGAAAAAGCTTATTTATCTGACTGCAAGCTGGAAAAATGCTTAAATACAAACCCACAGAGACAGATATACAAATATTTTTCTTAATACATGCAGAAAAGAGGAAAAAAAAAAAGGGAAAGAAAACCTTTAATGTAGCAATTAGTGTGGCATATTGATGTTCACCATTGCTAGCAAAGTCTTGAGTGGAATACTATCTGATGTGCTTATAAAAGTTCTATTAAACTCACCAGATTTCTTGTAAATTTTCTACAATACGAACTATATTTTACAGAAGTTTCTCTGCAGCTGGGTTCTAAAGCAAGTCTCAGAGGTGCCATTCTTGTGCTGTGTCACCAATACAGTTACTCAGGCCAAAAAGGAGACCTTGTTCACTGTCTTCATTGAAACCATGGAAGTTGCCATGATGTGACAACACAGCCACTTTTATCTCTTCTTATTTCCAGGGTCCTGGTTCCACATCACACATATGTTGATTTAGTCCTGGACATCTTGCTGAAGCAAGCCAAGTAACTGTGTTTAAGAAGCTGGAAGAGAGTTCATCCCAGGGTGTGCTCCAGGCAGACACTCTTTACAACCCATACCATCATCTCTGGCATGCCTCACACTCTTGGACAGTGTCATATGTTGATGTGTGCATAACATCTTCCCTGTGCCATGTTATGACTGCCAAACCAGTAGGCTTTGAGATAACCTTCCCATCACCTGTGTCATTTTGGAAAAAAAGACAACCCACATTAAAAAAAAAAATCTGCAGTTTATATGGTGTGCATGAAAGCTGTCTTGAAGCCAACTATCATTGTTAAAAATTGCAGGTGTTACATTTATTCATCAAATAGGACCCTAAGCAAATCCTGTTTAATGCTATGTAGTGAGACCGTGGCCAAATAAAGGTGGAATTAGACTGTATGCAGTGGATTTTTTAGTTGATCTATTTTAAATCCATCACTATTTAACCTGTGGGTTAAGGTGACATTAATCCGAAATTAAATAGACAAACACAGGCACACAATCACCTTAGCCACTGTGACCTCATTTTGCCATGGAAGTTACTTGCATAGGAAGCAAACAATGAGTCTACTGATTACTTTTTTATTTATTAATCATGAGCCACTTTTGCTGTTTACGTGGCGTTTACTGATCTTTGTATTTAGCCTTTTGAGCACTTACGTTGCCTTCAGTAAGCAGTCTGAAACAAAATTATTCTGAACTGCAGGAAAACAGAAGGCAGACAAAAAGATCAACAACTGAGTTATGAATGTGCTCATCATTTATAAGTGTCTTCTTTGTCATAATTTCTTAAAGAACTTACAAGAAAAAGCATGGCAAATGATGTATTACCTACTTGAATCTGTATCACAAATAAGGCAATAGTAATTAGCTTACTTGCTTCTAAAGTCAGATGTAGATTGTTTTATGAACAAATACCTTCATATCAGTATGTTGTGTGCAGAAGGTCTTAAAATAATTTTTGTTGTATTGTTGACCAATATTTTCATGTTGCAATATCAGATTATTTTGGAGGCTAGGGATTTGATAACTGAGGTCTTTGGTTCCTGGTAAGGAAGGCAAAAAAGTCTTGACCGTTCAGGTTTTCTTTCAAGTACTGACATATTTCAAGTACTGATCAGCAGACATTAAGGAAGTAAGTTATGCAGAATTTTAGTGAAGAAACACATGGACACTTACTGAATTCAGTGTTGGTGACATCCATCTCAATACTGCCTTTTCATCATTCCTACTTATGATAACTCTAGCTCAGTGAAGGAAGGTTAAGTCTGAGTAGAACGTAAATTTTTTCTTAATGTAGCAAGTAAAATACCACAAAACTGTCACAAATTGAACACTTGTTTTTCTTTCTCACTGAAGAGAAAATTTTGCGGTTACTATTCATAATCTATACATTTCTGAGTTTATATCACATTCTAAATTCATTCTGAATGGCAAATGATGGCTCTTTTAAAACCAAACAAGGAGTACAAAAGCAGAAGTAAATAATAATCTACATTTATTTATGAAAATCTAATACATCTGTTCCTTGCAACATGAAGCTCCATCTCCAGGGTACTTGATTATTTCTGAGAGCTGAGCTAAAGCCAGAGCAGCACAGCTAAGTTAGATCTCTGTTAAGCTTATGCAGAAATCATCAGTATTACAATATCCTGAATATTAGAGTAACAGCCAGTAAATTTCTTGTAAATGGTATTTTATTTAATTTATTAAACTATATTAGTTTAAAGAGGAATATTTTAGTCTATTTATGCACCAGATAATTTGAGTTTGGTAAACAGTCTGCAGTTCACATTGTGCAGGAGGAAGGTTTTTATATATTTGTTTATCAATGGCTCAGGAACAAAAAGAACAACATTCAGAAAGGGATTAATTACTTTGAAATTTACCAAACTATTTGTGGAAATTAATAGTGAGCAGGTCTTTTCCTCTCCTCTATTAACAGGGGAAAATCTACAGACTAGCTCAAGACAGTGTTATTGATCTTGTTAAGCCATATGCACAGAATAGTGCAAAGTTTCAAAATGCATTATCAGCATTAACTTTTCCCCATAGTGTGGTAATGGTTATATGACACTGTCTTTTTGAAATCAGAACTTTCTTTTTTAACTGGTCTGGCTCCTAGAGTATTAAAAGAAATATTTTAATGAAAAAAACTCTTTGAAGTATTTTTCCTGTGAATTAATTTATTTTCCTTAACATTCCATTCTGCTTTGTAAAGATTGACAATGCACAGAAAACTGTTTTCTTCCCTACATTTACTCTCCTGTGCTATATAATATAATTAGAGTTATACATAATGGATTAGTTATTACAACAGTTACACTAGAAGCTGAAACACTTTCCTGCTGCAAGCCATTTTCCACCATTTTCATCCCAGGCATATTGGTGGAACATTGCTTTGTCAGCAGGATGTAGAAGCAGAACACAAATAAAATTTATTCTACAAATTCAAAGATGTTTAAAAAAGCATATGTAATTACAACTTTGCCCCAAATTTGGTATCAGATACGTTGGTCTAAATCAGGAGAAAGCTGATGGAAGCTAATTACATTATTTCTGCTTCACTTCATCGTAACCTGCAGAATAATCCTCCCTCTGCAGAAAAAAATCTGGATATCTCAGAAACCTTGCTGAGACCTGTGAAAGACAATAACCTTCTCTAAAGAAAAAACCAGGGGCAATTAGAATAGATCATAGAGGTCAGAGCAGTATTCATTACCATTTTTACTGGTCTTGCCTATCTGGAACAGAGCCATAAATGGAGGGATGAGGATCCCAATACCGTGTGTGGACTGGTGTGTCATGTGCCATGATATGTGTCATAAGGTCCTTCTTGCCCAGGCATCCACATGGGTGGGCTGCAGGAGACTCAGGTCAGATGCAGCTCTCTTGCTGTGACATGTCGTGCCTGACAGAGTCTGGAGCAGGGTGTCAGTCTCACAGTCTCATGAAATAGGCTGACATATAATTTGATTCAAGTGCTAGAACTTTTACTCTTTCCAGGTGGGAAATTTTCCTCAGTAGCCTTGCATGCTCATCCATTGGAATGACTCAGCTCCACGATTAATGGTGGCTGATCACGTCTCCTAGGTGCAGAGGATATACTATTTTAAACCATCCCAGCTCAAATACCAGGGAACAGGTGCTTTTTTAACAGGATGTGACAGGAAAATCTGTGAGGGAGGGCATGGCTCTGTTGCTTACTCTCAGTTGACTGTAGAGTGGCACTTCAGAAATTCTGGGACGATATCCCACCTGCTGTCAGCCTAGAAGGCCACGGTTGGGATCTGGTGGCATGTGAGTGCTATTCAAGTAGCACTTGATTCTTATGTGTACGTAGTGCATTTGAAAAGCTCCTGTCAGTGTAGGAATTCGATGAGGACCTTCACAAACCTGGTTTCTTTATTTACCTGTTAAGGCAGCAGAAATAATAAAGAAGGTTCAAAAGAAGTGTTTCCAAATCTCCTTACTTGTCCTCCAGCCTTTGAATCTGTGTCCCTATTTTTTCTCAGCTCTGCATCAGAACTGAGAAAGACATGGACTAGTTTGTCTCAAGGCAGAAATTGATCAAGGCTTATGAATCTGAAGAAAAATACATAATAAATATAATTTAGAACTTGATGTGTTTGCTTGTAACAAAGATGCAGAAATGTTTAAATACCTTCAGAAGTTCAGAGTGGTTTCCCCTTTCTACTTTTGAAGTTTGAGTATCCAGATTGCTGTAACACAGTATGACTCTCTGCCACGGAATTCCCTGGCAGAAAAGTTATCAACTGAATACCTTGACAAGAAATAGAAAATTCCTATGTGACATACAACAAAAGATTTGTCATGAATCAGACTATATACAATTGAGAATAAAAAGTCTTTTTCAACTTTCAGTAAATCACTTAAAATTAAATGTCTCTAATTTAGGGCAATTATGCAAATGTTTCTTCAATGAATGAACACCATGATATGTTTATTGTATTCTGTTAATGCAAACTTCACTCTGCTTTTGTCTGGTATGATCGAGGCTGTCACTTAGCAAGACAAAGGTATTCAATGAATAAAGACTATTGGTACAGAATACTAAGTGTATTCCAGTACCTGGTGAAGCTAGAAGTAAAAAAGTGTGAAAAGGGCAGGTATGCAAATCCTGTTCTATCTAATAAAGAAGAGCATTAATAAAGGTTTTCAAAGTATCCTTTTCTTTCTCATGGATAAGTTTAAATTAAAAAAAAAGAAGGGGGGAGGTGGCTAAGGAAATTATTGTGCATGTATGCTTTTGAAATTTTCCTGTAAGTGTCATCAATGCATTTTTTTCTTTTTTTTTAATATTCTTTTTCTGTTTCACTTACGTCACTCATTCATTAGTAATTAGTTATAGCACTTCTGACACTTACACTGCTATTTCCGTGGGACTCTTGGAGTCTTCTGTTACTTCTGTCTGATTGGAGGAACGTTTTTCAACATTTGATATGAGGTGTGTGTAAGCTTGAGGAAATATGCCTCATTATGTCCATGGTTTAATAGAGAGGAACAAAATATAATGGTTCTTTTATGATCAACATAAAAATGCAAGATCCCTCTTTCAGATGGCTTTGAATTTGAATAAGTAAGATCAATAAGTAACCAAAGAGCAGTAAGTAACCAAAAGGTCTGCTGGACCGATATAACACTGGAAAAGTCCTCTAAATTTGCTGCAGTGTCTGTTATTTATTCACAGAGTTCTTTGGGATATGGACTTTTCTAGAAGAGTTTTAGAGAGCTGCCTCATTTATAAAGATGTAGGGGAAATAACTGGTGAGAATAGATGTTTACAGAAAATATTTTCATGGCAAAGAGAAAAAAAGAGAAAACATGGAACTTTTCCTGCAAGGTATATATATTCTGTGTACTGGGAGATTTTTTTTTCTGAAAGGAAGCAATCTTCTGATCAGTTTTGTACATTCCTTCTAAGTGTGTGCAGAAGGCATGAATTCCGTAGAATTGCCCATTCCACAGTGAAATAGTGCCCTAGAGTCTATAAACAGGACCTGTAAAAGTCAAACGTTTCATTTTTAGATAAAATAATGTATAGGAAAATGTACCTGAGAAATACAGGAAGGTGGCTAGAAAATTTATAGGGAACACTACAGAGAACGGTTCAAGATGATCTGTGATACAGATTTTGCCTTGTCTTTAAAGTACTCCCTTTTTTCTGTATAGTGACTCTATCCTTCAGCAGCCATAACATACTCCACAGTATGTTTCAGCTCTTTCCTAATTGCACTTGTTTGGGATTTTTAAGTGATTTCAAAGGCAAAACTATAAATGACGTTCAACTGTACCTGGTGCAAAATTGATCTTCAGCTGACTCACTTTTTCTTACTGCTCTCTTCAACAGCCTGAGATGAAAAACGCATGGTCCAAGCACCTGCTGGTAATACAAGGGCATTCTGGACACCATGTCAGTTTAAAATCTCAAAGGATGAAATCTAGCATGATGTAAACCACATCATAAAACTGCTGCAAATCTAATAAGCAAATGACATTGTGTAAACTCACCAAAGGAGAAATTCTGGGTTATTGTAATCAAGAAAATGAGTGTTTTAGGGGAAGAAAACCAACCCAGCCCCTTCAGCTTTGAAGAGTAACTTCAATTCCCAGAAAGAACAATGAGATAGACTAGGAGAGCATTCAGCTGTACAAACACGTGTAGGAACGTGTTCACATTGACCTAAAAAGTGTGCTATTGACATAAGAAATACAGCTAGAGTAGAATAGCAGGGAAAGGAAGGGAGGAGGGAATTAATGTTTTTATTGTTTTTTCTCCTTCACATTAGCTTCCACCCACAGACGGAAAGGTAACAGTCACACTGGCTGGCTGGCTGCTCTGAAGGTTGGAGGCAGTTGAGGTGGTGCTTGCCACAACAAACACTCTGTTGGTACTATGTCCCCTGTCTCCGGGCCCGAAGCAGATCCCTCATCCCTCTTCCAGGAGAAAAATATCACAGCATTAGAGACAGAGGGAATCTTTTTCCTTGTCCACTTGTGCATCTGCACTTTCTTGTGGGACATAACTTTAAATGTTGACCAAATTCTCTTCTGGGTGCCATTGCTCCTAAATCTTCTCTTTTGCCAGAGTGTGATAGCTGACAGCATATGCAGACACCAGATTGCTCTAATCACAGAAATAACATTTTCAGGAACAAAGCAAAGAACTTTTGAAAGTTGGAATGCAAAATCAGACTATAAATAAAACCCACAAGAGATCTGCAGAACTGTGAATAGCGTTGTTTCTACTAAAAAACCAGAAAATCCCATAGTTCTTTATATTACATTATTTTAATTTGGAATTAGGTCTTTTCAATGCATCATGGAAGCTTTCAAGCATGTGAAATTTTGGCTTAGACGTTGATACATCTTTTAAAAAAGATTAATTAAAAGATTTATTCTCTTAGATCTCTCCTCTCCTCTCCTCTCCTCTCCTCTCCTCTCCTCTCCTCTCCTCTCCCTCTACTCATTTTGGTTTGTTACAGTAATTTTTCATTTTAATAAGATGCATTCATGTTAATCAAGAAAAGTATGTACCCTTTCAAACCTCGCAGCAAAATGCATACAGCTTTTAACAACATGCTGAAATGCAGTATTGGTTGGTGGGCATTTTCCCAGAAAAATTACATGTGTCACTTCATACTGTTCATGTGCCTCATTTCTTCTGTAACTAGAGACAAAAATAGGATTGCTGCTCCTATATTTCCCAGGAACCAAGTCCCTGGTTTTGATCATGCCAGATCCCCTCTACTCTGGAGGGAAAACAGTTGTTGGATCAGCTTAGCTCTTCCATTTGTCTCCGAGTCTATGTAACCAGCCATTGCTTTCACAAAGAAGTCTTTTCCTTCCCAGCTGCCAACAAAAGCTTTCTGAAAACCTCACAGCCTGATTTTTCTGCTAGACATTGCTCCTTTTGGGCACATATAATGATCCCATGAAGTGTTACATGAGTTTAGGAAACAGATACATCTTCCAAAAGATACGAGAAAGAGCGTCAGCTAGTCCAGACATCTTCCCCACCCACATTAAAGATATCCAGCCTGTGTTTTTCAATATTTGAGTAACTTTATTAAGTGATGAAAGCTGACTGATAGAGTAGCTCAGTTGCTCTGAATTAGCGGTGTGGGGAGTCACACAGCTTATGAGCTGAAACTCTTTTCAGCTATCGCAATCATATGTGCCTAGACTTTTATTAATTTAGGTAGTTTTGTAATTTGTGAAAAATGTCTGTGAAAGAAAAACAGCTGTGGCTCTAAGCAGAGGACTGTGGGTAATAATTAATAGAGCTGTTATTTAAGCTTGAAAGTACTCAACATCTGAATAGATCCAAATCTGTAAAACATGAATTCAATTAATATTTTTGTCTTATGTTTTGGACACATTCAAGTGGGTTGAGCAGAGCAAAAGGCATAGCAGATCTCTTTATTTTTCTAGCCAAAGCACTTATTTTACTGGCAGCTGCTCTAATTAAGGATGTCTGAGTAAATGCAGTTTTCAAGCTTTATTAAAAAAAACGTTTTCTTAATGCTACATTCAGATTTGTCATGCCTACATACAATGGTGCAGATGGGCGAGTCCTACGGCACCAACATCCAAAGCTTTCTGCCCGGATTCAGCTGTCCAGAGCTGTCAGTACCCAGCTGTGGAGACATGGGATTTGGCTGCTGTCAGATAGAGGAAAGGGACAGGGGGCTCCCAGCAGTCTTAGAGTTCTCACTCAGGCAGATGTTGCCTTCAGGAGGAGAGGGATGTGCTCCAGCAGCTACAGCTCCTCAAGCTGCTCCCCATTGAGAGTCAGTGGTGGAGAATGACAAGGAGGGAAAGTTTCTTTTATAGTTTCTGCAGAAATGGGTTTTCAGCTGGGTTGCCAAGGGAACCTGGGACTTTCAAGGGAATGTTTTCCCCATAATTTGAGTGAGTTCTCAGACTCTAGAAATGGAGGAGAGCAAAGGTACATCAATTTTGAGTAATGGTTACATGGGGCTAATTTGTGCTATGCATCAGTTGCTCACATTTAACACCGTAACTCTGGCTAAACTGTTTAGCTGTCTCTGAGCTAGAAAAAATTCTTCTTTAGCTAAATCCCTGTCAGGTGGAAACCCAGAAATAATACCAGGATTCCACTTCTTTCAGTTTAAAGTCTTAAAGGAATTTTTTCAAATCTGAGGTTCAGATCTGTTGCTCAGATGGTATATAATCCCAGGTTGACTAGGAATTTTCTTTTCCCTATTCTTTATTTGCAGACTTACTCTTAACAGCTTTCATAAGGTAAGCCTTGTCTGTAATTGTCTCAGCTCTACCACAGCTGAGACTTAATCCTTTTTTCCTTCCACAGCTGTGGTTTTTTTCAGAACAAATTATATATTTATGCAACACCAAGGACTGCAATTTTCTCGTGTATTTTGTTGTTGTTGTTGCAGTTGTTGTTGGTTTTTTCCCTGCCTTTTTAATCAGGTTTTCTGCTTCTACTCCTACTCATCATGTTTTTCTCTCTACAGTCAGAACAAACCCAGGTATGGCTAGGAATAATTCTTGGTAATAAATCTGCAGAGGAGACCCCAGATGGCAAAAGGTGTCTTAAAACTGGTGAGAAGATGGCCATAAGCACTAGAGCTAAGTAAACATTTAGGTTCTTAGTTTCCCACTGAAATATTCTGATGATCTTATAGCCCAATTAAATTGCCAAGGGACCTTAGAATTCTCATTAGTTGCACCTGATTAAAATAAAGATTGATTTTTCTGGTTTTTTTCTATAAAGGCATTTGGGCTGACAAGGAGTACAACTCACATGCCTGATACCTCCAATAAGCAGAGCACTAAGTGCTGCAGACCTCTTGAAAGTAAGTTGCCCTTAAGCACTCCTGCTTAACTAGCTCAGCACAGGATTTATCTGCCATTTTCTGAAGACTCAGTTCCCAATATTGAGAGGAGGATATTGAAGTACAATGATTCTGGAGAATGAGAAGAGATGAAATAAAAGTATGATTAACTGTTAAACTATTGCATTAGAGTTAGTTCCAGGTTTGATGTTTTGGGGTTTTCATCTCAATTTATACTCAGTCCATTAACCTACAAGTCACACTCTTCCTGACAGGTCATCCTGAGCTCAGGTGTTATAGACAGGGAGCGAGTAGCGTGTCTAATGGCACTATCTCTTCTGCCAGGCATCAAAAGTAATGAAGTAAAGGATTTCTTAAATACAAATTCAGAAAATACTGAACTTTATTAAGGTGTTGTGAGTGGGTGGTTAAAGAGATATCATTATTTTCTTTGAATAAAATGTGCTTGCATGGATGAGGACAAAATATCTCCAGTATTTCATGTTGTGGTTGTTAAGCTGTGCTTGCATTTTCTAGGTTATATAAAAAGAGTGCTGCAGGTCTTCTCAGTTGGGAAAAAACCTGGGAAGCAAAATGTCTGCTTAAAGAAATGTAAGGAGGATATAAAAAGCATAAATATACCTAAGGGTATGCAAAACTCTTCCTGGTTTTGATAATGCTAGAAATCTCATTTCTTATATAACTGAGCGACTTTGCATGCATAATCATACGTATAATGGAAAACTTGCAGATTAAAGTCCTTGCTGGAGTCAAATCCTATAGATAGACTTTTTATTGTTATAGTGAATAGACCAATCCAGGTGGCTGATATCATCTTTCTGAAAGTTGGATGTGTTCCCACAACAAACGCTTTGGTTTAACCATTATGTAACACAGATACATCAAGAAAATTTTTAACCTTTAAAGCAATATGTAATTTCATTTTCCTTTTTCCTTGGCTAAACATTTACCAGGATCAATCTGTTATGCACCATAAAATTTCAGGATTGTGACTAAGCTTAAAGATAGATTTAAACAGTGTTATTATGTTTGACTTGTGGAAATAGAGTGAGAGCATAAGAAACAACCATGGACCAATATTTCATTTGGATAAAGACTAAAATGCCATTGGATTGATAAGTAATATAGCGTATATATTCTAAAGAATGATAAAATCAATTTATATTGATGAAAATGCAGTTTAGCATGTATAAAGAAGTGCCTTCCAAATACATGACCTCTCTTAAACCAAGTGTGTTAAAAATTTCACGGCCTTACAGGTTCATGTGCCCCGGTAGACAAAAAAAGCAGTGCTGAGTCAGCCAAAGTTTCACAAGTGCTTGACCTTGATGTTTATTCAGATATTCTCAAGTCTGCAACTTTAGTTTACTTGTCCTCTATGTGATTTCACCTGCCATGACAGAGCTGTTTGCCGAAGTATTCTTGTGGATTTCTCCTAAACAATTGTCATTCTGAATAGCTCATGGCATGGCACTCCAGAGTAATACCCGTCTATTCAGAAGTTATGCTTGAGGAGAAGAGAAGAATCCCAAAAGTGCTGTATACCCCCTACTGAGATTGAAAGATTGTGGCAGAATCCCTCTGAAATTAATGTTTTATCTTAAGACCCTTCATGATAAAAGCTGTTCTTTTTTTTTTGATTGTCTGACCAGATATCAAATGGCCATTGTTCTCAAATAATACTTTATTTTGCAGTTACTGTTCCAATTGCTTCCTCCACCACATTTTTGTACCATCAAACAAAAGGATCAGAATTATGCTATATTTTTCTGTAAGAAAAGACAGATGGACTTTAATGCAAGGTAAAACCAAAACCAAAAAATCACACCTATACAACTTTAAAATTTTTTTGGGGAGCGTAACCCAAATTTCCTGTGTTGGTTTACTGCACGTACATGTTGACTGAGATGTGTTTCGATGAACAGTCAATTTTTTCTATTTGCTGTGTTGTGAAGGACTATTTATTCCAGAAATCTGGAATTCTCTAAGAATAGGAACTGAATATTTAATATTGAAATTTTATAAACCCACAGTAGACTGTAATTAAACAGAAATTCAAGAAGGTAATACTGCATTGTGCTAAAAATAACCTTATTGTCATCTGGATTAAGAGTATGTGTAATTAAGAAAAAATTGCAACCACATCTGAGTAATTGATTTTAATCAGTCACTCAGGCCGTGTGCCAGCAGTCAGCAGACAGATGTATATATATTACCTCTGTAATTATTATGTTGGTTTCTAGATTTGAGACAGGGTTTTTTTGGTTGGAACTGAAAAATATATGAAAAAGGAATGCAAGAACAATGGTTGTCTACAGCCCAGGGGCGTACACCTGCTGAGATATTTGATTGGTTGACAAGGAGCTGAAAACCAAAATATTTTGGTGCTGTCAGCAGCTGAGCTAATTCCTCCCCCATAGGACTGGCTCTCAGCAGTGCTCGCTGGGAAATGTAATCTGGTTTTGGGGGCTTACACAATGCAAAACAAATTTCTAACTAATGTGTCCTAGAGGATGGTTACATATTACAAGAATCCTTCCTCCATCCTGTTCTCCTGGTGGATTGTGGCAACATCCATTTCCCCTCATTCCTCATTTCCTCTCATCCTGCTATGATGTGCTCTGTCGTATGAAATACTGGTACTTTGGCCATTGTGGTGCTTCATGGTGAAGATCATTAATAAAATATGCAGTTCACTATTAAGACTTCAGGTAAAGTCGTGTAGCTTCTGTGATCAGGAGGCAATGGTACTGATTTGGTGCTGCTAAGAATAAAGGAGTTGTTAATTCAGCTATAAAAAAGGATATTTTTGCATTATGATCCCTATTTTGCAGTTTCCTGCCCATTATGACCTATCCAGATTTCTTTAACTTTTCATTATCTGACAGTTGACTGACTACTCTTTGTGGCAGACCAAACTCCAAAGAGAGAAAGCTATGAATCCCACATATGTTTGGTTTCCTCTCTCCAAAAGCAATATTTCAGAGAACATATGGGATCTGCAGACCGGATTCATACTTCTCTGATCTCTAGTCATTCTTCCTGATGAAGTACTTGCACATCAACAAAACCATCATAAAAAGGAGCAATATTGTACTTTAAAGTGCCAGTTCTGTGATGTGTCACTGGTACCCAGGTGTAATTAAAAAGAAAAGAGTGAGTGAGGATATGCTGTGATTAGATTTGATCTTAAGTAGTTACACAGCTTTAATGAATTTCACTTTGATTTACCTGCAGATGTAGAAAAAGTGAAGCAGGTCTAGCCCTCGGCAGAAAAGAAGGAGGCTAGTGAGCAAAGCTGGCTCAAATCTTCACAGTAGCTTAATGAAAACTGAATTCAGTCACCCCAGAAATGAGAAGAAAATAAGAGATATTCATCATACAAGCCTCTCCCTTCCTGGTGAAGGCTGGAGCTCTCCATGTATCCTGTGAGGGCTGCCAGGCTCCTGTACAGCACAGGCAACACCAAGATGATGCAGCTGGATTGCCTCCATCCTCCATCTCATAACCTGCTGCTGAGTCTTGTCAGCACCTGTGTTCTGTGAAAAGAGTATGGTGGATGCAGGTATGAAAGGTCAGCACCTCTGTTAGCACTGCTCCCCCTTTCCCCTTGGGAAATGCTCCATTGCATCAACCTTTGCAATTTAGAACAATACAGAATATTAAAATAAATATGATATTGTCAGATTATGAAGTATCAAGACCAGCCTCAAGCATCCTGAAAATGAAAAAAATCATTTTACTTTAATACAGGATTTTTTGACTAAAAAAAATGCCTCAGTCTCTACTCTTACTTGAGCTGGGCTTTAAGAGATATATAAAACACAGTGTCTGAAGACCCTTGTGATTAGCTGTGAGCTAGCTATATATTAGTTTCCTAACACAATTCCATTACTGCACAATAATTTACAAGTCTAGGCATAATAATATGGTCTCCAAAATAAGCTCTTGTGTGTGTGTCAGGAATCCCTTAGCAAGAACTGTAGCACTGTTGGTGTGCTGCAGCCGTAGTGACAGTCAATTTTTAGGCAATCGTCACTGTTAAAATTACTCTGATCTCTACAATCCATCTGCTAGACAGTTGGTAGTTCCTGGAAAGAGGTCACTTGGTCTGTTCAGCCTGGAGAAGAGGAGACTGAGAGGAGACCTCACTGCAGCCTACAACTTCCTCATGAGGGGAAGAGGAGGGGCAGCTACTGGTCTCTTCTCTGGGGCGAGCAGTGACAGGACCCAAGGGAATGGTCTGAAGTTGTGTAAGGGGATGTTTAAGTTGGATATTAGAAAAAGATTCTTCACCCAGAGGATGGCTGGGCACTGGAACAGGCTCCCCAGGAGAGTGGTCACAGCACCAAGCCTGACAGAGTTCATGAAGTATTTGGACAATGCTCTCAGGCATATGGTGTGACTCTTGGAGGTGGTGCAGTGCAGGGCCACGACTTGGACACGATGATCCTTGTGAGTCCCTTCTAACTCAGCATATTCTCTGATTCTGTGAAAATGTTGTCACTACACCATTTTTCTTCTGTTCCGGCTGTTGTGGCTGTTGTGGCTGCATTGCAGATGCAAACTAGGCAGAAAGCTGATATCCCCATCCAGGTATTTCCTTAATGTAACAGCATCTTCCAGTTGGACTGGAATAATTTTGATGGATCTTATCCCCAGTCCAGACAAGAGTCTGAAAGAGCAGTAGTGGAAATTCTGACATCATGCAGGAGTCAGTAACAGACAGAGATCTTTTCAGGTGCAATTTACAATCCTCCATCTCCTCCTGAAGCTCACCGGCTACCTGCACACATGGCACAAAATCATTACTGCTAAAGAATCTCTCTTAAAATATCTGGGGCAAAATTATCTGCCAGAACAGTTTCTGTCCATTCATTAACGAGTGACAAGCATTAGTAAAAGCCATTAGATCCTGTTTTCACTAAGACTGAATGTCCTTGTTCCTGATCCATGGGGTAGATCAATCTGGAGGCCAGTCAGTTACAGAATCCCTGCAATGGGATGAAAAAACACTTGGAGAATTTTGCATTTATTGTCTGCAAGACAGAGGGAAATGGCTCCATATAAGCAAACAGCTGAGGGATAGGTCTGTAGCCAGTGGAACCTTGCACTGCTTCTGTTACCCCAGTGCATCTCTGTTCAATTTCTGAAGTCATTAAAACAGCTGAAGATTTAAGTATTTATTTGGAATAAAAAGATATTGTAGTGACAGCAAGAAGCTGTGGTAGGGTAAACTATCCAAAAAGGCAGCCTGTGAGCTGAATGATGACAATAAAAAACACCTGGTACAACACTCATACAAGGAATCGCTAGAATGCTTAAGGGCAACAATTTGTATGAAGAAGCTGCCTGGTGACATCAGGTAAATATTTATAGAATAACACAAAACATTTCCAGAATTGCTGTAGTGGCACAAAAGACAATTTTTTTCATCCTTTATGTGTGCCACTTAGCTTTATTGGTGCCAACAGACCTAAAGAGTAGTTTCAGACGCCTGAGAAATAAGGTCTCTTCCACAAGTGACCCACAAATAAGTGAAAAGCTCCTTTGATAGAGTGCCAGCCCTGAGTGTGAATTCTCTTGTCTTTTTAAAAACTGAAATGATTTGTATCAAAATTCCCCTTTTGATTTCCCTCATGAAACTTTAGGAGGAACACTAGTACCCAGGGGGAAAGATAGAGACAGCTGTGCTGGCATTTAAGCTGGCAAAACACTGCAGTGGGAATACACGGCCCGGGAGAAATTTATGAAATATGTGTATCCAAATTAAGTATATCCTTTTTATTGTTATGGACTGTCTCTGAAGCTGTTTGAAATTTTAAACTGCTTACAATTAAATGAATGTGCTTGCCTTTGGGGAAGGCTTCACATGAAACCATGGAGCCAATAAATAAGAATTCATAACAGAATTCGAGAAAAGTATTAGCAATTAGTCAATATGTGCAATAATTTATTTCAGTTTTCCTAATCAGTCATGGGAATAGCTAACGTATGTGCTAATATCTTATCTCCCTACTGCTATTTCTCCTCACCAGGAACATTTTATGAATATTGTCTATTTTCTTTAATAGTTATTATGTACATATGGAATTGGAATTCCTTTCCAGGGAGTGTCCATCCATTCTAAGAGAATACATTCACGTAAATGTGTTGAAAGTGGTTTTGGAACTTGTTTGTTGTTACATGTTTGAAATGATAAAAGCTCAACCTGATTTTATTCCACAAAATTTTTGATAAAAGGCAGTTGGTAGTCTGGCATTCACTGGATGTTGAGAATTAAAGGATGTGATAAAGAGCTCTATATTGCGGTGCCACTGAGTTGGCAGGCTGGCAGGACAAGCCAAAAGAAACTAGAAATGTAGGGGGAAAAATATAAAAAAAAATATTTAATTTTGATTTGCTGAGAGTTATAGAAGGATACTGTAACCTCTGCTAGGCAGTGTTCACCTGTGGGTCAAAAAACGGGAGTGTGTGGGATGATTGTACTGGTAGGAATCAAATCTACCATGATTACAATTTCTTAAGAAACTATTAGACTTCTGTCAATAAATACTGTGACATCACTGGGCATAATGAATAATTATGGAAGGCATTCAAGTTGGTCAAATCAATCAAAAAAGGCCCCTTATTTCAGCATCTCTACAAAGTTGGAGTGGACCCTGGTCAGCTCCTGGAACATCAACATCTGGTTGCTGCTCTTTTCTCCTTCCCCCAGCTGTGATTTGTTTTTCTCTGTTTTGGTTGTCTTTCTCTTCTTGCACTTGCAAGGGATTTGACTTAACTCCTCTCCATCCAACACCTAGAAGAACTATACCACTGTATCCCTGTATGTAGAGGTGGTTAAAATATGTATTTTTCAGCTGCTGGTTTGGCCCCACTACCCGATCTGTGTGCCTCCTACAGGAAGCGTACAAAAGAGAATGAGCACTAGAGAGAGAAAGAGGCTTTGCCCAGATTTTCTCTGGGTTTTTTTTGTTTTGTTTAGGTTTTTTTTTGTTGTGAGCACAAAGCTTGTTCTGTCTTCTGGGAAGCATATGGCACTCCAGTAACAGGAATGAGAGCTCCAGATTGGATATTTTCAACCTGTGCCATGTGGGATGCTGGAGATTGATGGAGTATTATCAAGAGCGCTGGGAAAGTGCCTTAAATGAGATCATCATGTGAAACCAAGTCCATTTTCAGTCCATCCATCTTCTCTGGAAAACTGCTGGTAGCCCCTGCTGGGGTAAAAGTGTCACTTGCAGCTGGGCTTCAGGCCTTGACTCAGTCTTGTGCATTGGAAGATGAGATAAACTCTTATGTTAAGGTCTTACCATTTAACCATGAAAGATGCAGTGGGAAGTCTAGCTGACCTTCTTTCTCAGGAACTTCTCCAAAACTGAATGGATGTCTATTCGTATCACAATGTTTTGCTTTTATACATGTGGGAGATGGCCTTGCCCTAGGGTGACTGCAACATACACAAGAGACTGCAATGCTTGGGGAATAAAATGCATTATTTGCAAAGAGGGCTGCTTGTTGTGGAATCACTTTAAAGCACCCCTGCATAAGTAGTAAGTGGGATTGTGTTTCCTCAGGTCAATCTGATTTGCATGATTCAAAATACCATTTTTCTTCTGAATATGAGAAATCTTCCTAATATAAAGAAGATGGGAAAAAGAGAAGTGTACCTTCATTGTGCTTTCTCTTCCTCTCACAAGTACTTCAAATGAGATGCTTTTGTCTCATCCTTCTTAAGTATCCAGGTGGACTATGTTCTGGTCTGGCAGACTAAGCAGTCAAGAGAATCCATCTAACTGTTAAGAAATTTCAATAGTTTATAGCAAAATACTGTCACAATTCAGGCAAACACTACCTGCCACTGGATCTCCATTTCCTAAATCGGGGTTATCTTGCCTTTCATCTGGTTTTCTGTATGTACTCACCTATTCATAAAAATGTATTTACTGTGAGACCACTGATATACATTTATTTAAGACAAAGATATTTGCATTTTTTCTGTAGCATCATGGGTAGAAATGTATACAATCTCAATGCACCATTTCAATTTCTGTGATAACATTGGCAGGGTTTTTTTTAAGAATAGGCAGAAAGAAACAGGATGGTAATTTAATATACACGAACTTTCACATAAGCATTTTTCTAAAACACATTAAAAGTAAATGTTATAGTCTAATTTTCTTTTAGATGGCTAATTCTTCAGATCTTGTGCAATAGTATCAATAATGTATTTAGTTTCTTGGGTAAGATTATGTTCTGTAAAATTAAAAATTCAGAATTTTATATTTGCGAATTGAGATTTTACAGCTGGCTTGTTGGCAGAAAGGGACTAGGGTTTTTGTAAGAGCTCAACAATATAATCTTCATAAAATTAAGGGATTTCATAATGGTTCATTTGCTTGAGTTATTTCTAATACACTAGGACTTTATCTACGTGGTGAAAGCAGATGTGAACCTGATAGCCTATAGTATATTAAAAAATGGCAAACTCTATTCAGTCTCCAAAATTGGTTGCATACGCACAAAGCGTAAGCAGTACAACGACAGGAACCATTTCCTTATGAACTAATGAGGTTTCATTTTGCCCTATTTTCACCTGCCAGAGGGAAAGCTAGAAGTTGTCCAGTGGCGAGACAACTGAAAGCTTTTGGCATGAAGACAGATTAGACAAGCCCTTATCAGGAGCCTGGTAGTGCCAGAAGAGAGTGAAAGGGAGATGAGCGGTGTCAAATTATGCTTGGTCCTGACGTAGTGCAAAATCTTCAAGGTTTATGTTTCTGTGACACATGCACTGATCTGTGAAACAGCTCAGAAAATTGCTTTGAAAAAAGGGAGCAATTGTTATTTAGCTTACCTACTACATCATCTCTCAGGCATAGGGTGGAGGGAACAAACAGCTGGGAAAGGGTGATTTTAAAATCATTCCCCTATACTTCCTCCCTTTCCTAGGAGTTCCTGGGAACTCTCCAATTGGAAATCGTGTGCAATCAAGATTTGGTGTTGATGTTTCCCTTGATTTGATGAGATTATCGAGGCACACCTGCATATATAACAGATAATATTCTCCCAGTTTTGTGTTTCATGAAGTCCAAAGGAACTCACAGTTACGTTCAACTGCAGCTGGATCTGCTTCCATGGTTTTTTAGTTTCTCTGTTGGATTTAAGCACTGTGTACATCTTTCCTTTTTCTTCCTAGCACTTGGCCTCGCTTGTTGAGTCTCACCCTTATTTCACTTCCAACTCAGTGATTTAATCATTCTGAACTGACTCCTTGCCTCATGCAGAGCTGGGCTGTCCTCAGTGGCACTTGGCTGTGCCTGGCAGATGAGCAATATTTTTGATCAGAGGCTGCTTGGAGCAGCAATGATCCCCTTGGGTGCTCTCTCTTGTGTGAGGAATTCCCTCTAAGCCAGGCTCATGTGCTGTGTACACCACTGGAGCTGCTTCCCCAGGCTCTCAGCAGATGACAAGAGACACAAACACATTCAGTGCATGCCCCTGCCAGCCGGACCCTGGCAGCAGGGCTACCCAGGAGCAGACCCTGAGTTGGGCAGAGGGAATCAAGCCCAGGGCACCTCCTTGACAGGCTTCATCAGCAGGCACAGATGCCTCTGAACTTCTGCAGAGATTCGTAACATGGCTCTGGCTGCAGCCCAGACGGACCAGCCACCAAGAGCTTGATGGGTTTTCTCTGCTCCTGGGTCGGATGAAGTGATCAGAAATGCTTGGGTGACCAAGGAGTTTTCAGGAAATGTGTGTGTAAGAAAGAATGCTAAATATTTCAGATATGAGTTTTATCTAGCTCCAGCAAACAGTAAGTTTGGGAATACTCATTTGCTTACTTTTCTTTTTTCAGTTTTTATTCCCAAGAGCTACCAGAGGCAGTTAAAGTAGGAATTATTTTCAAATGTGAATCAACACTCACCATATGGCTTGAAGTTGGAAATAAGATTTTAATCATACTCCCATGCAAAAACACTATTCAGAAAATTCAGTACTTTTTTTCTTGTATAGAATATAATTTTTAACCCAAACTAGAGATTACAGAACAATGACACACACAAACACACATGCAAAACACTGACTTCTTCTTGTCCTACATTTAATCGCCTGTTCCTGAAAACTTGAATTCTTTGGGAAATAATCTTCAAGAGCATAAGTATACGCTGTTCAATCACATATTTCATTCAGTCAAAAGAAGTTTGGGGTTTTTTTCATTAGTCTTGCAGATTGCCTTAGTTAAGACTAAAGAAACTTATGATCTTGTAAAGGAAGGAACACATTTCCACAATTCACTTTTTTACATTATACAAACATGCAGAATATATATTTGGAAAGCATTGTCTATTTTATCACTTTTTTACCCTCAGGACACCTTAGCCATTGTCCAGATGAATATGGACAAGGTGGTGAGTACAGGCACGTAGGGCTACCTCTATTACCTGTGATCTGGGCTCCCTGTGGACGCTGCTATGAACTGAAACTTCTGTGACTGGGTTTAAATTATTTCAGTGATCCTGTAAAGCTACCTAATACTAACAAAAGATAGTGTCAGTAAAGATTAAAATGATGTTGTTAATAGAAAACATCAAGAGACTGAAAAGACACTCAAGCAAATTTGCTTAATCATTTGAACAAATATTGGAGGATATCAAATACAATGTTCATTTTCTTTTTTCGTTCCCAGAATGAGAGGCAAATCGCATTTGAACAAATATTGGAGGAACGAAATATTTCTTTTTTCGTTCCCAGAATGAGAGGCAAATCTCATGGAAATTCAGGTCCATTGACTTTATAATCATGGAATAAATTGTGTTTATCTTATTTGGAAAAAAGAAATGGTTTTAAAAAAATGACATAGACAGGATAATCTAATAATTCAGTTCTTACTGCTACAATTCTCTGAATTGTTTTTTAGTTGGGTTTTTTTTTGTTGTTGGTTTTTTTCCTAGTTCATACTTCAGTCCCTAGATTAAATAGCCAGGATAATTTGATTGCAAAACAGAATTGCAGTCCTCTGAAGTAAAATCCATGTGGAGTTTTCTATTAAAAGGAAAACAAGTTCTCCACATTGTAGTCTGACATATCCCAGTCTTAAAAGTGCTCAACTGCTGTCATTGAAAATACATCAATAGAAAACGGGTACATCACTGTTATGTGAAAGGCTATAGGTTTTGGTAAGGCACATGATTTACTCTACCTCCTTTTAAGCCAGCACCAGTTTTACAACTTTGCCAGCTGGCTCCTTTCACCTTTCATATTAGCAGTTATTCATTAGAATCATAAATTTATCTAATGGTTCGGGTTGGACGGAACATTAAAGATCATCTGGTTCCAGCCTCTCTGCCACAGGCAAGGACATCTTCTACTAGACCAGATTGCTCAGAGCTCTATCCAGTCTGGCCTTAAATACTTCCAGGGATGGGGCATCCACAGCTTCTCTGGGAACCTAGGTAAGATATTATTAATGGCTCATGGCTTAGTGAGTAGTTATGCTTTAATGTCCATATATGACTACCTAAAAAAAAGCAGTGACTACTGAAGAAACTTCATAAATTTTTATTCAAAATTCTCATGTTGAAGAAGTCAAGTGAGAGAGAAGAAATAGAGGAAAGAAAACAGAAGAAATGTTCCTCTGAAAGCTCAGTTTTGCCTGGGCTGTTGATGCAGTTTTCTTATACTCTGCAACACTAAGACATTGATCTGTGCTAGTCTTCATGTACAGTTTTAGGCTCAAGATATCTTTATTCTTCTGTTTAAAATCTAGAGATCTTAGAGGGTATTTTTCATGATGAAGTGGGGTATGAAGCATTAAATGGCTCATGCAAAAATATATATGCTTCCTCATATGAGGCTCATATACACATTTGAAGTGTCAGACATATGTCAGTAAGGAATATGCAGCACAATGTTATTTTTTTTCCCTTGATATTGAACTGCTGAACTTACTTCAAAATGTCCACCTACACTTGCATCTATTCTAGCCTCCACTCTATTTTTTTAATTTCCCCCACCTGCAAGTTGCCTATGTATGTCTCCTTTTTCTAAGGAAAAAATATTGTGTGGCTGGAGCTCTGCTTTCATCTGAGATGGAGAAGATGTAAAAAATGCATTTCCCATCCACGTGCAAGATGTTTTACACTGTGTAACTGCAGTGATAAGCAGTGGTCTGTCATATCTGTTCAGCACAAAGAGAGAGAGAATGGCAGTGAATTTGTGTTATAACTTTTGCAAAAGCAGAAGCCTTTGGAATCTGTGGTTTTTGACAGCAGAGTGTCCTGTGAAGATGGAGGGAAAACATTGAGTTTCTGTGTTGAAAAGCTCTCTGTCAGTACAATTAAACTCTTGGTCAAGTGTTTTCTCTATAACTGGGCATCTACACTCATGCTTATTTTGAAAAGTTTTGTGATGCTTCCTTTCATGTATGAAAATATTTTTTGTAAATAAAATGGGGATAATATTTTTTCAGTTTTCCAGTAACATCATGTAATTCATCCTCCATCTGCAGACCTGAATTTTTGAGATCTCAGGACGATCAAAAGTTGCTCTACTCAGTTTTCCTAGGATTCATCAGAAAGCCTGCACACAGTAATGATGATTACCAGATTTGCATGTGTCTAATAATTTTTCAGTAATGCGGTTGCTCCGTCAAAAGAGTAGAAGAAAACGTACACTGAATTTTCCATTGCAAGCTTCATTGGCTCACCACTAGTAAGGGGCCTTCAATGTCAGGCTTCAAATCTCCCCAATGACTACGTGACCTTTGTCTCCTGAAAACTCTATTAACAGCGTCTTTCTATACTCTCCTAATTTTCTTCAGATGCTCAAAAAATTTCATTCTAAGTTCAAGTACAAGTCAGTCACAGTTTGAACAAGGTTCAGTACCAAAGTTTCTCTGGGTAAGAAAGTCCGAGAAGGAAAGTCTTCACTGACCTCACTGATCATTCTCTTTCATTGCAGGCAGGATTAATTCATCTTTTTCTGAACATTGTTTGCCTGCCCAGCTTTTGTTAGAGTCAGAACTACCAAGCTTGGCAAACCCAGCACAGGAAGACCTGGCGTGTTCCTGGAGTCAGACTGTACGAGGTCTCCATGTGTAGTCGGGTATATTCAAGACATATCAGCCTCTGTTTTGAATCCATGACTGATGCTTATTTGTGTTCTGGCTATTTGGCCGGGACTTGGGCATTATGGCAGCTGAGAATAGCAGGTATCCAGAAAATGGGGCCATTTCATGGAGCTTTAGAGGGGGGTTTGCTGCTACAGGAGAGGGACAATTGCCAAATTTGTCTGTACATCAGATTTTTTTTTTTCACTTTTCTTCTGGAAAAAGCAAATCTTGGTTTAAAAGTATCATCAATAATATTAAATACTGCTCATCTATCTATTTGGTTTTCACACAGTGGTCTCTGCTGTTGTAATAATCCTATCTCATCACGGCATCCAATCTCTCTTCCTCCTCTATAATTATATCATCTTTCTCAATAGTATTGCATATATTTTTATAAACCCTGACGGCAGTGTTCTAAACAGTCTCAACTTAACTAGGAGGAGACATAAATTCTAAGTAATGTTTTACACTTGCAGGAAAGAAGCTCTAGAGACTAAAAAATAGTGCTGAGACACAAAAGTGGTCCATAGGGAGAAATTTTTATCAGCATGTGGGGGAAGTATCATAAAGAGAAAATCTTTCCTAAAAATCTTTAATACATCTTGAGCACTACAGCACTCTGAAATTTAACTTTTCCAAAATGCCATACAGCTTTTTATAAAACAGATAAATCTCATCCTGCTAACCTCTGGCTGATTCTCTGTTCAGCTCATGGGAACAGATGTCAAGATAATCTCATGCATATTTGTCTTGCATTGTATCTCACGGAGGTGGAAGACCTCACTGTGCCATGGCCCAGAGTACCAGGAGGCCAGTGTTGGAGCAGAATTTCAGTGATGCAGAGAGTGCTCTCACTCTCTGCACCTGAAAGGGCTAAACACCTACAAAAACATGCTCAGGGTTGGAGAGTTTTAGATTAAATCACACTGCAGAGTGTTTCTCTCTCTGGGCATGAGAGCAGCAGGAACATTATGATGTCCTCCTAGATAAGAAGTACTTTTTCTTTTTAAGTGACATTATGTATTAGCTGGTCCTTTCAAGGACACGATTTTTAGTAGGGCTTTAAGTAGCTGTCTAACACAAACAACTTGCCTGGTGTGAGACCTGGATTACACAATCATATTGCACAGCACTTCCTTGCAGCTTTCAAAGGAGAATTTTTGAACCACAGTGGTAACAAATGCTGTAACAGAGGCATAAAGGGAATTGTCTACTCTCAAGCCAAGGGTGAAAGTCTGGAAAAACAGTCAGTGTTCAAAAAAAAAAGGAGCAGATGGTTAAAAATGAAGATTTAAACAGATCTTCTGACCACTGGTCAAAGAATGAGAAGCTGGATCAAAATGTGACATGAGAAACAATATTAGCCTTTCTACGTACCACTTTCGATTCTCTGGGCATTCAAAAGGAAATTATATTTCATATTTCAAATTATCAATTTTATGCAGATAAATGCCTTTATGTTATTAGCACCATTTGAAGCAGCCTTAGTGAAAATTCAGCTCTTTCTCTATTTCCCAGGTGGCAGGTTTTGGGAGGAGTAGGAAAAGGGAAGGGGACAAACATAGTTATAAAAGAGAAAAAAGGAATGCAAAAGCCACTGTCTCTTCTCTCAGACTTACTTCTCATGTTAGAGTGTGTCCAAAGGTTAGATTAAATAATCTCTTTCACCTAACAGGAAAATTGGTATAAACTCCCAGAAGCTAAGCTTAGAGAGCTACAAGAGTAGCCTTTTTGTCATACTAAGAGAAATTAAAGAATCTATTTCTGTGGCAGTGTGCTGCTGGAAACAAATTAATGTCTGAAAAGTCAAAGAATGACAGAAAAATATACTTATAATTAGAACTGTGGGTAATGGACATTCCTCATGCTTTTCAATGCTTGAAATATTTTAGCAGGTGGCATCACTTTCTCAGAACTCAGGATTCAAAATTAGAGACATCTGAGATGTAAAGTATCACTTAAAGCCAGCCTCCTACCTCGGTTCCTGTTTTAACACAGTAATCTCACCAATTCCAACCATGGTGTACAACTGTGATGGCTATGGCTCTTTAAAAATACTTATACACAGAAAATATGAAGATCCTTACTTGTCCAATGATCTCTGATGACTCAGTGTACAACCTCTCCTCTAAACCAAACCAAAAACTAAACAAACAGTAACAAATAAAATATAAAAGAAGTTTGACCCATCACTGCATGTGTGAGCACATACTTCTATCAGTCCACTGTTTGTTTGAGTCATTTTTCTCTGTATGAATCTTCAAGCTATTAAAATCTCCCGAAGAGATGCTACTAACACAGGGAGAAAACATTGTTTAGGAACAGTTTAGAAAGCTGTGCTCCAAAGTTATATCTATTTATACCTTTTTTTTGGGAGAACACTAATATGATTCCCTGGAGTACCTTGAATGATGAGTCATCAGAACACAATGACCGAAGAATTCTGCTTCAAAGAAAGCACAAATGTTAAGCAATGACAATTTAAAGAAATAATAGTATGGTAAGAATGATATTTGTTACACATGCAAGCAGTTACATTCCTGAAGTCTCATTAAGGATCAGGTTTTGCTGTTTTCTGCACTATCACCACAATTAATGAGACTGTTAGCAGAGTTGCTTTCTATCGGTCTCTAAATCAGGGGTTTTTAAATCTATTTCCCCATAGGCCATGATCAGTGTTATTTTTTAACTATTTCATGGTGCTTGGATATTCTATAGTGATAAAATGCCCAATATTGCATTAGTTAACACTAGATCAACTGGGAGTTCATTGCTTCCTAATTAATTAATTTCTTTTCCATGGCCATGACTTTCTCAGATGGAAAACGTGGAAGTAAAGTGGTAATAAGGTCCTAAGCACGTGAGCTAGGGAGAGGAGCAAAGAGAAAAGGAACAGAAGCCTCGTGGGTGTTGAATAAGGTTTACACTCAAGGTTAATTTTGAACCTTTGAATTCCACGGAAGTGGAAGTTCACATTCTCCATTTTGCAGGATGTAGACCCTACCCCAGCTTTTAAGTGCATCCCCATAGCAGTATGGTCAGAAGTACATATTTCTCTCACCCTTTTGTGTTCTGGCCACAAGCTTGGTCAGAGCTTCATAAGCTCTGAAGATGCATCTTAAGGAAAAAGAAAACGTGGAATAAAAATTTGCTGTTTCCCCAAATACATTGGTCAAGTTGCAACAACATGGTGACTGGAGTTTTGGTGACTGGAGTTTTGGCAGAAGGGAAATTAGGTTTACTAAACCAAAAGGAGGTTTTCTCATATTTCTTTTCTGCTACTCTTTCTTCATGGAAAGGGAAAAATATCAGAGTATGCGTGGGAGGTTCAGGTCGTTAGGGTTAGGACAGACAGATGAAGGCAAGGTGAAGCCTGAGTTACTTTCTCAGTTTGTTTCTGAAAAAACAGACTCATTACTAAGGTAGGCAGACTCATTTCTAGGTAGAAAAGCCTAGGCTGGCCAAGGAGATGCTGCAGTGGCTGCAATGTGCACAGCAGCAGCCCAGTGTCCTGGCCTCCAGCATAGCACAGCAGTAGGCATCTGCAGAAAGAGGTTAAGCTCCTAGTGATATTCCCCTGCAATATTGCCTCCCAGACTTTTGTGATTTGTGTCTCTCTCTAAAAGAGCATAGCACAGAATTCAGAGCAACCGCTTAACTCCTCAATCCTGAGACTGGTTTTGTAGCTTGCCCTGAGTTCACAGCAGTCACAGCTGCACAATGAGTGGCCTGGAAGTGAAGTGCTCTGGAGCTGCTGGGGATATTCCCTGCTACAATCTGAAGACCAGGATGAACAAATTTTCAGTGTGTAAAAGGAGAACAGGAGAAGATGGAGAATATCAATTCCCAAATAATTGTCCCTGGAATTTGTTAGCTAAAACTCTCAGCTCACCTTAGGAAGCAAGATATTATTTGTTCTCCAGAAAAGTGTGAAATCCTGGAGGAAAACCCCTTCCAGTCCCCAAGTCTAGTCAGTGGGTTAATCACAAACAAGAGACAGAAAACAAAGTTTTATTTTCTAGTACCAGTGAGTGGCCCACACTGTGGTCTATCCCTTCTGCTTCAAAGGAGGGCAAGTGAATAAAACTCAAGAGCTCTGTTATTCCTCAGGTGTACAAAAAAACCTTCCTAGCCTTGCAGCTGAGCAGCAGAGCACTGAAGCATGGAATTAATTATATACACTAATTATTTGTTTTGACAGTGCTACAAAGATCTGATTGCAAAAGCTTTATTCAGTCAGTTGAACTATTCAAAAGGTGCTACTGCATTCATGGAGCTTTATCTCAAAACAAAAAAGGTTTCCTACTATTACCCCAGGTAAAAAGATGCTCCAGAGCCTTCACTACTGGGATAATTTGAACTTCCTGATACCAGCCTAAATTCATTCATGCTTGTCACATACTCATGTGATGTTGCAGAAAAAACTGTCCTTTAATTGAAATAAAGTCTTTTCTTTCCATAAAACTGTTTCCTATGAATGTGTTTAGAGACTGTCTCTTCATTCTAGGTTGCTCAACTGGCTTTGCAAATGGCAGACATCTGCATAGCCAAGCATCCTACCAACCTTTTGTCTTTGTGTTTGTTTGAATTGATGTTTTCTGAGCAGAAATGTCCCTCACAACCTGCTTTCTGTCCCAAAGAAACAGAAAGACAGCCAGTTTCTTTGACTCTCTGTTTCTTTTCAGTCCCACTTTCACCTGTGGGGAGTGCTTCTATAGCAGAACAGGAGTGTCTGATGCCCTTTTTATGTAAAAGCTACAAGGCAAGAGAAAAATGCACTCCACAAGTGAAAGAGACTATTTACATCACTTTGTAGTCACAGGACAAGGGGGAATGGCTTCAAACTGACAGAGGTTTAGATTAGATATTAGGAAGAAATTCTTCACTGTGAGGGTAGTGAGGCACCGGAACAGGTTGCCAAGAGAAGCTGTGGATCCCCCAAACCTGGAAGTGTTCAATGTCAGGTTGGATGGGGCTTTGAATAACCTGGTCTAGTGGAAGGTGTCCCTGTCCATGGAAGGGGGATTAGAATTAGATGATCTTTAAGTTCTCTTCCAACCCAAGCCATTCTATAATCCAATGATACTGTACAGAATAACCTGCTATAGTTCCAAGATTTACACTGAGTGTAGGGGAGCTGGGGTTTTTTGCTGGCCTTTTCCGTAAGCGGTTAATCATTCTCTTGGGTTTCTTTAGGTTTTGGTTTTTTTTTCCAGAAAAGCAGCACTTATTAAAAAGCCAGTAACTAAAAGTAATCATGTTGTTGTTCATATGTCAGAAGAAAAAGAATCAATTTTTATAATGTTTGAATTGAAAGCAATATATGGAAATGCTGAGGCCTTGATTACATCAGTATAAATCTATTCCAGCTGTAATAGTGACAGTTCATTGAAGGGTTATGTTCTGTTAACCCCATATTTCACAGTGCATCCTTCTGTTCTGGCCTGTCTCTCTCACATTCTGGTCTTTCCCTTGACCCAGTGTGCCTTTCCCTATGCTGCAGCTTCTAAGAAAGCTAAGGAATTTTTACTGAAAGCCCATAGCACTGTTGCCCTTGTACAGAAAGTTACTCTTAAATACGTCCAAGGAAGAAGAGTCTATAATATCCTAAAGTAATTCCTCTTTCCACCTCAGCTCCATGGTGTCATACTCAGTATTCTTTTTGGAAATCCAGAAAACTTTTTCTGTCAGTTGTCAAGAATTTTGGGGGCCAATACGTTAAACAGTGTGTGCAACACCTTTACACAGTGTATACAATCAAGACAAGTCACGTAAGTATATTACAGCATGCGTTCACTAGGTCCAGTGAACTCCTCTGCTGTATCATTTTCACACAAGCATCTGCTATCATGAAAATCACACTCCATTCCTTTCCTAGCTGGCATAAAAGTAAACTGGCCCACGTTGTCAGAAAAAACCCAACCAAACTAATCCCACTAGATGTCACAGACCCGTGTGTTTGCTTGTAATCCACTCTTTTAATCGCCTCTTGATGGCAAAATCTTTAAACTCAATTATTACCACCAGGTAATTCTCATAGGCAGAACTGCTTTTTCAGGGTTCTTTTTTTCACCTTCCTCCTCTCTAGAAGCCACTTATGGCATGTGCTCAACTGCATGCCGTGGCATGAAATTTTCATGGAAGTCTCCAAAAGAAAAAAGGAAGATCCTCCTGTAAACCCATTGACACATCATAGTCTGTAGATAATTTTATATTTTGTGTAGTGATAAAGAAGGAATTGTTGGTTTCATTTAACCATGGTGATTAGCCAGCAAGTATCTCTAATGTCACAATGCAAACACCTAAGTGGAACAGCAGTGTCTATTCTGATTAAAGTATGACTACTCAGATGTAGTATTTTCACCATTAAATGCAACATGTGTTTAACAGTTTTTCAGAAAAGCAAAACCATTGGGATAAATGATTTTTGTGATGAGAGGCTTTTCCCGGAGCTTAGTAGTAGCTTAGCAGTACTCTAGTGAAGGTTTGCCTTAGCAGAGACACCAAATGCATGAGTGACGTTCACTCCCCTGCAATGAGAAAGTAAAGCAAAAGGTGAATGGTTGTCCTATAAGAATTTTATTGTTAACACATCGTGACGTGTGTATTAAGATGCACGCAAGGAAACCTTACTGCTTCATAATGAGTGAATTTGTACAAGACATTTTGTGGCGTATTTATCACTGAAGAAAATTCTCATCACAGCACGTGAAGAGCAAAGTGGCAAGCATCATAACTGGATGCTTTTGATTTGAATCCTGTTCTTACATGACTTCTGATCATACAACCAGATCTGTTATAAAGCAGCACTCAAGAACACAGCAATTATTTGGGAGTCAAAAGCTTGGCTCAGGCAAACACGGGACTTGCAAGTGAAAGCTTTTCCTGATAATTCAAAATTTCTCACCCTGTAATGAGCTGCTCCATCTAGTTAATATGTTAGTAAATGCATTATGTATTTCTATATTTATACTAGTCAATACATTAATCCATTTATCCTATTTAAAATCTCCTGTATGTAGCGGGTTTGTCTGTGTAGTTGTGGCCCTACAAGAAGTTTCACAGAGCTCCACTCTGCCTTTGTACTTTGCACAGTGGTTTTATCCAGAATCTCCAAAAATTCTTGTCAGAGAAAGAGGTATAGGAAGCACTATCAGGCTGGTGATTATCTTTCAGCTGCAATCAGAATTGAACTAATCCCTGCTGTGGTTATAAATATCCCTGAAAAGCTTATTTTCACTGGAGTATCAATTGTCTGGAAAAGGACAAGTGTTATGCAGTTGGATTGTTTGCTCCAGTGGGAATCCAGCAGTTTAATGGGAATGTAACATGCGAATTGAGTTTTTCTCTTACATTCAAATATTTTTTCCTTCCACATATTTGATCTAATTTTTTATCAGCTCAAATTCTTTTCTACACAGTTGTTCAAATAAATCTCCAACTCTCCAATAAAAATTGACTCTTTACAGTGGTTCTTTAAGTTGGATCTTTACCTGAACTAAGCATTCGGCAGCAAAATGCAAAAAAAAGTGCATTCATATATAAATTCTTCCCATCATCTCTACATCGAAATCTTGTCTGCTGGTGAACAGAGGTTCCTGCAACCAGGCTCAGCCCATGCCAAGGGTGATGGATTCCGCTCCCATCAGAGGTTGGGGAGCACAGTCCCAAGGTTCTCCTACACTTCTGATAACAGGACAGTGGCTTCCTAGTGTCACTAAGTCAGGCTCTCAGCCAGGAGAGGCTCATACATACCCTGGTGTACTGCACATCATCTGTCAGCTTTTCATCCCTTCATTTGAAGCATTTCCTTGGAAAATTAGTTTTTGTAATTGAATTATAGATTACACTCCATTTTATTTCTGTGTATCTACAGAAATAGTGCTGCAATTGAATTTTTTTGTCTTAGTATGCATGCCTAAATAGACATAACCTGGTGAAAGTACACCAAAGTCAAAAACTGTGAAGAAATTGAATAGTCAAGTACAGCAATTGCTTCAGATGTAGAAATTGCAGCATTGAGTAGAAGACCTTGCAAGTTACATCTGTGTTCATGTCTGTGTGGTTGGGACCATGAGCTGAAGAGCAGAGATTGTAGCACAGACAATGAATTTTTATTCAAACTGCAGGAGAAAATCTCTGCAAGACACTTGCGACCTTTTTATTTACTGAAAGCTTTTATTTAAATTTGTCAAGAGCAAAGGTGAATATTTACTGAACCCAGATGAAAGCAGATATAAATTACCTTCCAGGGAAGTTTGTCCACTGCCTCTTTCAAATTTAACAAATAAAAAATTTTTCTCCATCAGGCTCTGGTTCTAAAAATATCTTTTCCCAAATTTCAACCAACTCATCTCTATGTTTGTTTTTAAAGTACATGTATTTGAAATACATTTTTCACATTTTCAAACCCCAGTTATTGTTTAAAACATTGACAATATCTTTCATTATTGAGCATATCACATATGTTTCACTTCAATTTTCAAATATCAAGATTGATGTCTGCAACCTCAGCTCTCAGAGGGCTTTTTAAAGTCTGTTGATTTCATTTATTCAAATTAATGGGACCTCTGAAATATTGGGAAAGGGATGCAGGTGTGGAATAAAAAAGCAAGGGCAACACAATAAGGAAAATATTGAAAGTGTCTATATGTTTTAATCCTAGATACTAGACAATTAGTTTGTGCTGCTAAAGTATCAAATTATGTACCTGAAAATCTTAACAAACTCCCCATACAGTCTCTAAAAATAAATTTAATCGATTTTTTATAGCCACACTTTTATCTCAAGGGAAAGGTTCCTTTGAAAATTGAAACTATTTGACTGACAAATGGTCACAATTTGCCACCGCTTGGACTTAGTAAGTTCAAGAGACTAATCAAATTTCTATGTAGGAAAGACAGTTCTGGTATCATGTTTGTTTAAGCTGATAGATTTTGGAATTTTCAGAAATGTGAAGATTATCTTGCTTTTTCCTTCATTTTTCAGGTCACTATATTAGGAAAAATGGAAGTCTTGATCAATCCTTTCATATTCATGACATATGTCTTGATAGCATTTAGAAGTAAAATTTCAGTTGCTATTTTTATTTTGAAATACATTTCCCATTAACTCATTTCAAAATATTTAATTTTTGCTTAATGAAAACACACTTGAAGGTCGAAGCACAAACAAGCCCAGTCAGGGCTGAAATCCCTCCATCGCTCTCTCATCGCTTCTGACAGCATTAAGAAAGGGACAAAAGGCAAATGTTAATAATGGGGTGTCAGCCTCGATGTTTGCCACTAATATTGACTGTCCTTGCTCTTCTTTGTACTTTTATCAGTACCCTTACAGTCTTTTAAAACATTAAGAGAAGAACCTATAAGAGGAAAAGAGCACAATGTCAGCAAACACTGTAATCATTTTGAGTTCATTATGAGGATTCTGAGGATCCCTGCAGATATTGAATCAATCTCCAAAGTTGCATTCATCTGTCCTTGATGAACTCCTCCCTAAGTTTGGACTGCTCCTTGAGGGAGATGACACAAAAAAGGGACATCACCAAAGGAAAAATCTAGGGAATTTATGGCCCATATATTTTCCTAGAAACCATCAGAGATATTTGACCATGGCACGTTTTCATAGGAAAGGCCCAAGTTCCCTACCAATCTTCCTGCAGGTAAGCAAAGCTGGTCCAACAGCATTCAGTGCACTCTCACTGATGGCTTATTTTCATTTGCTGTTTGAAGTGTCACCATCAAGTTATCAAAAATAAAATATGACTGACAAGCAGTAGTGGGGATGAGTTAGTCACATCGTTAGCCACCTGGTCATGTCACTAACCTGGTCATGACACTTAACTGGTCACCCCAACTCCGGTTGTCATTGGATCTCAGCTTCTGGCTACCAGAGGTGTCCCAGGAGTGCCAAGAGCAGAGAGTAGGTTGTCTCTTCTCTGAGCCGCTGCTTCAGGTCTGCTCCTTCCCTCATCTATGATGAACCAGTTGTCTCATCCCAATCTCTCTTCCACATCTTTCTCACTCCGGATGAAATCCTTTACCCAGAGAGGGCAGGAAGCTGAGCTGGTACACATTTTGCTCGGTGGGATCTTCCAAGGAAATGGTCTGGCCTAGATTGGGCCTTCAGACACTTTGGCACCTGGGATGGGGACCGAGATGACACTGTCCATATTTCTCTATTCAGTGCCAAACTAGGAGTCAAGCAAGTTAGTCTCTTCTGAGCCTGTTAGGGATGGTCCAAGAGAAAGGATGCTATTGAAAGAGGGTATCCCGACATGCCCAGAATTCCCTCCATCTTGTGAGTTGTCAACACAGCATTCATGTTACAATATAAGCAGCCTCAGACAAAAATGTTTTATGCAAAGAGAAACTCTACTCATAGGAGTGGTAGAGCTAATGGAGACAAATTCAAACTTTTAAGTCAACTTTAAAGTGTGACATAGAACTACCATACTCTGTATCATTGTCCTACCTTGGAATATGGTAGAGATTCAGCAGTATTTGCTACTACTGCCACTGCAGCTTTGATGAGCTGGGCCCAGTTGTTGTTTGTTGGTCTGTTTGTTTCATTTTTGCTTACCATAGCAGACTACTTTTATTTATTTTTCGTACTGTACTTCTTCAATCTGTCTTCATAAGGTTAACAAAAACAAGTTGACCTATGAATAACACACAGTAGAAGAAAGGAAAAACATTTTCCTTAAAATTCAAAACATAGCAGTCTTTTTGTTAAAGTAGCGTGAAATGATCAGTGCAGTCTATGCTACGTTACAGTCTTATATGACCGAACACTTTGTGTGGTGAAATGAACCTGTGGGAGAAGAACGAATGTACAGTGGTGGAACAAGCCTGTGCAGTCTGGATGTAAACAGGCCAAAGATAAACACAGGTGTGGACTCTGCTTCAAACAAGGATCAGAACATCCCACTCCATCTGGCCCCATCCTGACGTGTTGGTTATCTCAGGAAATTTTCTGTCACTAGGAATCCCGAGGATGCAGCCGTGGTGCTCTCCCGCCACAAGCACCAGTTGTGTTTTTTAGGGGACACAGAAGGAGCTGTGGGAGCTCAGACATGTGGGAGGGCTCACCATGGGTCTTAGCAGGCTTTGTCCTGTGAGACCATCATCAGTCAGTGCAGCTGAGGTTCTCATGCGAGTATTGATCTCTGTGGGAGCCTTTTTACTTCTATGTAGTAATAGTAAAACTAAAGAAAAACCGAAAAATTGTTCAGAAGAATGAAAGTAGAAAATAAAGTCTGTCCTCAGCCCTTATTATTGGTGCAGATGAATCCCGATCGCTGCTCTGATTTTGGAGTCAGAGACAGAAAGAGATGAATGGCATCATTAGTGTTTTCAGAAGAACTTACAGTTCCTGCAGCTAAACGGCTGAGTAAGATGAATTTACTCAAAGATTTTGGTAATTTTTTTACACAGGTATTTAGTCTTCTGAACCAGTAATATAAGTAGTTCTCTTCAGCAGCTTCTACAAATAAAAGAGGGAAGTGGAATAAAATCGAACTGGCAGAATTTTTTATTTGGTTAATCATTTTAAACTCCCAAGCTTCAGCCTCAAGATCTGTTTTCATTCTACTAGTGTTTTGTGATCTCAAACCTTTGCTCAAGAGGATAAATTTTTCTTGTTTCATCTTACTTTAACATTCACACTACAGCGAACCAGTTTTCACATCAAAGACATGTCAACCACCTCAGGCTTCATTCTCCTCCATGTTGCAATCACATGTGTTTTAAGTTGTCCTGACCAGGAGATAAATTTATTTAACATTTGATTGTGAAGGATTGTTCTAACTTTTAATGCTGTTTACTTGGTTTTGCTTCAGCAGCACATTTATGACAAGAAATCCTTCTGACTTTTTCCTTCATGACTAGCAAAGCAGTTATAGGCAGCACCACTGAGTGTCCATACCATACATTGTCTGAATAGCCTGCAGAGGACACCGGAGTTCATTACTTATGATTTTGCTGTGATTTCTCTGATTTAAATCTCTTTCTTATTTTATATGCTGGCACTTTGTTTTTGGAAACAATGGATGTTAAAAATTCCTTAAAAAATTTCAAGCACTTAGTTAATTTGGAAGACCTGAAGTAATTTTTAAAATATTAAAAATCAGAGACTTTTCATTATGTGATTTCCTTGGAGTCCACTGAAATCATGGCAGATGACTAATGACTCCAACAACCTCCTCATAATGTCATATCTCTGGAACAAAATTGATGGTAATGGTATAGGAAAGCACCAATATTCTGAGAGGGCCTTGTAAAACTTAAATTGATTACCGTGTTAGTGTGTATCAGCCTGTCAAAACTCAGGAACCAAGAAAGTTTGTAAAACCACATCTGAGTAAAAGCAGACAGGAAAAAAGGTGAACACTTAGCAGAACTAGTTAGAGATAGCACTGAGATGTCTCTGAGTCTGATCAACTTATTTTTGAAGGCATGGGGATTTTAAACAGCACTGATTAGAGATTCACCATCACTTTGCTGCCATGGAAACATCAAGCTATTAGTGTTCAAATAAAGTCCTCATCAAAACAATACTGTTCAGCAGATTTCAATTCAGAAGAATGCTGATTATGTAGGCACTGTAAATATAAGCAACTTGGGAGGGAGGTATATATTACACTTTTATTAGATACAAAGTAGTTTTCTGTTTCAAAGTCATGACTCCTGAAACTCAGAAGAGCAAACTTTGGATCCGTATGGGAAAAGGTCTATTTAGTTTGTTTATTTTATACACTAAGTTTATTCACCAGAAAGTATGCTTTGGACGATCAGAAGTATTCATGACCATTTAAGAAATTCCCAAATAATGTTAAAAAAATATGCTAGAGGGAGCAAAGTAATGTCAAAGAAGTTACTACATCTCTTCTCTGACACAAACATTTTGAGATTTCATTTTAAAGTTTTCATTTCATAAGTCAGTATTTGAAAACGTGTTAGGTCTATAAGAGCTAAAAATTTACAAATAATATTTTATTTGGTCTTTTAAAATTGGGATTTTTATTTCAAATTTTTGCAGAGAAATCTCTATGATTTTTTTTTTTAGATTAGTTAACCACTGGCACTGTTTTCTGTAACTAAGTAACTAAGTTAAAATCATAATATCACAACCACGTATGCCTGGAAATATAAGCACTGGAAAGATTTTCAGTTTCCTATTTGCCCTTACTGCATTGTACAGAAGTGATTTGTTCATAATCTCAGCAAAATTAATAAATTGTATTTCAGTAACTGATAGGTTTATGCTTTCTGAGGGTTATACTCATAGACATTTTTCTGAGACTTGGAAGATACAGGTAGTATTTTTAAAAGTTCTGAAAGGTTTTAAAAATGCTTTCTTTCTGACTGTTCAACACACATTTACATCAATTACTTCCTTGATTTCAGCTGTCATTAATGAAGCAGCCAAATGAGTACTGGATGGTACAACAAAAACAGTCCAATAAATCCATTTGGGCTATCATGCATATCATTCAGCAAAATATCAAAAAATTGCCCGGAATAGAGTTTCTCCACAACCTTCTACATAGCACCAAAACAATTCCTTAGGAATATAGTGTGAAAACTGCATGGAAAGTAACTATTCCCCAAAGCTGTGGGGCATTTTGAAGACATCAGGACACAATTATCAAAAAATCTTATGGTCTTTCTTTTTTCTGTGGAAGGGGGAAGAGATGAAAATGCACTCCCTTATTTGAGCAGCAATTAAAGGTTGGGGCAGGGTGCCTCAATTCTCCTTTTAAACAAAGTGCTGTTCAGGTCTGTGAACATAATACCTGGCATATGAAACTATTTATCCTTCAAACAATATAAGGTATTAAAAGAAATAACTGTGTGGGCTGAAGGTAAAGAAAGGTTTCTGACTGACATGCAACTTACTGGTGAGAGGGCTCTCTCTGCACCTCCTGGAGTCCCTCCTTGACAGCCACTGGCCACATCCTGACACATTGTCCTTACCTGTACCATAGAGGCACAACTTCACGATGTGGACATTAAGATGTCTGGATGTGGTGGAATGGAAAACAAAGGAAATGGGTGAGGTTTCACCTATGGTTTATGTAGATATATGTCTTTACATCCATTACTCAATATCTCTTTTAACGGGGAATACTTTACATATTCTAGTATGTTGCAATGTTTCACCTCCGGTTTTCCAAGGTTCTTGTTACTACTACAAACTAAATAAAGAGAAGTTTAAAAAACACAGAATTCTCAGTGGAATGGAATCCCCGGTACTATTGAAGAGAAGAAGGAGAAAATAAGCAAATTGGAGATTAAATTATCCTGTAGTGAGACATTATGCTTTCTCATGCACAAACTTGAAGTTCGTGTTGTGTACTTACCTCCTAACAAACTCTGTGGACCTGGGCTCACATGTAGGCAGAAGTAGTTCACATTTATGATTTCTGCCTCTCCTCTGAGATGGCTGTTCCTGTAGGAGGTTGTCTAAAGTTAACTGGCAATGGTTTTGGTTAGTTTTGCTTCACTGACTATGACCTGGACAGCTCTGGAGCTGACAGACCTGTTGAGCCATGACACTGTTAGGGTGGCAGTGCCCAGAGAGGAGCTGATTAGGTAGGTTGAAAAAGCCCAGTTTAATCCCCACTCCATTCAAGAAGATACAATAGAGTCACCCAGTGCTGCTTTCTTAGTTGCACAAAGTCATGTTGACGTCAGCAAAATTTTTGAGGGCAAGGCCCCTATCATGTTCATCTCAGACAGGTTGAATGTGCACAGTGAAGCTTAAGGATGTTTGGAAAAATGAGTATTATCACTGACAGATACCAAAGAACAATTGAGAGCTGAAATAGCGTGCTCTCTGACAGACAGCAACTAGCTGAAAAAGGAACTTCTTTGCTTCGCTTCTCTTCATTTATTCTCACAATACAGATCATACATTTTTCATGAGAAGCAAGTGCTTATGCAGATAAATGTCTGCCAAGAGTGCAACTGGGATGCAAGAACATATTTTGAACTCATATGTGAGTAACTTTTGGAAACTACTAACTATAATACAATATTGCAATGGGTTGGGAAGTTATGTATGGATTTTCTATTGCATCCTACTTCTGTAAAGATACACCAGCCTCTTGGCTCAAATGGAAAAACAGGTCAAGAACAGAAAAAGACATGCCTCATTTAATCTGACCCCTTGACTGATATGTTCAAAATTATAGAAAACTTCACTTCTGAGTTTGCTTGTATTGTATTTGCATTTCATATTTCTACAGCAGCAAATGAAGAGTAAAGCAAGTGGCTTTGAATGTCAAGGTTGAGCTGCAAAGTTTTACTCACTTCTGTGTGTCATGTCAATCTTCTGACCATTTCTTTGAAAATATGTTCCCATGTTCACACAAAAATGTTTGCAGTTTGCAGTGTAGCACAGTGTATTCATATCACTTGGATTTGTGTATGAGATGCAAAGACAGGTGACAGAAATTGTCAACCTCCATACACAGAAAACAACAAAACCTGTTCTCAACAAAAATAATTTAATAAACAGATCATGAGTTTAAAACAATGTTCATAAACATTCCATTATATCCTGAGAGCTGTTTCTCAAAAGGAAATAATAGAGCTTGTTTTCAAAATACTCCCACAATTTTGAGAAAAATTGCCAGCTCCTGCTGTGCCACTCACTGTAGACACAGATCCTTGACTGCAACCATGGGCTTAAACAGCACAATTTCCCAGGTTTGAACACAAAGTCCATTCCCAAGATGAGTCAATTTATTGGTGGCAAATTCAGTTAGAAAAAGAGGAAAGAAATGAGGATTATAAATTTGTTTTCTTGATCCTGGCATTGATCAAAAAGATTGTCAGCACAACTTAAGGAAGCCTTTTTGAATCTTTCCTTACACTAAATCACCATCAGTCAGGCAAATTTTTTGTTCCAACAAGTGCTTATACTGGCCATCAGTATGGGCCTGAAAATCAGCCCATGCTGAAGGTCACTGAACTCAGAGGCTGGATTTCAATGCAGTAATAGTCTGGACACCAAAAAATAATTCCCTTATCCTTCCCTAGCCTTTCAGATTTTTCCTCTTATTATGCTTTTTCCCATTGCACAGATGGTATAAATGCAGGACAGTGTAAGAACCGCTTTTCCCACCTGTTTTAGTCAGAGGGCTCATATTTACTGACTTTTCCCCTGAAGATTTAATAAAATCAGTGACAAAAAAATAGAAAAAGTAATATCATTAATAGAGACTAATAAGATTGTTGTTCTTAACTAATGATATTTTAAGATTGTTTGTGCAAGGATACGTAGTCAGAGGGAAAAAGAGGACAAGCCAGGACTGTTAGTTATTACAGCAGGCTGCAATAAAGTCTTCTCTTCTCCAGCCTGAACAAGCCCAGCTCTCAGTCTTTCCTCAGAGGAGAGGCTAGTTCTAGCAATCTTGCTATTCGGAGTGTATCATCATGATTATTGCTCTTGGACAAACTTTTGTCTTCACTTTATTCTTTGATCATAAAAGGAGCCAAAGTTCATTGCTTTGGTATTTATTTGCTACTTCTCGTGATTTTCTCTGTTGGAAACTTTTGTGGGAAATATAATGAATCAGCACTCTAAGAAAATTCATGTATTCTGTGTCCAAATGATATGTACTTACTCAATGAAAAATAAGATCACGAAAAGGAAGGGAATTTCTACTTTTGCCTCTTTCTGATTTGAGAGCTTCAAAATCTGCTCCTTGAAATAATAGGGGAGACCAGTACTTTATTTTCCAGTTCCCAAATGATGAGAATTATGCTACTTCTTCCAAGAAATGCTGTGTCCATAGGAATACTCCCAGCCTCTAGAACCCCTGTGGAATATCATGGTGCATTTACTTTGGCAAGATTCAGAGAAGGTTGTAGCTTAGTGCTCCAATAGCTCTGGTACATATAAGGTGGTGGGATGCAAAATAACTCCCGCCGTGCCCAGAATGTGGGTGTTTTGAAGCCACTGGAGGGAATCCTGACATGCCAGAAATACGCCAGGTGACCAGGGGGTCAGTAGAGAACTTTCTGCACCATAAAGTAACATGATAGCAGGTAAAAAGTGCCCTGGTAGTAGAGACACCAGCTGGGTAAGCTTGTATTGGATACAGTCACCTTTTTTTTCTTGATTTTTCATGTTTAAGTTCCTAATTTGTATATCTCCAAGTTTAGGATTATACATGTGCGTGTGTGTGTATGTATGTATGTATAGATATATACCTATATATATATGCATATACAAGCCTGTGTGTATGCATAGGTACAGGCCTGGTTGTTGCTAGATCATAAGCTCTGAGAGAACCTGGGATGCTTTTCCCAAAAGCCTTGTTTCCTAGTAGGTGACCACACCCCTGAGCACACTGATCCTCTAACAAGCTGAATAATGTCACTCAAGGAAGGAAGGCAGACTGATGAAGCAGGGTTTTAATGCAGCTAAAGGTAATGCAGGAGAAATACTATTAACCTAAACTCAACCTTCATGTCCAAGCAATTCTTTGGACCATCTATGAGTCAAGATTTCACACAGACCTGATCATTTCTAAAGTCCCTACTAGACCTGACTGAGCTGGAGTTGTAAATTGTTCTGTGTTTCTTCAGCTAATATTGACCTGCTTCGGTCTACTTTATTTGTGTCATCTTTTGTAATCAATCCACTCTACCTGAGGTCTCTATGCTCTGGGAAGCTGTTTGTGTCTGGGCCTCAGTAATTCTTTTGCACCTCTTGTGCATATTTCCTACCGGGGCACTTTACTGCACTATATCTGAGACTAATTGGGTACAAAATAATATGAGTTCCATAGAAAATTCTGTGCAAAGGCAAAATGCATGTGTTTTAGTATTTAAAAGACCAAAATTATTGACCTAATAAACCACTAATGATGTAGGAAGAACAAAAAAAGACCATGATCCACTTGAAATGTCTCTTTTTTCCACCCACTGTTTTGAGATATACATCATTCCATACTTCTGAGCTGTCCTTTCATCCAGGACTGACTAAACGCAGTATGATTAGCTCCTTTCAGCTCAGAGGATATGTATTTAGCATCCTTTCAGAGGAAAGAAAATAATAAGCAACTTGGACTTTCCAATATTAGCCAGAGAGCACAGATCATGGTTTGCAAGCCCTGCTGAGACTGAAAGAGAGTGTAATTTCCAAATGCTCATTTTGGCTTTGCAATTGAAAAAGATTTTTTTGTTATGTTATTTAGTGAAATGGGGTTTTTTACAGAGGTTTTTTCTGAGAACCTCTTTTGTTTTAACATACTGATTTAAAAAGACACAAGACTTTCTTCATCCTACTGAAGCTTTTTCTTTGTCAGAGCATTTTAAAATAAAATAAATGTGTACTATAGTCAAGATATTTCCAAATTAATGATGAAATTCTGTGTTTACCCAGTTTTATCTTGTTTTCTTTCAAGATTTCTATAGAAAATATCGGTGACTGAGGTTTAATAACACATTTGATCTCCTCATTGTTATTGAAACAAAAAATAGTATATTTCTTTTATCAGACATGGAGCTGATTGTGAAGCATTTATCTTCAAACCGAGTTTTTTCTATTTTCTGTTTTCTCACTTGATTGTTAAATAGCAGAATTAGAGCATGAGCCTTTATTCCATTGGATATCATTCCTATAATGTATGTTCAAAGTACTTTGGACTTAAACAGAAACTTTCTTTAAAGAACCAGATCTAAATAAAGCAGAAGTAATGAGGAGATACAAATACACGTTCTCAATGTTAACTGAGAGTAATTAATCATCGGTTAATCAAGAGTAATTGCAGGAGCTCAGGTTGGAAACACAAGCCAGTTTAATCCTAGTAGAATAATTTTTTTCCTTTTTTTCTTACATATGTATTTTTTTCAAATGACTTCCTAATCTGGGTCCTAATGTGTGTCTTTGCCCCTTTTTGGTAAAGCAGGGTGGTGCTTTTCAGGAAATGATTGCTCAAGGTAAACCTTACTTTATTAATATATGTGAATCACCTTTTTCCTGTTGAATACATTCCCTTCTGTACTGGAAACCACCAGTAAAAGTATAATTGCCAGAGTTGAAGACTCTGGTTCAATCTCCCACCTCTGGGATTAGAAAGGTTAAAGGCACGACAGAATCACCTACTGTTCCCATGGAAACTTTTTTTTGCATAGATGCTTCCAGGCAAATGACAATACTGGTGAAGGTTTAAAGAGCAGGATTTCAAATGCCTGTTTGAAATACTTCCCAAATCCTGTTGTTGCCTCAGGGAGAAAAATAACAATAATAAAATAGTGATATTATTATAAAAAATATTAAGAAAAAAATGCACATTTTCTTTAGTTCAATTTATAAGTGACTTGACATTGGTTTAACTGAATGTCTGGAGTAATTTTGGACCGGGTGCTATAATTGCACCTGCTCTGGAAAAGGCTAGATGGGTATTTTTTTGGGAGTAGTTTTGCTTGGTTTTCTTTCACTTTTGGTACTTATTTGAAAGTCTTTATATCTGCTTTATATCTGGAGACTGAAGCTTGCCATTTGTTATTCTGCTAGCCTTCATCAGCCTGAGACAAACAAAAAGGGGTGTTATTTCCTCCTAAGGTGCTTGTCCCACATTAGATATCCCTGCTTTGTGCCCATCCTCACCATCGTTCAGTCCTGCCTGTTATAATTTATACAGCAGTGGTCTCCCTGGGAAAGCTGGAATATGCTTCTAGGCACTGAGGATGGAGGATGGAGGGAGCAGAACTTCCTCTGGCCCTGAAGCAGCATCTATTCACCTACAGGTCAGCAGGTGACAATCTCTAAAGAGCAGACTCAGGTCTTTGCAGGTGGTATAAAAAGTATTTCTAGCCTGTTTTCTTAGAAATCCCTACACAGCTGGACAAAGGTCCCACACCCTTAGAACTCAGCAGAAAAAACTTGCTCCTTCCTCATGCTTTGGTGCAGTCCTGCTGCACTGCCTGGAATGAGCACCCAGTGCAGAAGCTCTTCCTGCAGCTCCATATGCTGGTGCAGGTACAAGGGGCATCATAGCAGCAGCATTTTTTCTTGGCCTGTTCTTCACTGAATTAATCAATTGGATCTTTTGCAGTGCTTACTGATTATCCTTATTAGAGAGACTTCACTGATGTATTACCTTGAATGTCTGATGTCTTCCTCAAATACCTTGAATACCACAAATTACTTTCCTCCAAGAGTATAAAAGACCACTTTTCTCCAGTAATGCACAAACCCCCCCCAAAACTCCTACAGTTTTCCTCTTTTAAAAATACCCCAAAATACAGGAAGATAAAAATATAAAATAAAAAATAACAATATTTTAAAAATTTAAATGTTCATTAAAACAAGGACAGAATGAAAAAAAAAGGCGGAGATAAATTTTAGGGAACAGGCAGTTATGCACCTCTGGGGCTCCTCCAGTAAAAGCTTTGCCACCTGTAAACTTGGAGCTGATGTCCAAATCATCATGACCAACCAAAAGGTGACAGAGAAGGCCTCAAAAATAAAGAGTGTTAGTTCTCCCTGAAAATTTGTAGCAGCAATGAAAATTACAGAGACAATTTTGTACTGTTTTTCCAAGAAATGAAAATACGTAGTTGAATATATCCATTTTGTTCTCCCAGTGCTCTTCTGCATTGGTCACTCTAAGTGGCAGAGAAATGAACATTACCAGCTGAAATGCTATCTGTGAAACAGAATCTTGACCAAGCATACATACAAATATGTCTGTTTGAAATCACTGCATTAATGCAGCCCCTGGGCAAAGGTGACAGGCAATAGAGAAACAAACATACTAATTAGTAATATTTCTATGCAGTAAACAAATACAGATAGAACATCATTATTTTTTCCAGTCCCAGAGCCATTCTCTTGCCTTCTAACTATGGGGAAGTCACCTTTCTTGGTGTGTCTGACTTGAACAGAGGTAATTTATGGCAGGTAGATTAGATGTCAAGGATGCTGTTTCCATGGTCTGGCATGCCTCACAGTTTGGCATTTCGGTTTTAAGCCACCCTTGTCACCCCTGACTCCAAACAAATCCATTTGACATCTGGACATTCTGCCACCTGCTCTGCTGGAAATGGGTGTTGATCTAGAGAAACAAAAACTCAATAACTGACATACAGGAATGAAAGTTTTCACTAATTTGATTTAGAATCATAATGAAGCTAAGAAGATTAAAAACAGCTATTGTCATCTGTATTTTATCACTTTCATAAAATACATAATAAATCTGATATATGCTATCTTTTGGAATCACAGTTATGCAAAACTCCTGCCTTTGTAATAATTTTTCTTTAGGAAGTTCACGGCATTTCCAATACTGTAAAAAGAGTTGATTTTACATTCTATTTTTACATCCCAGTTCTTCTAACAGCTTGTCTGCATTAAGAAAAATTTTTAAAATCTTACTATAGTGAAGTTAAAGAATTTAGTTCCATTGAATAAAAGCTGTCCTTTTTAAACAAAGACAACCACCACTCCCAAACGTCCCCCCCAAAATAAAACTTTCCCATGCTATGACTAAATTATTCCATTAAATACTTTATTGCATTAAAATAATCTTTAGTATTTTCTGAGAAAAATTATTCCCAAGCTTCTATTTCTTAAGATTTGTGGGATTTTGCAATCCCTTTTCAAATTCATGCTAAATTCTGCATTAGAGTTTGGGCAGGAAGCAATCAAGAAAAGTAGTGGAAACAGAGCCAGCTGAAGGGAACTAAATAGGTGAATTTAACATCCCTGAGGCCTACAGGTCAGCAACTAAGATGGTTTTCACTGAATGGTACAGTGGCAATTCCCTCTTCGGATACTCTGGGCATTACAGGAACAAACCCTAATTCTTGCCTCTGAAATGAAGGACCTCAGTCCTGACCAGGTGCGGATCTGCCACGAGCTCCTGTCCTGTATCCTGCCTGGGAAAAGAACGCAGCTCAAATCAAGGACCTGGGTGGTACAGTCCTGGGAGACTCAAGGCTTGGAGTGCAGTCCATCTGCTGTCTCACTATTGCAGATGCTGTGTTCTAACTCCTTTTTTGTTCTGTTAAGATGAATTTTCTTCTCCTTGGACTCTCAAAGCACTCCAAAATTTGATATCAGTCAGGAAGTAAAAAGCAAGTAATTAATGCCTTACCCAGATCAACATTTGGGCTTTTCTCATTAGCCTTCACCAGACAACAAATTATAAAACAGAATTTTCAGGGCATGCTTTTCATGCCTATTAGCAAACCCCTCAGCAGCAAGCCTGAGTCAGAGGACCGTGTCCTGCCATGTTAACATCTGTGCAAACCCAATCCTTTCCACTCACTTCAGTGGGGACTGTTTTACACACGAGATTTTCTTTGGGCTGCAGCACTGATTTTGTTGTACTTATCTGAGAGCACACAACAGTTCCAAAAGAGGCAGCAGGGCTATTATTAGCTTTCCATGCCAATACACATGTAATTCTAAAAGAATAATAACATTAATCTGATGGCGTCAGTAAATCTGATGGCATTAGTAGGACCAAGTTTCCAAATTCAGCTTCCTCCTAGCAGATATCACTTGAAACAACTTACGTAATTTTTATCTTTTCTATTCATCCCTCTTGCCATGCGTGTATTTTTAGTTTCCTCTTCTTTGGAAAAGGCAAATGAGCTCCATTTTGTAACATTCCAGCCTGTTCATATCCTTGATGGTTTTCAATCTCTCTGAAGCATGCACACATAAATATTAGAAAGGGAAAGCAACAAGCTCAAACATACCTGGGACTCAACATTGTCACAACCCCTTTGCTCATCACCCTAAAGCTAAAGGAACTTTCAGGTTCCTCCACTACCTCAAAGATTTATTTAAGAGAAGCTCTGCATGGAGAGAACTTGGTCTAGGTCACATTCACCTCTGTAGATGACTGTTCTAGCAAATACTCACCCAAAGGTCTGACTATAAAAAATATAATGCAATAATGACGTCACAGTTTTCAGCCTGTTCATGTGACATTAATCATGCTTCTATTCCACTGACATTAAACTTCTGTGTTCCTCGTCAGCCATTTCAGAAAAGAAACCTGCTTAACAGGTAATCAGTACCTTCTAAAATAACCGTTTTCATTTTAAGCCACAATCCTGACATCCCAGCACAAGGCTAACGAAGGGATTCTGAAGCCAAACAGTACATTACAGTCCAAAAGGGGAACCAACATGCAAGCATCCTGTTTCCAGGTAGTTTTTCATCGTTCATAACAAATAATAAGGAGAGGGAAACACTGCAAAAAAGTTGGTGCAGAAAAAGGTTCAAAATTTCGTCTTTTACTCACACAGCTTTAATTCCATCAGAAATCTGGAGCAGCTGCTTGCACCAGCATGGATTTACAATAATACTCTGCTTCCCCTCTGTGGCAGAGTTTGGTAGCTCACCAGTCATGCAGCAACATAGAAAGGAATGAAGGTTTGTACTTCTTATTAAAAAATTTGAATGAGAAAGAAAATAAAAAGGAAATTAGGGATGATTATCAGAAACAGTTTCAATGGTGTTCATCCTTTCATTACAGTAATTCATTTTTATTTCCATCTTCCACCTGTTTCAAGACTGTTTTTTTTCACCATGGATTTGCAATGCAAGGTATCCTTAAAATCTCCCCGCTACTGTACTTCCAGACTTGAGGCTCGCAGCTGTGTGGAAGAGAAACGGTGGGGTGCAGGGTTTGCCCTGCGGCTGGGGGACTTCAGCCCGCCCCATCTTGCACCAGGCACGTGTGGGGCTGCAAGGAGCATCACTGCCATCTTGGCAGCTGACTTGCGCACTGCTGTCCCTGTGTGCCACTGTGGAGCCCAGGCAAGGACATCCGTGCGACATCCCGCTGCGACATGGCCGTGCCAGCAGGAGGGGACAGCTGGACCCCAGGGGTGGGACAGCCACCCCCAGCTCCCTGCCCTGGTGCAGCTCCTCAGCTTAGTCCTCTGCCAAAACCATAAGCAGAAGGAAAAAGGAGGCAGCCCCGAGGATGCTTTTCAGGGTCTGTGCTGAAGTGTTTGATAGGAGGTCCAGCCAGGTGTGCAGTGGCCTTTTCACACAAGGGAACCAGGTCCCAGGAATATGAGTCAATGTTTTCCAGGGGCAGCTGAATCTTTCAAACAACCAACTCATCTTTATAAGGAAATCTCCAACAACCCACAGACAGAAGGCAGAGTAAAAGCTGATGACCAAAAATACTGTAATTATGTAGGACCCCAAACAAACACATTGGCAACAGCTGTCCGCTTATTTTTTGTTGTTTCTAGTGTTAAGCTTTAGGTAAATAAATGATGCATTTGTATGACCTCTATTTATTTCTTTTACATGTAAAAAATGGAATTTTAATTTCATTGCTCTCTTATGGCTCTGACTCTACAATTTTTTGGAGGGGTGGGGAGATTCTCTAAAATTTATTAAATCAAATTTCTCTTAATCTGAAAGCAGTCCATGTCTCCAGACAATGCATATGACCATATCTTAAAAGCTAATTGTTACATTATCTCAAGAAAGATAATAAATTGGTATTTTAAAGAATGCAAGTACAGAATTAAAAACTAAGCTTTCAAACTATTGACCAGTGAATCTCTGAAATTTTATTGCCTTTATTACAGTGATTTATAGAATGGTTTTTGTTGCTATACAGATAACCTCTTAATTTCTTACTCTTCTGTAAACAGTGAAAATTGTCCATTTTCACTTTTTTTTTGCTCTTATCTGCACTAGATTCAGTATTTCCAAAATAATATGTGTTGTTCCATCTGTTATTGTTGACAACTTTCATTTCTTACTTAAATCCCAATGTGGACACATATCTGAACAGGTGGAATGATAACCTGAAAACCAGTCAGACCATGGATCTGTCAGACCAGAATAGACCACGGATCTGTCAGACCAGAATAGACCACATTTGCATTGCTGTTGCAACAAGAGAGGCAGCTGTCATCCTTGGCTAAAGAAATCACTAACTGGTGTGAAAGGAGAGGAGGAGAGGCTTTTTTATTGCTGCATGGTGGGAAATGAGACTGAGAAAGTACAGTGGGCACGTTTGTACAGCCTAGCCAGAAATTAGAAAATCTGGGACATCAGAAATACTGTGGTTTATGATAACTAAAAGGTGACATTTTGGGACATTCCTGGCTACTCTTCTACGCTGAAGTTCTGTCTGGACTGACCTGTATATAAGTAGTTGGTCAGGATGGTACTCCGCACACTCAGTATATGGATGGATTTAAAAGCAGCGCTTAAAATTGACTGTCACAGAGCAGAGGAATAAAGATTTGAACTCATCAGCAATAGTAAAATGTAGAAAATATTCTGACAAATTGGGCACCCTCAATGTTGCAGAGGTGGGAGAGGTGAACAGGAAATTATTACTGGTTGTACTGGGTAGCAGACTTGCCCAAAATCACAAAGCAGGGGCATGAATTTGAATCTCTAGAGCTGCAACTCACAGTGTTCATGTTTTGATTTCTCTATGAAAATCAGAATTTTGGTCAGTACCCAGGATCATACCAGTGTTACAGTTGAAGCTGAGAGAGAAGGGGCAGTCCAGGCTTCTTTCTCTGATCCTTCTGGCACCAATGCTGCCACATCACAATACAAATCTTGGAACAACAGAGCAGCATGTTCTAGGAGCAGCCAGCCAGCCTGGGATTTTTCCAAAGCACCACTCTGTGAGGGTTGCAGAAGCCTCCTCACACAAGCATCTTCCATAAGTCTTTTTATGAGACTAGTTATGAAGCCATAAAAATGATCCATGGTCCTTTCCTAATTTTAGTATATTGAACTCTGCTGTCAAGCAATATGAAGGTGAAACATTTTCCAAAACTGACATAACACAGGTGCCAGAATACACATGGCTTCTTCACCTCACTGGAAATAGAAAAGTAATATGATTATACAACTGCATTCAGGAGCTATGAGCACAAAGTGACAGTGGGTCAGAGTCGTGCTGGCAGTTTTGTGTCAAGCAAGTGCAATTCAGCTGCTGCCTCCTGCGTCCTCCTTCTGAGTGACTGCCTCACTCAGATCTGAAATGTTTCGCTGTTTTTTTGCCAGGTGAGTTGTTGTGTTGCCTTAGAGAGATTAAACAGCTCTGCACAGGGTCAGGAGAGTGCTCGAGGCAGCAAGAAGCCAGAGAAGGGCAGTAGCAGCAGATGTTGCCAGATGGGTTTGTTCTGCTGTGACAATAAGAGTGAATCCACAGCAGAGCAGTGCTTGGTACCAAGGTTAGAGTAAGGAATAGAGGGGAGGAGGTAATGAGTGAAAAGAGGGGGTCTGAAACTATCTTTTCCTCTATGTGACTAGGAGCTGACCTGAAGAATTTGGAGATATCTCTGAGGACAGTTTCCTGAAGGTTTTCTCTGTTACATCTGCCTGATAGAAATGGAGAGAGAAAAACCGGAGCAAATATTCCTATGAATGTCAGCCTAGCAGACCCTCAGCTGCAGGGACATTTTCCTCCTCAAGCCTTTGCCTGAACATATGGAGCTATTCTGCCCAGGACCTATTTTCTGCACAACACAAAAAGGTCTACTAAATGTCATTCTTTTCCACCAAGAAACAGCTGAATTTGGAAATAATCCCAGTTTTGCCTGTTCTCCTTCCTCATTGATTTGTTTGCCCTGCTTGACTTGGCTTAGCTACCGTTTATGGAAGTAACTCAGCGCTGCAGAGACTCTCACTAGAGGGTTTATCTCTGAAAGAGGCTGAAGTCCATGTATACTGATCCTTGCCATGTTTTATGAACAGTTTAAATAACTGATGAGAAATTTGCAATAAAAAATATCAGCAAACAAGGCAATTAGTAATCCAGTAAAATAAAAAAAAGCAGTAAAAGTGCTAGAATTCAGTTTTGTTTCAGACCTCTTTTTGTCTTGCATTAAATGAGAGCTGCCTACTTCCACAGACATCCTCTGATGATCTGACCAGGATGTGCAGAAATGCTGAACGCTCACAGCTTTTGAGGAGCTTGAAAGAGGCAGTGAAACCCATGTGGTAACCATGTGAGTTCTTCTGTAATACTAGGGGATATAAAAGTCCTGCCAGAGGGCTTTCCCCACAACTATTCAGAACATTTTAATCTTAACTGCTCAAGAAATGTTGAGAGGAAGCAATTTCTAAAGGTCAGTAGTCCAACCATCTCAGAGGTTGCTCAAACACGATTATCACCAGCTCTAGATCTGGTTGTTTATAGTTTTGTCCAGGCTGATGTTGAAAACCTCCAAGTCTGGAAACTCCACAACCACATCCTACTCTCACAGAAAAGAAGTTTTTTCAAAAGTCTTTTGTTATACCATTTGCAACTTGCAAGAAGAGTGTAACCCTGATATCTTGGTAGCTATGCTTCAAGATGCTATTAAATTGCCTCTTAGCTTTCTCTTCTCCCTGCTATAAGCCCAAGTAACAGTAATAATAGTAAGGACAGACATCATTTTTTAATAGCCATAATTTCTTTTGACCTACTGGCCATGATACATCTTGTATGTGCTTTGTCCAGGGATCCTGGCTCATTTTATGATGTCCACCACAAGCTTACTTTTCTATAAAAAGGATTATTCTTTCACCTCACCAGAAAAAAAAAGCATTGGAACATGCACTTATTGAGTGACTGTGTGATACCTTAGCACTCTCAAAATGAGTAAAGTGCAACAGGAAAAATGTAGGTAAACCTTAACCTCTTTGCCAGGCCAAGACAATGAGCTTAGTAAGATTGACATAAGTTCATGCTCATTTTTAAAGTTGCCATTATTCTGCATTCTAAAAGAAATTTTCGAAATGTTATTCAAAATTTTCTAAATCAAAATGGAGAGAGGGGAGAACAAATTGTTCTATGAGCTCACAAACCAAATCTGTCCCAGACTCCAGACATATAGCCCAAAGAGGAATAGTTGCTAATTCCCTACAATTTAGCCCTTTCAGTGCAAAGTGGAGGACACTCTGTACCTCTAGATAAATGCACTCCTGCCTCTACTTCTACTTTCTATAGCACAGAGGTGCTGAAAGTTCCTTGAACTGCTCAAATTCACCTAACATCAGCCCAATCCTCTCCTAGTTAATCTCCCAGCACAAGTTTCTGCTTGACTAGGACGCAGTCATGTACCATGAACTGAGAAGGAAAGAAAGGAAGTGGCAATTTGGAAAGGTTTCGATTTTTAGATCAGCTATAAATCATTTAATGCCTTATAACAAGAGAGAAATTGAAACCAGATTTTGTCTTCAAATCTTCTTCCACCATTGCAGAAATTGTTCCGCAGACTTGTTCCTTTTCCTTTTTATACTTTGTGTATTTGGAGCCAACCAAGGGCTCTAAGAGAAAATAGAAAAGCAGCATTGTCTCTGAAGTTTCAGATATCTAATATCTTTATTGACAAAAACTGGTCAGAAATATACCTATTCTAGCATCCACACAAAGGTAAATTCAAAAGTTTTTTCTTGCCAAAAACCAGTCATACATCTGAGACAAAAACTAGAACTTCATGATTTAGTTTTCCTTTAAATTCCCATCTTGAGTTTTCTTATGAGGGAATTCTGTGGGAATTCACCCTGGAAGGGTTTTCAAAGCACTCAAGTATTTGCAGTTCTGATTAAGCACTCACAAACCCTTCCATTGTAGTAATCAGCTGAATAATGCCGTTTGGATTTAAGTCAAACCCCATCATAAAATGCTTTGGAGAGTCTTCAAGACGTAAAAAACTGCTGAGACAAAACTACTGTCACCTGTGTAAATACCAAGGGTTTCTGTATAAGGGCTGCAAGGAGAAACAGAGTCTGAGTCCACCTCAGGTCCTTACAGAGAGGATGATCTGAATTTCTACCTACAGTAATACAGTTATGCCCTTTGGCTAATGCTCAAAACTTTTAGGGAAAAATGGCTGTACTGAAGCAGCAGGAAATGGATGTAATTCATCATCTGAAGAGCCTCAGATGTTCTGGCCACTCTGTAACTAAGGGCACCATAATGGTGACATAGGAGAAGGATTACTACAATGAACCACTTAAAACCAGAAGCATATGATAATATTGATCTGAGGTAGTCCCTTGCCATTTTTATTCCACACTTGTGAAGGTTGAAGTCTTAACAAAAGGCAAAGAATATGATATTTGTAATATTGCTCAGATCTCTGTCTTTGAAAATGTAAAGAAAACCCCAAATCCCTTGATAGCTTAAAAAGGGAGGACACAGGAACAGTCTGTTACTGTCAAGAATTTTAATATTCAGTATAGTGAAATAAAAAGTTCTCCCATTAAGAGAAAAATATTTCTAGAGATGTTGAAAAGACTGCACTGTTGATCCTGAAAATCTTTTCTTACATTATTTGTCCCATTTTTCAATAGTGTCACTCACAAACTAGGGCATGGCAGACAAACGCAGATGAGGGGGTTCTCCAACACTGAAAACATCTTTGAAGTATTAATTGTTCATTACCATTCCAAGCAAACTCCCTGCGTTTTGTCTGTTAGGCATTTGCAATATAATACTGAAATACTGAAGCATAAAAGAATGAACTTTGTATTTTTAATTCATTTCGGTCTTACATAGATGTTAGTTTGTAAATAACCACAACAAACAAAAGAAAAAAAAACCAAACCAAAACCTAAGTAACTAATCTAAGCAATTTTACCATTTTGGCTTAAAAGTAAGATTTATTAAATACCAGTGATAGAAATTTTCTTCTTGGCTGTCAATATGTCATCATCATGATTTTTCATGTCATTTTGATATGAAATTTTCAGACTAAATATTTGATTTGCGTGACCTTTGACACTTGGAACACTTGAGTTCCCCACATCATCCTTCTCTCTAAGCTGGAGAAGTATGGAATTGCTGGTTGGACTGCTCAGTGGATGAGGAATTGGCTGGATGGTCCCATCCAGAGGGCAGAAGTCCGATTGAGTTTGGTGATGAGTGATGTCCTTCAGGGGCCCACATTGAGACCAGTGCTGTTCAATACCTTCATCAGTGGCACAGTGGGGTTGAGTGCACCCTCAGCAAATTTGCAGATGACCTTGCCTCTGATGACCCCAGCCAATGCATGAGACAATGAACCACCACCCTCAGCCCACCCCCAGACACACAGCAAAACTCAGCCAAGTCCTGAAGCAGAGACACTGCACTGCAGAAAGTACCTGTGATGAACATGGACCAAGAAAGTCTCAGTGATTCAAAGCATTTCAATTTGTAGTGAGGATAGCTGTGCAAACAAACAGCTTTTCCTTTTCCTTTTTCCTTTTCCTTTTTCCTTTTCCTTTTTCCTTTTCCTTTTTCCTTTTCCTTTTTCCTTTTCCTTTTTCCTTTTCCTTTTTCCTTTTCCTTTTTCCTTTTCCTTTTTCCTTTTCCTTTTTCCTTTTCCTTTTTCCTTTTCCTTTTTCCTTTCCTTTCCTTTCCTTTCCTTTCCTTTCCTTTTTCTTAACACTAGCTTTCTCTTCTTAATTCCCTTTCATCTCGCAAAGTAGCTAAGGAACTTCATTTTCACATTTTAAGTATTGCACTTAAATATGTAGCCATCTATAATTAACAGAAGGAATTACTTGCACACATAAATGACAACTCCCAAATTAGCTGTTTAAAATTAGGATGCCTATCTTTCCCCAGCTCTTTTTTCTGCTGTTGTTGTTAGACTTTCTGGTATCTGCACCATCCCCCTGGCAGGCAAAGACACTTCTACGTTGGCTTTCACCAGGGGAGCAACAATCCTGGTGGGAGAATGAAGTTTGGGTTGCAGCAAATGGATGTTTTTCAGAGCCACTTCTCTCTCTCATCTTGCCTCAGGTTTGACTAAATGAGCATCTGTGTAGAACAATGCACACCTGCTTTAGCTGGGCAGCTGGAGCATGGGGCACATGGATCTTTCTTTTTTTCTCTGTTCCACAGGGCCTGGAGGTGACAGTCAGTAGAAGTCCATGCCGTGCAAATTAAAGGCAATGCAAAGCAATAATATCACATTTTTAATGAAAGACAATTGTGGAGGAAAGCACAGCAAGCTTCCTGCAAAAGGGTGAAAGGGAAAATGACTTCTTTTTTTTCCTCCATATGAGAAATGAGCACAAAGGAAAACAATTCCAGTGACAGAGATAAGAAAAATAAACTCCAAACAACTTCAGTAGCAAGAAGCTGGTAAAATATTAGTGTGTTTACAATTAATGTGTTCTTGCTGGCACAATAGCCCAAAAGAGCCTGGAAAGGTATGATGGAGCTGCTTCAAGATGTAACATTTCCAGATAAAGACGGTTACAATTGCTCTCATGTGGAAGAAAGGCCAGAAAAGAAACCTGTTCTTTGCTATCTTGAAGGAAGATCTAATTGGATCAATTGTGCCCTCTTAGCTGAAGTCACGTCACAAGTGAGGAAAAAAAATGGTGAAAGACTCTGCTTTGTAAAAAATGAAACAGCCATGTAAACTCATAGCCACGGAGATTTTTTGGCTCTTCAGGGTATTCATGAAAAGACAGAGCCCTCTACTGGCCTCTGCTCGCCCCTGTTCCAAGCCCTTTAGAGATCCCAGTGACAGCCCTAAAAGCTTTTCTGCCATACATAGTGTTCTTGATCTAAATTAGGATGGAGAGCAATTTGGGTTCCAAAAGCCATTGTTGCACCTGCATAAAACTGTTTTTGTAAGAGAAGATTAGGATCTTATCAGAATAGCAAGGAGATCTGGGTTCATTCAGTTCAGTTTCAGTAGAAAATTTTATATACAAGAAATACTTTATTTTTGCTAACATAACTAAAATCTTTACTGCTGATACAAATATTTCCAACAGGTTCAGGTATTAAGATTCCAGAATATTATGGGAAGCAGGTTAAAGCACTTGCCTTTCCCCTAGTACGGATTTCAAATATATTTTATCTGCTTTATTTATTTTAGTTGAACACTATCCCCTTGCAGAAGTAGAATGTGCATGATGTTATTGGCCCTCTGCAATACAAACGCCCCATACCCACCCAGCCCAGCTGGAGTTCAGCTGAGAGGACTGCAAACTTGACACATCCTTAATTCTACAATGAATACATCCCTTTGGAAGAAAAATGAGCAGTTTTAAAATGTAAAAGCCAAATCGGTATAGTTTCACCTCTGTGCATACCCTAACAGAATTATTATCTCTTAGCACAATGCTTGTTGTGCTTTTCATTTAGATCACAGCACTTAATTTGGAAGAATTCCTGTAATTTGGAGTCTTTTTACTTAAGGGGCATGACAGGTAAAGGGCCTACAGCAGAGATGATGCGAAGACACTATTTTGACTGCCCTGATTGCAAAGCATTCCCACAGCCCCTTCCCAGCTTCCCGACTGTACAATCTCTGCTTCCGTACCCACTGCTGGTGCCAGATCAAACTTCCATTCTCTGCAGCAGAAGTTCAGCCCTTTGCCTGGGGATCAGAAATCCTCTTTGACTGACAGACTCCTAGAATACCTTTAAGCAACTCAGTTAGGGTCCAGACCAAGTCAAAACAGTGCTGTGCAGCATTATCCTGAAAAACAGTTTAATTATTGTAGCAACACAAATGAAATTACATTTGGAGTAGGAGGGCTTTTAGCGACTGAAAAGCCTTCAGCTCAGCTGGTTAGAGCACAGCTCTGCAAATGATGCCAAGGTTGTGGGTTTGATCCCTGTATGGGCCATTCACTTAAGAGCTGGACTCAATGATCTTTGTGGGCCCCTTCCAGCTCAGAATATTCTCTGACTAGACTTAGTGCTCAGGGTGCCAGTGTGCCAAGAGATGAGAAGGCTACTCAGGACAGTCTTACTACTGTACAAAGAAAGAAACATACAAGTGCTCTCAGGCACGCACAACATAAACTAAACTTACTGCATTTTCAACAAGCTTAGCTCACAATTAGGAATTGCATATGGACAGCATGATTGTCTGAAGAGAATAAACAAAACCAAGAGGTGTGGAACACAATATATGCAAGAAGCTGACCCAACAGACAAACGGGAGCCATAAATTTGGTTTATGTTGTTAAGGAGCAGGATGTCACCATGGGCTGTATAGTTTTTGTAGTCTTACACATTACCTTTCACACTGCTCTAAATAACAAAACCTGCAAAACTCTGGCCCTAGGATAGGACATGATAGATCAGGTGTGACAAAGGCACGTTTGAGAGCCTCATGTAAATGGCTGACAGCAAAGAGCACACATTTGCCTCTAACTGGACCATTCAGGCTTCCCAAAGCATACAACTGTTTTCAACAAGCCATGCACCACATGCACACAGACATGCACTTCCTCGCTTTGCAAGCTGGAAAGAACCCTGCCTCCTCTGGGTTGCATCTCCTCTGAAGATGCATTTCAGAGCATTGCAACAGACTCCAATTTCCTTGTCTTGTTAGATCACGTATGATCAAGGGTTTTCAGAACATCTGTGTACAGCTCTGTGGCATGTGTTGCCTAAGTCCAGGATGACAGACAATTTCATTGTACACCCAGTCTTGCACACATCGGTAGGCGTGAGAAGAAACATATTTGAAGCTGCATCCAAGAGCAGCCCAAAATGCCATATTGTTATGGGACATTAAAGGATCTTTCAACTTGCTCCATGGTTTCACTTATGAAGAGTGGGGCATTAATAGAATAAGGGCAAATAATGGTAGTTACTACCCTGCGACTACTATTCTCATGGAGACAAGAGACTTGAGCAGAATGAAGTCACACAATTAGGAAGAGATGTGGAAATGATGTTGGAAGGAAAACTTCTTCAGATCCAAAGAGCAATACTATCTTTTCTAATCTCTTTTTTCTAAGGGGATTTCTAAGCACTCACTTTCACAAACTGACTGACTTTTACACCAACACAGGTATGAAAACAAAACCAGGGATCTTGAACTATACTTATCATAAACTTGGCTGGACTTATCAATAACTCCTCAGGCAGGAAGTCTCACACACATGACGGGCAGAGCACAACTGAAGCAACATGGCATGCATTACTGTAAAAAAAAAATAGTATCTGGAGCACAAAGAAACAATAAATACCCTCCAGAAAGACAAAATATAGAAAAACACCCTCAGAGATCAGTATTTTTGGAGAATTTATTTATAGAATTGTTATTTCAATTTGGCACACAATTGGAAAATGCTAATACAATTTGGTGGGATAACAGGAAAAATGCTGGAGTGTTGCTGATCCTTTGGAGAGAAAAAATGAAATGTGAATTACAAATAAGGAACAACTGGGGTAGAAAACAATGTTACCTGTAGACTATAACAAAAACCTGAAAGACTTAGAACCTTGAGACAGTGGGATGACATTTCCAAATGTAGACTGAAGCTGTCAGAGGCAACTTTTAACACAACCCAGGTTGTTTGCTCTCCTGAAAGAAGTTGAGCTTTTCAGAATTTAGCTTAATTTACTGTTCCTGTTTTATCTGGCTTGGTTCTGCTCACATTGAGTTCAGTGGGAATACTGCTATTGAGTTCAACAAAATCAGGCCTTTCACAGAGGGCCAATGCAGCCTCTTTCATAAGCAATGAAGCTCTGCACCCAGAGGGGCCACAAATGCCAAATGCTTGCAACATTATACTGAAAAACCGTTTTCTCCTTCTTTTTGGGTGTTTAATTTCTCCTTAGTCCACCTGCATCTTTTCTGTATGTTCAGTACCCCTAATTGCATTAACTTCTCCACATTCCAACTATTTTGTTGGCAACTATTGCACTTGTGGTAGAAACAGTCAGTACCTTAGACTTTAGTCCTAAACATTAACAGTTTCAGGATAAATTGGATAGTTGACTGCTGGGGCTCTCATTCTGGGACTGTTTTCACCTCTGATCTCTCATTTTTCTTGTCCACATCGACTAAGAAAGGATCAAGGATCAGAAGGGAACAGAGAGGAAGAGCAAAGAGGGAAAAGTGGCCATTAATTACTGGCTCCAGAGGGAGCCTCAGAAGGAAACTGGATGAGCACTTCTCACAGAAGAGCTGAAAGAGCTGATGTGGCATCTGAAAACCACGGCGTATAAGGCTAAAACAGATTCTCAGTATGAAACGTGGGTGCATGACCTCCTTGTGGGGTGGGAAGACACTCACAGCAGGTACTAGGACATCACTGCAAGAGATGCCATACAGAAGTTGCGGTTCACAATTCAAGCAACTGAGTCCTTGGAGCTACCATATTCTTGTCTCAGTGAGTTACATTACAGTGAAGTGGCTATAGTGCAGTTTCACCGAGGACAGCAGATTAGAAGATAAGACTATCAATGATATTTTGGCAAAATCAAATCTGTAACTGTTTGCGTGAAAGGGCCTAAACCACTAAAACACTGAAGAAAGGCTCAGCATGAGTGGCCTGACAGAAAACCATCCATTCAGCTTCGCCTTGGTTAGAGGCAGTCCTTCCTGCCCTCCTCTTGCTTGGGCTTAAAATCCCACAGCCATTTATTTGTGGTCCATTGAATCTTATCTGTATCATTATCTAACCCCTGAAAGACAAGAGAAATTAAACAATCAATGCAATTTAAAAATAAAGAAACAGAAGTAAGTGTCCTCTGTTGTAACTTTTCCAGCACAGCCATCTGATTCTTTCCACTACTCTAGTTTACTTCAGAAAACAGATCTACAAAGAGGTTGGGCATAACTGGAGAGTAGCCTAGAAAAGCAGTTTTCTATGAAAGAAACTGCTACTGGAATGACATCCATGAGACAACGAAGCAGCCATTCTCTGCTGGCATAACACAGCAGAGGCCCAGAGCAACACTTAGTAACTTCTCACTGCACAGCTCTTGGGAGATGTGCACTCCTTGTTTTACACATTAAATTAGAATTATACAATACTGCACCACTGTTGTAGAACTCCAACAGATAACAGGATGCTACAAAGACATTGGAATACACTTATTTATAAATAAAAAAGCAGAGATGAACTCCGGTACTGACTCCCCTCCCCACCCCTGATCTCCAGCCACTGGCCATTAAAAAAATTAAATAATTAAAAAAAAAAAAAAAAAAAAACACAAATTTAAAAAAAAAAAAAAAAAAAAAAAATCAAACCTTTTCTCACACCTGAAGCCAATTAGAAAACATGCCCCCTCTAACAACCATGGAGTAAAAGTAAATGTATGAAAAAATATCACTAGATGATTTTGCAGCTTCACCTGTATGGTTAATTCACTATCCAAGTAAGCCATATCTACTAAGTATTTTCATTGTCATTACATGCTCTGTAGATCAGAACAAATAACTCTTAAATCCATCTGTAAAAGTCTGGCAAACAAGTTAATCTCAAAACCAGTTAAATACAATATTCAACCCATTTATTTCTGTGTCCATTTATTTAAAAAACATTCATTCAAGGAATGAAAGCTAGGACTCTTGGTACAGTACCAGGTATTATCTATGCTGCCATACACTCTTTTTAGCAGAATGAAAAAGAAAAAATACATACAGTTTTAGAATAATTTCACTTGCAACTACCTTAATCATAACAGCCACTCAAAAAAATCCACCATTGGAAAACCAATGCTAAAATAATACATTCTCTTAATCCCTTTATTTGGAGCTAGAATGATACTTTTTTTTTTTTTTAATTAAAATCTTTAAAAAACATATACTTTTGTAGGACCCACCTACAACATGCAATTGTTTTAAGTAGCATCTCTAAAAATGGTGTGTGACAGCTTTATGTGGAAAATGCTAAGATGTAAAGAACACTGTTGTAGCCCAGCAGTGAGATGTGGGTATGGTATGATTTCCTACCTCTCTGGGCATAAGGTTAAGTCACATCCACACTGATGAAACCAAACAAATATTTAAGCCAGAACAGCAGAACGTTTTAGAATGGAGTGTAAACACAGTCAAAGAAATGATATACTGAGTGTTAACACTGTACAAACAAAGTGCACTGAGACGTGTGCACTAAGCAAGCACTTGTGAATACTTGCTGGTCTGCATAAGAGTTACATTTATTGCAAAATGACATCTGAAACTGATACTCACCAGCTGCTCACCTGTTCTCACACCAAAGCAGCTGCTCTTTAAATTACACCAGGAGATCACAAGCACTACCTTGGCCCTCAACTGTGGGAAAGCTCTACGAGCTCAGGCTCTACGAGTAATTAACTGGGCAGCACACTCTCACCGCCTCAGTTTCATCAGGAGTGAGATTAGGCCAATAATGGTCCCCTTTGAAAGGTACTGAACATTGTGATCCACTGCAACAAAGCAATTTAGGATATTAATGTGTCTAAACAAGCACAAGTCTTCCTAATAGAAGGCTAGGCATTTTAGCCAGCATGAGGGAGGAAGGATAAGAGGGCTTTTCCTAAGGTACCTCATTTTCTTAAGAAAAAATAACTTATGGAAATACTTTTGTTCACTATTCTATGCCTTCAACTAAGATACAAATAAGCCCTTGTACATAACATACCATTTTTCATTTCCCATAAAGAAAGTCTGATCACAGCTTATGCAAGGAAGTGATAGAAGCATTCCCCAAAATAAAAGCAGTCCCATTTTCATAAAGTATGTTTACCTAAGATTTCAAGCTGGTTCTAAAACTGCAACATTTTATCTTAATTGCCCATTTAAATATTGTGCATTTGATCTCTGTGACACAATCAGGTTTTTATACTAGGCTAACTACAGTTATTTTTCATATTTAAATTTTAATCCATGTTCTCTAACAAATAAATATAAGAAGAGCTTTCTTTAAAAAAAACTAGCCTTTAAGACATTAAAATCAGTCTCAAAAAGCTGCAGTCTTCTTGTAAAATATTACTGAAACCTTGATAAATGTTATTTTTATTTTTCACTGAAGTTTGAAAGCTCAACAAGTTTCTGAAATAGATCAGATCCTTTTTAAAAAGGGCATGATCACTTATTTGTCATAGCATACAGCATTTATTAAATTTAAGAATTGAAAGTTAAATTGCTTTGTGAATTATCTACATGTGTCAAAGTTATTTTCAAAGAGCAGCAATAGTGTCCATGTTGGAAAAGAAGTTCTCCAAAAACTATCTGCACCAAAAGGCTCACAGGACTAAGCTTCAGTCTCCTTTGCCAGTGAGTTCAAGAAATAGAAGTCTGTATCTGTAGTTATGCAACATCTGGGAGGTCTTTCGGAAATGTGAACTTCAGCTAGAAGTTGAAAGCAGTATCTAAACATTCTCCACTACTGACCTAAGGAGAAAAACTTCTTTTTAATCAGAAGAGCAGGTCTCATTAACAGTATGAAAGAAGTTAAAGAATTAAGGGTTTTGATCAGGCAGCGCAGGTCTACATTGAATAAACTTTGAACAGAAAAGATCTTATGGTAACTAAGAATTTTAGCATTCTTGAGGACAGATGGGCAGCTTATTTTCTGATAATTCAAATAACAGGTATATTTGAACCTTCTGAAACCCTTGGGGGGGATGCAGAGAACAACAATGCAGATGGCTACATGTTTGGAGACAGAGGTACAACAAACTGTCAGTTGATATCAAAGGACCCACGTTCTGTTCTCTATGTACTGGATTGCAAAGAACATTTTTCAGTAAAGTTTTGCAGACCCTGCTGTACTTCAAGTGCCACATGTTCTTCAAACTTGCTTAAGCAGATTCAAATTCAAATGGTCTCTCTCTCTCTGTAAATTACCACAAACCAAATAAGCACAAGCTGTTTGGAATGGCTGAAGAGCTTTCTGCAGAAAAGAGTGCGCCGCAAGCTAAAATGACAAAGCTATTCCTGGGGTTGTAGAAAAATTGGTAGTTTGTATCTTGTGTTGGAAATGGAAATAACCAGTCAACCTACTATTTCTGATAAACTCATTCCCTCTGTCCAATGGAAAGAAAACCCAAACAAACAAAATAACTGAAGGTAATGAAGGAAGAGGCTGCTTCTATAGGCACAAACACCACATGATGAACAAGCATTAGAGAAAAATTTAGCATGCATCTTCAACACTGTTTGCAGAAATCAAGGACAAGAAGTAACTGCTAAAAACTATACAAGGAAATGCTGCCTTCTTTTAAAAAGGTATAAGGAAATAATTACACTGATTAATAAAACACTGATATTCACAACCCACCTGAACTAAAACTGGTTTACATCTTCAGGAAAGAAGTCAAAATAATACAGAACATTTCTTTTTTTCTCTTAAAAAGCAGAAAGAGTGCCACACTGTCACAGATAATCTGTTGCTGCATATAGATTTGAATCAACCTTCTTGTGCTTTCCATTCAGGGGATACAAAACACGAGGTCATGATTCCTGATAGACTGTTTACAGTTATCAGATCCCTATATAAATCAAGCTTTTTTTCCTACCTAATTTATTATGGAATTGCTAAAACTACAGTAAGATGTAAAAGATTTCAAGAGACTCCTGTGAGAAATACTCAAGTTATTTTATGAAAAAATTTGGATTTTTCTTTAGTTTACCTATGTTCCCCAATATATATGGTAAACGCACCTTGAGTATAAGAACTGCATGAAAACAGTCTGAAAAAAATAAAACATGGAAACTGATGTGTGAGACCATCGGTCCCCTTCCTACTTCTGATTATTATTATTTTATTCTTTTTAAATACCACCACTGATAAAACCCAATGCAAAATATAGTCCCCAAACCCACACCAAACTGCTTTGCTTTGCTGTGCATCTTTTCTAGCAGGTTTTCACGGCTGCTTCTTCAGACAGAGCATCTGGAGGCTCCAAAAGCACAACTTGTACGTCTCCATCAGTCATGTTTATTTGTGTGACGTTTTTTCCAGATCTGGAAGTCTTTCAATTAGTGCTTTATGGTTCATGTTGATACTGGCTATAAGTCCTCCTTCATTGCCATCTGAGCCAGTGTAACTAATTTCTTCACCAGTCAGGGTAGTCATATGGCCACCCAACGCTCTCAACACTGCATTTCCAGCACATATGTCCCATTTCTTAATGTAGGTGACATGGATATACACATCAGCTTCTTCTTGATTCTTTTCAGGCACATCAAGGAGGGCCAACACTTTATAGCCTAGAAGAAATAGGCAGAGGTAAACAAAAAAAATTAAACCAAGCTTTCCTGTTGAAACGCATTAAAAGAACAAGACCAGAAACTAAAATATAGTTCTGCTCTTAGGTTTATTCACTCATTTCTCAATCCCTGTATCATGCTTATGTGCAGGGGCTGTGAGCCCTTGGCACAAGAGCCCTCTGCACTCCCTTGGAGGAGAGAGGCTTGAGGGCAAAAAGACTCCCCCCAGAGATAAGCAACCTTCCTCGGATCATGGTGACAAAGTGACCACCCCCAGCATGTCTTGTTTCTATATGGTAATAGCCTGTACCCAGTTGGCTAATTGGTTTCTACCCCACCCCCTGCCTTTCCCATAAAAGGCCCCTGTTTCTGCCCCTCAAGAGGGAGCCTTGTCCCTGGCCTCCCCTTCACAGGGGCTGCTGGACAATAAAAGCTACCTCTGTGGAATTGCCAAACGAGGCTCCTGTCTCTCGGTCCCCGAGTTCGCCTTGGGTGATTTCACAAAGAGCTGAATCACAAGAGCTGGAATCACTTGTAGCAGAGAAGTTGCTACACTTGCTGAGATCACCTGCTGCCCAGGGAGGCCTGCCATCACTCCTCGAAGAGTTGCTCTTTGTAGGACACTCTCTAGGAAGGTCGTGGCACACCAGTGCTGACCAGCATCGGACCCCCTGCTCAAGTCTATCTTTTTCTCCCTGGCTTTTTATTACAATACAAGGAAGATGTATACACCACTCTTTAATAAAACAAAGCAGTCCTTTATTATTCATTATGCAGCACAAAGTAATTGCTCAAAAAGTGTTCTTTCTTTCATGGAATTTTTTGAGTTTTTCAACTCTTTGACCAATATTCTTGTTTCATTAATCTGTTAATTTCTTTATCTTCTTAAACAGAGTCAAGCCCTGGACAAGAGCTGCTATAATTAGCTACACTTTCCCTTTCTTTGTCATTTAGATTCATTATCTAAAGAAGCAATGCAAGACCTTCTTGACTAAAAAATCTGTAAGGGAGCTCTGGCTTTTCGTATTAAAGACACAGAAAGATACATTTCTGTAAAAATAAAATTTTACATGGCCTTTCTGGGACTTTAAAACTTCTGCTGCTTTACACTAGTGCCTCACATTTACATTCTGTCAGTAACATGCACAAGGACATCACATAAGTAAAAAGTATTCTAAAACTTCCTTCAATGAGTATGAGGCAGATAAAAATGGACTTTAGTGACACTAATTTTCTCTTTTGACATAAATGCAATAAATAGTACCAAACTTTAATGGCTTTTTTCTTAATTTTTTTTTAATCAACCATACTATCAGCTAACAACCAACAGATTCTCTTCCATGATTCTGCCTGTGGTCACACAACCCTTTCTCTCCCACTGAGGCATCAGTGCCTTAAGTGAACATATATCAGCATGTTTCAATGAAAGGACCACAACAACACTGCTGGCCCAGGCCTAGTTTCAGTAACATACTGACTTGTGAACAGCCTGAAGTCTGAACCAAGTTTGCATGCAGGTTCCCAAACACAGGAAAAACCGTGTCCCTAGGGTCAAGCACTTGCTTTCAGTGATGTGAAGATGAAAAAGCAAGAGGAAAAAGAGGAGGCACCACAGTTACATCCTTTTGCCTAGTAACAGCTGCACCATTAAAACATTCAGAAGCAATAAACTGGATAGGATGCTTAAAGAACCAAACCTGCTCCACCAGCGGGGATTATCACAGTTTTATTTCCAAATGTCTGCCGTGCAACCTGCTCAACTTTTCCTGCATGGGAGCGGGACACAATAATCCTTGGAGTCTTCTCATTGTAGGAGGAACGAGCTTTTACATTTGACCCACCATCCACCATTGCCCAGGCTACAAGAGAAACAAAAATTCTGCTAAGATTAACAAAAACCAATCTCTGTTAAGTGTGAAGATAAAAGGGTACTTATCTAAGAATATGTAATCGATACCTCTGACTTAATATCTCTCACTACTGTAACAGAGAAAATTAGGGCTGACAGAGGATGCGGTGCATATCCACATGTGCACACAAGGGAAGACAAACAGGCCACACACACATTGGTGCATATGCCATTATCCCAAGCCTGACTGTTCTTGTGTGATACTTCCAAAGAACAGAGTAAGAGGGAAAAATCCCAAGTAGTTAATATTCAGAACTTGCAATTGGAAACCTTTTAACCAAAGTTAAAAGGATATCTCCTCATCAGAAATTTCCTCAAAAAATGTTTTTATGTAAGAACAAAAAGCCCCACTACCCTTTAAAGCAGATACCAAAAATGCTATGGAGTCATTTTGTTCAGAAGGATACTAATGCTAAGGAAGGAAATAGCTCAGGAGGATAGTGCTACAAAGAAAGATATTTGATGTTGTGCTTCAGACAACTGCATTTAGAATACACAACTTCCCACTTGTTTCATCATGATGTTCAAAGCCAGGCTTGGTAGGTGGCATCCCCTAACCATTAATCTGACATTTACTTAGTAAACTACCCAGCAATTTCATCTCAGTAGAGAGCCAGGTTGTTTGGCAACAGACTGAGCTGTGTGTAATAACAATGCTGACTGCCCTTTATTGCTCTGTATTTGTGTGGTAGTATTAGGAACAATCTGACTCAAAACATATTGGTATTTCCAGCTTGGAAAATGAATACTTGTCACACAGAATTCATTGCATCTCATCTGATTTCTTGTCTGAACATTGCACACTTCACTATTATTAAAGCAGAGAAATTCTCAACATTGCAATGCTAAAACCCCATTTCTTGAGATGGGTATTGATACCTAAAAAAACTATGTTCCAAAACCTCCAAGATTCTTGAAGCATATTCAAATATATCACATACTTAAGTGACTGGTAATTAAACTCATATTTATAGACAGCAAAATATTTAGCACAAAATGTTGAGTGTTCAGCGGGCCAAAAAAGGAGAACAAATACAAAATGCCTTTATTTAGACTTAGTTTTTGTGCCAGAGCTACTGCAGAACTTCAGCACTCTAGAGGTCAGTATTGCCTAAGAGAAAATGTAAACAGAAATTCCTGTTTTAAGTACACAGTAAGCCATGAATACTTAAACTGCTTTGAAGCTTTCAGAAGTGCATGCAAATTGACAAACTTGCAGCAATGCTTGCTGATACATCATTAATACTAAAGAATTAATTACTTCACAGTTGTGCCATTAAAGCATGTCAGATAATCAATAAGGCTATGCTAGACAGTCTTGCCTGTTACATACAAAGAGTTGCCATTAAGATCTTAATTCAATCTTTTTTTATTCACACTGAATAAACAGCAGGTCCTGGGTATATTTATCACAGACCCAAGTTATTCTGCTAAATGAGAAAAGTACTCTTTTTTGCTAAAGACTAAAAGCACACATGAAACTGATCGGTATTTGCAGGTTTAACTTTTTTTTTGTTTGCTATAAGCACTCTGATTGAAGAGATCTTAGCTCTTAAACATATTTTCAGTTAGTTTGTTCTAAATGCATAATTTTTAGGTTGAACAAGGGCAGCATTTTCCTTTGTGGTTTCACAGCACAGAACACATCTGCAGCTCTAATTGTGAGGTCTGAAGTGCCCTTTTGCCCCAGTACTATTTTCTCATTTATACCTACAGATGTCCCCTGAAACACCAAATTTTGATTAACACTATGACTGACCATGATGGAAATATGTGAAGGCATGAAGGTACCTGTATATGATGAGAAGGGCTTGTGTATCACTCCTATTACTGGTTTACCATTTACAGCCACACAAACCATCGTTGTGACGTACTGTCGAAGATCCTCTGTGGACAAAACAACAAAGTGAGCAAGTTTACAATCAGATGTCAGAACACAAAAGGAAAACAGACAGGAGATGATTCAGATTGTTCTCTGAAGACCAGTTTACATTCTGCCTCTTTACAGTTATGTAACTTTGATGTATCTTCAAATAACCTTTCAGTTTTCAAAAGACTTTAAAGACTTTTCAGCTTTCCAGCAATTTTTCCTGTTCAGTAGATGTAACCTATACTGCCACCAGATCTAATGCTAACACCTGTGTCTTATGCAACACATGTTTTCATGGAAATCTGTGCCCCTGCATTCTCCCTTCTCTGCCTCACCTCGTATTCTCTATCAGTTCAAAAATGGTAATTAAAAACCCAAAGAAGATTCACTGGAAAGGATAATTGTATCAATGAAATAGTCACCAAAACAATCCCATTTTTTCAGTTGTTCCTTAGTACTTATCAGCAAGGATTTTAGTTGGATTGCCTTGAACTGCTTATGTGACATCCAAAAACATTGGAAAAGGGGGAAGACTGAATTATGCATGCTTTTTTGAAAAATGACAACACAAATTTTCTTATATCAAGTTAAATAGGATATTTACTTAGCATTTCCCTTAAATAAGCAAAACTGAAAATATAAGATACTTAATGTTGTCACAGTAATGACTGAAATAAAGAAACATGAAATTCCAGTACAATCCATAATTGACAGTCACCATTTATTATGGCAATTACTTAGCTGCAAGGATACCAAAGTAATTTCAGAGTTGAAATATATAAATGTTGTAATTTAAGAACCACAGAGATTTCATTATGCAATTTGTTCAATTAAATCACAAATAGCTTTGACATAAGACACTTTAACAAGAGACGTCATTTTAGGTACTTACTATTTTGTCTCCAGGGTAAAAGGCAAACATCAGAATTACACACATGATTTGTCAACAAGAATCAGCTACCTGTGTATTCTTGTGTAGCATCTAATGGATCGATCCAGACAGTGACACTTTCTGCTGGCACCTCTTTAGGCTGTATTTTTTGCTTTATGTCTTCAGGAATACTGCGATCCCAGGAGACTGTCTCCTGATCAGCTGTGTCAACATGCTCCTCAGAATTTATCTGTGGTGAGACAACAAAGAAGTTGCACTAACATATCAGATACAGCAACTGCAGCACTTGGAAAAATTACAGGTTTGCTCACATTTTCTCTTTCTTCCTTCACCTCAAATGCAGGAATTAGTCATTTTTCAGCAGCTCACAGGCTATTATGGTCATGTGACAAGCAATGCAAAACCACAATCCAGAATTTTACTGTGAACCACACCACAGCTGGATACTGTTGCTTTGGCTGCAGCTCTCCCTACTGAACATTCCCACAGCATGAATCGCATTTTTTTAAATCAATATTTAAATGCAGTTGCTTTAAGGACTACCAGCAGACAATTTGACTCTGGAGAATCATACAGTACACAGACAGTAGGGGGTCTAATACTCAATTTATACAGACCAGTAGATGCACATGGAAATGTACAGATATACTACCACCAGATATTGTGAAGATTCTGCATGACTTGGACAAGAAGAAATCTTAGTACATATATTTCTGCTGCCGGCATTGAGTTACAACTAGAAATTTTAGCAGCTCAGTTGAATTTAACCACTACACAACTGTCAGACAAATTTATTTCACAAACAAGTAAGTAACAACCCATACTCATTTTTAGGGTAGGTTGGGGTAAGGTCCTAAGGATAGCCCATGAAGAACATTTATAAACAGCAGTCAAAAGTCACATGTAAGCCTATTGTCACTTGCTGCCCAGCTTAATGAACTTTACTTCACACCAGAGGGCATTTCAGTACATCAAGTGGAGTTTGGCCCAGTAGGGGAGCACACAGCACCTATCTGTTGAATGGAGTAATGATCTGCAAAACCCAACACAACGTCCTTGTGACTGCAGTAGCACAATATTTTTGGATGACCAGAGATGCAGCTGTCCCAAAAATTGGAGGCAAGTGACATGGAAAGACAAGGAAAATGAAGGAGCTATCAGACAACATTTGAATGTGACAGACCTCAACTGCAACAAGTTATTAGCCAAGAGTTAAGGGCCATTTTCTCCAAGAGAATTCAAAAAGTAAAAGGAAGCAGAACTGCAGCAACTCCAGCCATACATCATAGCTGTCTTCTCACATAAAACCAGTATTTGAAGCATTATATGCCAAACATGGAGCTCTTGAAGTTGCTGTGACATTTACAAATTAAACATCTGTCACTGTCCAATAAACCTGACAATTGCATTTTCCCCTAGGGAAAACAGTCCTGCAAAGTCAAGATGAGTAGTTCCACAGACTTGGCAGTCTCAACACAGCCCCTGGGCAGTCAAAGTTCCACTGCAGCACATGACATACCATCATAAAAAAACATTTCCTCAACAGAAGAAAGGGGCCTCCAAAAAGTTAAAGGGTTGGAACCCATGCTCAAAAGGAAGAATATCTTGTTAAACCTGTTGTTAGAGTACACTAGAATTTAAAGTCTGAAACCACCTGAAAGGTACTGTTTTCAGAGAAACACCACCTACTAGTTCAGATTTTGTGCAGCATTTATAATGATTGTCTCTCAACAGACATGATTGGAGAAAGTAAAACAAACAAACAAACAAACAAAACCCCAAAAACCAAACCAGACCAAAACCCCCAAATAAAACCAAACCAAAACAAACAAACAAAACCCCCCAAAACCAAAACAAAACCCCACAAATCCCATCCCCTCCAACCAGGTCACTACTTCCATTCATATGACCATTTACTCTGTAGCCTTGGCTAAATATTTGCCTGAGAGGGGCTCACCAACCCTTAAAACTGAAAGCTTCTTTTATTCCTGCTTTTTTTCTTTTTTTTTAATGCAGGAAAATATACCTGGAAAACATGCCTCTGTGTTAATTCCATGTTCCTATTTGTCATTCTCATTTGCTGGCAGCCTCCAGAGGCCATGACCTCACAGTTTAAACTTTTCTCAAGCGATATGGATATGTAGTTCACTGCAATCCCAAACCCTCACTCATAAATTAGGAGTAGCTATGGTAGAAAGATAGTGAAAAGGCCAAATATTTCAGACACTAGACCTTATCTCAGCAAGATGCTCTGGGGTTAATTGCCTAACAGCTGTAAGGTGTAAAAGCCCACCTGGGGAAGTTCTGGAAGCACTGACACGATGCTTAACTACATTTTGGCAAATTTCCCCAGTTACGCTTGAATTAAAAGCCCTCCTCACAAAGAACTGCATCAAACACAGAGATTTAATAAAATATATGTAAATCAGTGCATGGAATACTGCTGGAAAGTAAAATAAAAAACCAAAAACCATTATTTCATAAACAAGGCAGTCAGGCTGCATCTGACCAGTACGGAGCTTCCTCAAAACCAGCCTGTAAGGTGCAGGAATTCCATAACAAATGAGGGATGCTGCTCACGGAAGCCAGCAGCAGAGGTCCAACACCAATACCAGGATCAGTCCATGGTGTGCCTTCCAAAACACCCAGGTGTTTCCAGCCTTCAGAAACCTCTGCACAGAGAACACTCCCCTCCAGCACACTGGTGATGGGAACACAGATCTGCTCAGGAACACAGGAAGCAACTCCAATATACTATGAACTTGTCTGGATAAATGCAGTGCTCTAACAAACAGCCAACAGTCCTGACCACTTAAAGACTTCAGGGAAACTAACAGTGGCTCTTTGTCCTGTCCTGGTTTAGTCCCTACCAGCACTTCATGCTGTCTTTGTGGCAGCTCTTCACTCAAAAAGCCTACTTGAATACCAGCTAGCTGTCCCTGGCATGGTGCACAACTTCGGGTTTTTTCCTGGTCTGAAAGAGTGGAACACAACTGTAGTTATGCCTTTGAATTCACCCATCGAAGGTAAATTAAAGTGAAAAAATATATGCAAACACCACCACCCCCCATCCCAAAACAGAAGCTTCTATTTTTAAAATCACACATCAGTACATGAAAATGCAATGCTTTTCTTAGAAAGTGTTTGGTGGCATGTGAATTTTTTTTTTTAATTTAGTACTCCCTCTCCTTCCCCACAGAATTCTCCAGCTCAATACTCATTTTATATTTTAATATGCAAATAATCCAGTATATTGAAAAACATGAGGTAGCACAGCACTTTATTCCAGAGAGCATCAATATCCCCATCTGATAATTATGTCCTTACAACAGTAAGATCAAATGGACCCTCAGCAAGTTTCCAGATGACATGAAGCCAAGGAGTGCATGTGACAAAACAGAAGGAAGGGACACCATCCTGAGGGACCTGGACAAACTTGAGAAGTTGGCTCACAAGAACCTCATGAAGTTCAACAAGTCCAAGCACAAGATGGTGCACCTGGCAATCCCAGGCATGAGTACAGTCTGGGAGAACCCACTGAGAGCAGCATAACGTAGCCGGACTTGGGGTTTATCATGGATGTGTGCTCACAGTCCAGACAGCCATCTACCTCCTGGGATGCATGAAAAAAAGCAGCATGGCCGGCAGGAGGAGGGAAGCGATTCTCCCCCTCTACTCTGCCCTGGTGAGACCCCACCTGGAGTGCTGCAACCAGGTATGGAGTCCTCAGCATGATAATGACGTGGACCTGTTAAGAGTGGGTCCAGAGAAGGGCCACAAAGATGATGAGAGGGATGAACACCTCTCCTATGAAGAATGGCTGAGAGCTGGGTTTATTAAGCCTGGAAAAGAGAAGGCTGCTGTGAGACCTTAAGGCAGCATTCCAATGCTTAAAGGGTGCTTATAAAAATAGGGAGAATAACTTTTTACATGGGCAGATAGGGATAGGACAAGGGAGAATGGTTTTAAGCTAAAAGAGGAGAGATTTGGCTTAGATTTTAGGAAGAAATTCTTTACTGTGAGGGTGGTGAGGCACTGGAACAGGTTGCCCAGAGAAGCTGTGGATGCCTGTCATAGGTTAGCAAGCTGAGTCTCGGAAGTGATGTTCTCCTTACAGCTTCCTCTATGACCGGATAGAACCTATCAGCTGGCCAGTTTGAATATGGAAAATTCTTTAAGCCACTTAAAGGTGTGACCACCTCTTC
>NW_008236767.1:6164047-6171425 GCF_000691975.1 Corvus brachyrhynchos
GAGATGCTCCCAGAGATAGTCCTAACGATGAAGATGAGGAAGACCCTTTGCTCCCAGGGAAGGAGAAGGGCCTCTGTTCTTGTTTCTGAACGGCTCAACCTTAAAATTGTACCCCAAAAAACTTCAAGAGTGGACCCTCAAACGCGGGAAAACCAATTGCTATCTGTGTGTGACCTTGAACAAGCTGCAAGTCGGGGGAAGGGACTCACATGCAGGCAGAGAGACTCCTCTTCCTAAATGGACTGAACAATATTTGGAAGTGGGTGGCTGTCTCGTTGTGATACTGTTTTCATAGCATGAGCAAGAAGAGACTTCTCTTTCTAAATGGACTAAACAAGGTTATTACGGCAGTGGTAAACAGACTGAACATCTTAAGGGTTGTCTTTTTACATTGTCAGTGGGAGAAGGGAGGAAGGCGGGGGGAGGAGGAGAGTTCTGAAGGTATGATATAATTTTTTTTCCCCCTCTTTTAGGTCTGTTAATAAACTTCTTTATATTCTTTCAAGTTTGGTGCCTGCTTTGTGTTTCTCCTAATTCTTATCTCACATAAGATAAGCAGTAATGAGTATTTTGGGTCAAACCACTACACGAAATTGGTGTTTCCGCCCGGTTACAAACCCAACCCGCTACAATGCCTCAGCCTTCAAAGTGTTCAAGGCCAGACTGGATGGGGCTTTGAGCAACTTTGTCTAGTGGAAGGCATTTCTGCCCACAGCAGGGTAGTTGGAACAAGATGATCTTTAAGGTCCCTTCCAACACAAGTCATTTTATGGCTCTAGGATACCCACAACTACACACCTTGGAAGGTGTGAAGGTCAGTACCTATGAGGTGGCTGCATGGGACTGTACTTGATTTGCTCTTATTTGACTGTGCTTCAGAGATGTCACAGCTCAGGGGAGAGCGGCTCGACCAGCAGTCTTTGTTACTTCCCCCACTTAGAGACCCCTTCAATCACTGCTGCTGCACTGCACCAAAGAGCAGCCCTATACCTCCTGCACTACAAGTCAGACTGTTTTACCTCCATTGGCTCTGCTTCTCTGTTTTTCTCCTCAAATGTATCAGAGGTGAAAGCTGTCTCAGCTTCTCACAGCATCTGTACATCCACAAATCGTGTGAAGGAATCAGATGCCAAAACTTGTGAATGTAAACACTCACTTGACAAGTCAGGACATATAAATATGCTCAAAAGGAGAGAACGCTCCAGGAGAGCACAAAGCACCGTATTTCCAGTATCTGAGGAAAGTATCTAACCTACCCTGGTTACAAAATCTGTTACAAAGGGACCAGTGTGCATTCACACCAAGACTTAGCTCACCTGCACCCAGGACCATTCATGATCCCTCCCTTCCAACTTTTAAATTTGGGGGTGGTGAATAAGAGTTTTCACTGTGAATGAAAGCTGCTTCTTGAAAGTTTAGGTTACTTAACTCTGAAAAGAATGCAAACTGGGAAATCAAAGTACCACTTCTTTTTGTAAATTTAAAATACCTTTAAGCTTTAAAAAATTTGAATAGTAACCTTACCAGCATAGGAAAAAAACCCCTTAATTTATTCAATACACTGACATTTTTAAAGCCAGCTGCTTGCTTTTGAAAAGGTTCTTTTCCTCCTTAGATTACCACAACATATTAGAAAGGAAAAATAAGCTTTTACAGGTGATCTTCGTGCCTTTCAAAAATGTTCCTCTTGCCAAGGTTCAATTTACAAAGAGTTTTAGCAAGGCAGATTTTGTTATGAAAGGAGAGAAGACCTTGCTGAATCACATGGTTTTCTAAAAAAAAAAAACCCCAAACTTATTAAAAGGTAATTAAGTTTAAAAACTGTAAGTTTAAAGTACTGAATTTTAATTAAGTTTAAAACTATAAAATGTATTTGTATATAAATGTATATAAACTATAAAATGTATTTGTATATGTAAGGTATAAAATCATACAAATGTATGAAATAATAAGAGGTATAAACCCACTGGTCTCATGTTGTCATTCATTTGATCAGAAAACAAATATTTCTATAATTATACCACAACACTGAAAATGGACACATACATTTTTCAAGGCACCTAAGTCCAGACAGACAGAGGTTTCCCTCTACCATCAACTACATCTTTGTTTATTTTAGCAACAAGAAGTCACTTAATGCAGGAATAAGGTGACAGAATGTGCAAAGAAGAATCTAGACAAGCCTAAATGTCCAGAAGCTCAATTAGTGCTTATCAAAACTCGTTTGGTGACTTTGGCCATTAAGCCAGCAGGAAGCACACTGAAAGAAAAAGGATTTAATAAATGATAAAGACATATCCGATGACAACTCTGCTTCTGTGGCCTTACGATGAATAGAGATTGGTAAAAACAACAAAAGTGGAATTGAGGGAATCAGCATGGATCAGAGAATTCACTGTTTCCACCAGTAATCTGCAGAAACAACTAGAATTTTAGACCAGGAAAATAGAGCCACTTGCTCATTAGCTCACACAAGTAGTTTCAGTAGATGGCAAAATTCTCTATTACAGTTCTATACAGACCCAAGTCTAGTAAAGAGAAAGGGATGACTTGCTCATCACAAGAGTTGCAACACTTCTCGTCATTTTAAGAAAACATCCAAATAAGGACAGATTAGAAATCTACCAGTAAAACAGATAATACCCAGAAAACTTCCACTGTTTGTGAGTGGCTACACTAAGAAATTCAACTCTCTAGATGCTCAGCTGATAGATTAAACACCCCCAGTGTACAAACAAGCCAAATGAACGCTTCTAATTGCATCTGAAAAGAAAATCACGGAACTCATAAGCATAAAGTTACAGTCTTTAAGTTCATTTTTATGCAAAGAGAGTAGGCATAAGTCATCTGGCATCATTTGGAACCCGTGTTAGGAGATGCATCTCCAGACACCTATTACTGAGATTTCAGATTGACATTCACACTTCTTGTTTTACTTAGAAACCCACTGACAGTTGCAAAGATCATCCGGGTCAGAAGAACATTAATTTTATTAAAAGCCCTAAGACTGAGGAGGCCTCTCACAACATGAAACGACAAATTACTGAACTTCTTCACTAAAGTGCAATACTTCTGAAGCTTAAGTAGTATTTTGGTTTTTAAACCTACTTCTTTAACATATCTATCTTTCACACAGAATCAGTATCAGTTGCAGAGTGTGCCATCCCAGATGAAATTTCAGTTTTTTAGGTATGTTGGCACTGTGGTCAGAAGCTTGTAAACAGTGAGTTTAAACCTAGGCAGTACTTCAGATAGCCTGACAAAAAAGGAGTGCTCGGAGTCACTAATCTTCGAAAGCCAGATTAATTTAGAAGAAAATCAAAGTAAAAGTGACATGTTCTTAAATTTTCATTCCAAACGCTGATTCCAGCATTATCATGCATAAGCTTGAAATGCAGTATTTATCATCAGTCTTAATTGGGAAAGAGATAGAAGAACATTTGTATTCAGAACAGTGTCAAGACTCATAAAAAGATGCTCAAAGAGAAAGACTGGGACAGAGGAAGACTTGATTTCCACCACAGTCACAATAAAAAAAAAGAGGGACCAAACAAGATGAAACTCTATTCAGTATTTACACTAGAAAACAAGACATAGAGCTGATGCAACTCTAGAACAAAAATAAGCCAAAACAGCTCAAAATGGGAATGTAGGGCAGAATAAAATCTGACCAGTAAGACTGAAGTCTGCATCCTGTGAAAATAACTCTAGTATAGCAGCAACAAAACAGCAGAATTGTGTGGATCACTTTAAAATTGCCTTTTTCAGTCAGAGGACAAGAGGTAACGTGGTCAAAGTGAAAATTTAAGGAACACTCTGTCAATCATTCCTGCCTTTGTGACCAAGCAGGGCTGCTCCTTCAGATGTGCTGAAGATGGGCTGTAATGGGAAGTGAACCATGGTATTCCTAAATAACCTTTCTTTTAAATAACTTTTATTTTAAATTTTTACTCGGGATACATTCAGTTATCAAGGTCCTGACATTGATCCCTGGTCAGGCCACATTAAAAGAAATAAGACCCTAAGGCATGATGCTGAGAGGGATCTTTTAGCAGGTAATGCTGCTGAAACTCTGGAATGATGAGATCATTTCTTCACAGAAGCTCTTCTGAGCAGAACATACCAGTGTTTCCGGCTAGTCTACCACTGAATTTGGAAAGAATGCCGCCCCAGTCCACTACTACCCCAGCAGCAGGGCCTTAAATATCTCCTTAATCTCCTCACCTAACTCCCACCCCAGTCCTTATCACACTACCACTGTGTCAGCACAAGGAATAAATAGGGCTGCATGGAGAATCAACCAGGAAAGAAGAGCAGTAACCCAGAAAAGATAAACAGTAAATAAAAAATGAAAGAAGCAGAGGGGATGATTACAGCTGGATCAGAGCTTTAACTTGTTCTTAGCAAGACAAATAAATGAGGGAAACATATTGGTAATGCAGGAGCCTGTAACTGCAGTTGAGAACCTCACCAAGAGAAAGTGATGCATGTATTTTAGCATTAAGTATATTTCAAAATCAACTGTACAAAGATGCTTCATGGAATACACATGCAAATATTTATTGCTGGATGTTGAGTGCAATCAGACAACACTGGGTAATACCCAAGGTAGCAGTAAGTGACTTGCCTCTTTGTCCCTTATCTTTCTCACGCTTGGTTCTGAGGGATATAAAAACACCACCACTAAATCTACTTCACAGTGATAAAACACAATTGAGCTGCACCTCTTCGGTCTTACCTAACATAGCTTGAGAAGTCTTAACTGATGCAAATGCATCTATTTATATCAAACAGAGCAGCTGATGTCAGCAGTGGTGTTCCTCTGTACAGACAATACCTTTACTTAACAGAACAAAGGCAAACATTTTCTGTGGGATTTTTTCCCCCTCAGATTTTGAAAGGGCTTTTTTTATAAATCTCAACTCTTAGTATTATAAGACTTTTTCCAGATTTATTTCAGCTTCTGCAAGTGAGAAGCCTAACTCTTCGATCTTCTCTTAATAACCACACTTTAAGAGACTCTGATCTGCTTCAGACAGACTGTTTTCATGCTTTCCCTTTTTATGTCCAGCAGCACAAAACAGGGAATGCAACGCAGCTCACTTACTTCTGTTTATTTCAGTTGCATGACTTCGCCCCTTGGTTATTTTGAAACATTGGAAAGCCATGGTTATTCTTAGAGAATCATGGAGTAATATAATGGTTTGGGCTGGAAGGGACCTTCCAGCTCATGTCACTCCAACCCCCCTGCCATGTGGTGGGACACCTTCCACTAAACCAGGCTGCTCAAAGCCTCCCGCCTGGCCTTGAACACTTCCAGGGAGGAGTTATCCACAACTTCTCTGGGCAACCTGCTCCAGTGCCTCACCACTCCCACAGTAAAGAATTTTGTCCTAATGTCCCATCTTAACCTGCCCTCTTTCAGATGAAAGCCATTCTCCTTGTCCTGTCAATGCATGCCCTTGTACAAAGTTCGTCTCCAGCTCTCCTACAGCCCCCTTCAGGTACTGAAAGGCCGCTGTAATGTCTTGCAGAAGCCTTCTCCAGACTGAACAACTCCATTTCCTTTGCTTTACAAGCATATCTTAGCACCTAGTTTTTGTGCTGCAGCATTTGGCAACAATTTAAATACTGAGGTACCCCTGTTAAGCTCAACAACTTCACGATGTGAGAAAATCAGCATTTTGCATAAGCTTACTCTTGGAATTATTTCAGTTTTTGTTTGACAGCTTTTATTAGCATCATCTCTAGCAAGGAGAGGAGGTTTATTTGACTTCAGCAGCATCTTTTATTCTGGAGTGTCACTCTGTACACGGGGATAAGATTACAGATATAAAATAAGATATTTCTTACATTATGCAATTTTATACTGCCTCAGAAAATCCTCTATAATCCTTATATTCACACCAAAACTCAGCAGGTCTGTTTTACGAAAGAGCTGCAGTCTTAGATGGGCTGTTCTGAAGTTTCCCTTGATGGATTAGTAGATTGAGATGATACTTTGTCTTCACACCTGAGAACCACATGTATGTATATAGTAGTAAAAGAAAGCTTTTATTTTAGTTTGGACAAAAGTTTAATGAATACATCTTCATCACAGACTTTAAGAGACAAAATGCCTTACCAGTGTATGCATAGCTTAGCGAGTATTTTTTTAACACCACATAAGATAAGCTGTTATTATCCCCATCATATTCTTAGAATACTAAACATCCCACAGCTGATCTGTCAGACTGAATAACTCCAGATCACCTGAAAAACTTGTGAAAGACACAAGTCAGACTGTCACTGCTAAGAATTCCAGGCTCCAGAGCAGAGTTTACACATGACCACAGAACAGGCAACACACAGTTTACTGTACTCTTCAAGCCCCAAACTCCCAGCCTTCTTTAGAAGCACAGGCAACTCTTACATCTAGATTAATGAAGTCCTTCCATCTGTGAAAGGGGAGAAAGCATAGAGGTTTCAAGCCAGCTAAGCTGTAAAGCCAAGCTCCATGAGGACACCGAATAATGCAAGAGAACAGGGGTCAATACTTTTTCTTCCTTTAACACTGGGCCTCTGAAGGTGGCTTGTCACCGACAGACAATCCAGGAAATCTTCAGAACAGAATCTGCATAATCTTTCTGTAGAGGAAGATTAGTCACATATCAAGTTTACTTCAAACACTGAAGAATTTGTTGTTTCCTCTAGATTTCACATGCAGTAAGTTCTTTACAACACTTTAAAACTCCACCAAAACAAAGAAACAAACAAAAAAAAGCCCAAAAAGCCAACAAACAAAAAACTACACTTTATCCTGTGGAACTTTCAAAACAACTACTAAAAATTGAATAGTAACTCACCAACCAAAAACCAGACTTAGCTACTTTTTCTGTCAACCTGTCCAGCAGAAGCATATGATCACCACCTCTGAGATCCAAATTTAGGGCTTTCTACCCATTTTAAATGGCCGTAAAAAGCTATTTAACAGGAATTTATAAAGGAATTTAACATCAAGAGACAGAAGTTCCGATTTACTGAAGTGAAAGCAGAAACGATGCCAACAAACCCCAAAAAGCCTCAAAGTATAGTTCAAAGGTTAGGGCACAACCTTAAAAACTAGACCCAGATTTCAGGAGTGAGGGAGAGCAGGAAGGGGTGTACACCTCTGAAAGCAAAGTAAACTCATTCTGCTCAGGTAGGCAGTGGTCCACAGTATTAACACAGCTGTGCTTATCTGCTGTCCCACAGCCACGAGCGCTAAACACTCGATTATTGCAGCGCTATGTTCCTAAGCCTCAAATTCTCGATCGCTGCTCCGCACTCCTGGCTCTCCCCATAACTGACGGCAGGAAGGACAACTAGCAGGAAGAATAACTACAAAAACAACGGCATT
>NW_008236767.1:6171447-6171829 GCF_000691975.1 Corvus brachyrhynchos
CCTGATCTCTTTATCTTAAGCGTACGCGGAATCTGCGCTGTGCAATTACCCGTATCTTTAACCACAGAGCTCATGATCCACTCGAGCGAGACTCGGTGCTTCCCCCACCCCTCCATGCCCGTACTCTTTGATACTGTTTCACCTCGCGTGGCTTCGCTTGCAACACGCTCCAACTCCTTCCCCTGCAACCCAACACCCAGGGCAACAAGCATAAGGTGGCACTGCCACAACTTCAGCGGGAGGGGCAGGAAGAGCGCAAAGGAGGGCAGCGCTTCCCGCCGGCGGTCACAGACCGCAGAGGCGCCGGTGTGCAGCAGCCCAGCGCCGGGGCTCCACACCGGGGTCCCAGCGCCGGGCCCGCGGCAGCCCCCGCCCCACCGCG
>NW_008236767.1:6172393-6213354 GCF_000691975.1 Corvus brachyrhynchos
TTTCCCTACTTTCTCCCCGTTTCCCCCCAGTTTCCCCGCCAGATTTTCCCCCCGTCTGCATCGGGGTGGGGTCGGAGCCGGAGCCGGAGCCGGAGCCGGAGCCTGAACCGAAGCCCGCCCGGCACGCTGGGAAGGGGTTTTCTGATGGAAATCGCTGTTGGCATAAATTGCCGCTAAATTTCTGAAGATGCACTGTTAGCGGTGCTGAGCGTCACTTCTGAGCATCTCTTGGTTTTGTCATACTGGTTCGGAAAGTTCGGGACTTTCTGCCACCCCGTTCCTCGAAGAATTCCTCTCATTCAGTAAAATGAAGCAAATCCACTATTTCCTTAGCCAAGTGGTGTGATAAAGGCCTGCCTGTCTTAATTTATACTTTTTCTTTGCACCTCAGTTGTTTTGAGGGAGTGTGAAACTTCATAGCCAGGATGGACATCTGGGGTATGAACTGAGAAGAGTCTCTGATTTCTTTCTGTTCTTGTTTCTGATTCTTTTTAGTAGTTTTCAGTAAGTTACAAACAGAAGAACTATGTTAATTCAGCATTGTTTGAATTAGTATTTTTTACTCGAGAGCAATGTTCTTGTCGATACACAGGTTGTAGAAACAAAACTTGGTAGTGATTGTGGGAAGAAGTAATTACTAGGGATCATTATAACTCTTTGCTTGGGATGTTGCATTTAAATTTTTTTAAGTGTTAAACTCAGGAAATCAAGAATGTGAAAACTATAAAGACCAAAATTAAGATCAGCCTTGAAAGCTGAAGTTGCTATATCATCTCCTCTGCATTTCCATTTTAATGGGGCCTACAATTACCTGATTATATGTCCAGTGTCCTGCAGGATCACACCCTCTCTGAAGTGCACATGTATGTGCCAGGAGTGAAAATTAAAGGATCATAGAATGAGAAAGCATTTCATTTGAAATGGGATTCAAGAGTTGGATTTTACTCCAACTATGCTGAAGTTAAACTTTATGTGTTATTAGGCAAAAACTAGAACATCCACATTTTCCAGCTTCCCATTCCTTTTGAGGCACAAGTTGATGGTTTTATTGTTTGTTATTTTCCTCTGCAGTTGCTTCTCTGGCAGAGTGGGAGCTTGAAAGGATACACTGATCATGTTCCTTAATATTGATTTCACAGTTCAGCATTTCATATAATGATTAATGGTAAGAAGCTATGCAGCAATACAGGGTTCACGTTAGACAAAGTAGACTTGTGTCAGTAATGAGCAATGAATGCAAGACTTTACAAACATGCATAGTTTTTATATGTGCCCTTTTAAAAATACTGGGCAGAATAGCCAACAGTAGTGCTGCCTGATGCTATCAGTAACAGTTTGTGTGTGTTCAGTAAACAGGAACTGTTCAAAAGTCCACTATCGTGGAGGAAACCCAGAAGAAGGAAGAAAACCCGCAACTTTATGAACTGGTTTCTTAACTGAAAGAAAGTGAAATACTAGGCTTTTTGTCCCACTGAAGTTTGCAAAGACCTTACAGAGGTGTAGAAAATTAATGGATTTATTACTTGTTACTTACATTTTTATGCCTGCAGTAAACATAGACAGAAAATATTAACAGTAATGTAAGCTGTGAAGAGGACAGTGCACAGAGGGCTCCTTATTTCTGTGATACTGTATGTACCATCTGTACCAGGTTTTAGAAGAGTCTGGTCAGTACCGAATGCGATCACACAACCAGTAGACAATATGCTGGCAGGCTGTTTCTCTGTAGCAATCTTATTCTGTAATTACCAATATAATTTTTAAAGGTTGCAGTTTGGCATCTTCCATGCTATTCTCCCAAGATCTGTAAAATCGGGTTCCTCATGTTTATCCAGGGTGCTATTGACTTCTCCTGGGCTCCAGAACACCACAGAGATCTTTGCAAAGTGCTCTTGGCAGATGGTATAAAGATAGTTTTGGCAGGGTTTCTTTATTGCTTCAACCTGTAAGATGAGTTTCCAGAGACCATGGTGTAGGCATAAAATGAAATCAACTTGAGGATAAAAAAGTATCTGTGTTCATTATTAGCAGAAGCAAATTTATTCCTTTACATGAGGGGTGAGGAAAAATTCTAATGGAAATGTTCCTTTTGAAAATGGGGAGCATGCCAGAACACAGGGAGTTTCGTGTCTGACTTTTAGAGTCTGTGGCAAGAATGTATAAACTAGTGAGCTCCCATCCTTGTCCAGGCTAGCAGTGTTTTGTCAGCAGTACTTTACAGTGCAGTATATTGTCACGGCTGCTTTGCCAGCGTCGTTGCTGACTCGTGGAAAAGCAGGCAGTGTCCACATCCTCCACAGCCCCAGCCACGCAATCAGGTTAACAGGGTCTGTCAGCAGCCACAGAAGTGCTGTGTTGCAGGAGGTTGTTGTTTCTCTGTGGCTCTGACCGTTTATGAAACCATTCATGGGCAACCTTCCCGCTCAGTTTTTGTGTCTGCAGTTGCAGTGTGTCTGTGGAAAAGACGAGGAGTCCCTCAGGCTCGGAGATGAGTTCGATCTGCAGCGCATGGAAAAGATCTGCGCTGTCTGTGCTTCTGAGAGGCTGAGAGAGCAGATGGCTGTTGGATGGTACCAGAGTACCTGAGGGGAACCTGCTGTGGAAGTGCCAGCCCCAGCTGCAGCCACTGCATTTCCCTGTCAGTGCTGGGAAGGTAGTCCATGACAGAGTCCCATACAAGGTCTTTCATAGTGTGGGGTAGCTTTCCTTTGCACAGAGCATTTGATTGATGTAGTGTGTATGTATGGGCAGCTATGAATAGTTGTCATTTGGTTTATGCAATCAAGTTCTTCCTCATTTCTCTCTCTTTTCTTATATTTTCTGTTCTTTCCTGGTTGCTTTGTTTGTGATACCACCTCATCCAATCCTGTTCGCAGCAGCAGTGCCAGTTATGGATAGCTCTTTCTTATATCCTGACTGTGAAGAGCTGAGAGCCTCGGGAGGGTTGTGCAGAGACATACCAAACTTAGGGGTATTGTTAAGGGCCTTATTTAAATTAGTATGTAAAATAAAAACAGAATGTTAAAAAGTGTGTGAAGCATGATGACCAAACAAGGCAAAAAAAGGTGCATGAATGTTTCTATTTTAGAGTGCATCCCAACTGAAGAGTTCCTAGGTATCTATAGTCCAACTTTTCTCAAAGGTTTCCTTCCCACAGCAGTGTGCTCCTTTGTCGTGGATGCTTCCTTTTCCTTTGTGGAGAAGGAATGGCTCCAAATTCACCTAAAAGCTGGGCTGCCATTCAGTGGAATCTTGGTTGGCTGGAAAGTTGGACAGAGAGAAACTAATGAAATTCAGCAAGGGTAAGTGTAGGGTCCTGCACTTGAGGAGGAATAACCCCAGGACAGGCTGGGGCTGACCTACTGGAGAGCAGCTCTGCAGAGAACTGGGAGTCTTAGTGAATGACAGGCTGACCATGAGTCAGCAGTGCCCTTGTGGCCAGGAGGGCAAAGAATGTCATGGGGTGCATTGGGACAAGTGTGGCCAGCAGGTCGAGGTGATCCTCCCCCTCTACTGGGCCCTAGTGAGGCCATACCTGGAGTATTGTGTTCAGTTCTGGTCTCCAAAGTTCAAGGAGGACAAGGAGCTACTGGAGAGGGTACAGAGGAGGTCCACAAAGATGATTACGGGTTTGGAGCATCTCTCAGATGAGGAGAGACTTTGGGAGCTGGGACTGTTTAGTCTAGAGAGGAGAAGACTGAGAAGGGATCTCATTAATGAATGTAAATATCCCAAAGGTAGGTGACAAGTGGATGGTGCCAGACTCTTTCCAGTGGTGCCCAGTGATAGGAAGAGGAGCAATGGCCATAGATTAAAACACACAAAGTTACACCTCAACATGAGGAAGAACTTTTTTACATTGAGAGTGGCAGAGCAGTGAAACAGGTTGCCCAGGGAGGTTGTGGAGCCTCCCTCTCTGGAGACATTCACTCACCTGGACTTGTGCCTGTGTCACCTGCTCTGGGTGACTCTGCCTTGGCAGAGGGGGTTGGACTACATGTTCTCCAGTGGTCTTTTCCAACTTCAACAAGTGTATGATTCTGTAAAATATAAATACAGGAAGGGGCTATAAGCTGCAGTCCATGTAGGAATTATGTCTGTATTCCTCACTAGGACAGGATCCAAGTCCTGGAGCTTGCAGCAGGTCACACTGACAGAACTAGAGCTGTCACGGGCATACATGGTCCCCTGGTATGAACTGTGCAAAGCCTGTCTCCTGCATTGCTCCAGGTCAGCTTAGCATGGATACTGAGATGTTCTGCCAGCAGCAAGGCAGCAAAGCTCCTCACTGTCTGATTGCCAGAAGAGATTGCTTTGCCCTCCTGCCTACTCACTCTCACGAGTTTCTCAGAGCACTAAGCTGTTTCCAGGGAATGCTGCTTACAGCAAGTCTGGCTCTGTAGCAGGCTTGGTTCTGGTTTTGCAGCAGTGCTGAGATTATAGAACGCAATACCTGTGATTCAGGAGAAGGCCTAAGGGAAAACAGAAGAGAGGGCATCCAAGGTGAAAGCAGATGCAAAGTGTGATGGAAAGAGAGCTGACTATGGTGAGACTGGAAAGAAGGAGCAGGGTCCAAGCCTGGATTTGCAGAGGAGCAGCTGCAGCCAGGTGCTGTGAGCTCAGGAGTCAAGGAGTGGGAAGGGACCTGTGGGGTGGTCTGGGGAATTCTGATACAGGCACCTTCTGCTTGATCTGATAGAAAAATGGTTAGCCAAAATATTTAGAACAAATTTTAATGGACAGATAATTTATAAATCAGATTGGCACTTAGCTAACTGCAGATTTTTTTAGTGTGCTCCTTCAAGACCTAATGCAATTTTATGGGTACAGTCAAACCTGGTTTAGGATAAAGGGAAAAAAAAAGAGTGGAATTTAGCTCTTTTTATGAGTCATAGATCTGTTAATAGGCCAGTTAGGTACAAAGCTTAACAGGTATTCTGAAAAAAAATTGTATCTCCAAGTCTTTAAGAAGTGAAGTGTAGAAATATCTTCTGAATAAGTAAGAAATTAAGAAGTTTAGAAGGGAAAAGGCTGAATTTGTATGGAACCCTTAGAGGATTAGAAGAGTGAGCTTATCGGTAGAAGCTTATGTGATACATAAAAAGAGGCTCTGTAGATACAAGCTAAGCTATATGGTATGCAGAAGACTGCCACCAAAGGATATATGAGGAGGGAGATTCTTTTATATTTGATCTTTGTGCAAAAAGCTTAAGTGCTTGTAACTTTGTTGGTTTTGGATGCTATACAGAGAAATCCTTTTGTTTGAATTGTAAACAGCTTGGGAGTTAAATGTAATTTCACTGGTAACTGAACACCATGGCTGTGGAGACTCTGAACCACAATGCATTTCAGCTTAGGAAATGCCCAGCACTTGTGAATTGCACTGAAGCTGTACAGAGCAGTCTGAGACAGTGTTATAAAAATCAGGGAAAGCAGAAAAATCTGCTGGTGACAGCAAGGAAACTGCTGTGCTGACAATAAAGCAATGGGGAAGACGTCAAACTGCAGGAGTATAAGGGATTTTATGGCAGCTGTCAAGTACAGCCTACACTTTGATCAAATAAATTACTTAACTTAGCGTGGAGTAAAGTTTAGGGGTCCAAGATAAAGAGATTATAGTAATGACCTGATAGTAATTTCTGGTCTTGTGCGCAGAAGTTAAAGTATGTAAAGTAAGTAAAAATGCTATCAAATTAGAACAACATTTACATATGAGTTGTAAATATCCACTAGCATGAAATACCCATTCCCTGTATAAAGGAACTGATGACATATAAGTACAAGGCTGTGAAAAGCTGTATTTCAAAGCTTTGTGGAGAGTCTTCTTTAAAAGTCTATTATATATTGCCTGAGAGGTTTAACTGCTGATGGATTCTAACAGAGCCTTCCAGAAAGGGTTGTGATGGTAAGACCATCTCAGCTAGGCAGAAGTTCATTTTAACACCATGCTGGTTAACAGAGGCACCTCCCAGAGTGGTCACAGATTTTCTGTCCACCCAAAACAAGCCACTATATTCTCTTGTTTCCAGAATTGCAGGAAGCTGCAGAATTGACAGTAAATCTTACCAGTTCCTCAGCAGTTGGGTGGCTATCACAGCTGAAGAGAGTTTTTGCTCCTCTTGCCATGCTTATTTCTGGTCCCACACACCTCTTCCCTGTAGGTTACGGGTGTGGGTTCGGCAATCACGGTGGGCGCCAGACTGTAGGTTACTGGATGGCTGGACGTAGACGGAGAGATCTCTATAGGCAGGTCTTGGGACACAGTCGGTTTATTGTAAAGGCGTGGGTATAGGGGCACTGCTCAGAGCTGCCAGACTCAGCTCTGAGCAGGCCCAAGAGAGTAAGCAGGTGAGAGAGAGAGAGAGGGTGTAAGAGCAAGAGTGGAAGTAAGGAAGGAAAGGAATGAAGTGGAAGTGTCTGAAGTCCTGGTTACAATACAATAAATCATCTTCTGTACTGAATATTCTAATTGTCACTAACCAATCTAATACAAGATACAAATCCTATAGCATTTACATACAGCCTATAAGAGTTCTTATATTACCATAGAGTGTTACACCTTAACTTCTAAAAACTACTCTTTGGACCCTTTCTGCTGAGCTAGTAGGGTCTGCTCTGACCCTTGGACCCGCTTGCAAGCAGAGGGTATTGTTCCATCAAGAGGGGATTATCTTCAGTCGGCCATACCATTGTTTTCCAGTTGTTCAGTAACTAAGACTTGGTATTTCAAAAGTGGCTTTCATTTCGATGTTGCCTGTAGTTTTCATATTCCCAAAATCTTTTGTCAGGCAATCATATTTACAATGCTTTTCTGTTTCATCTTCCCCAACATTCCCCTAGTTGTACCAGCACAGCTAATCATGAAGCTCTTCTGCAAACTGAGCCAGTTGAAGCAGGTTTATGTCCCTGTGTGGTGCTGCCCACCTTTAGCTCTTTAGCTTGGTACAAGCCCAAACCTGCCTGATCTCTCTGCAACATATCCCCAGCTGTGTTTCCACCTCCTCCGTGCAGACTGGGGAGCTCATCCATCTGAAAACTAACCCAGCAAAGCAAACAGAAAACATTGGGGATAGCATGCAGGTTCAGTATTAAACTGCTCTTTTGGATGGCAAATTTGATTTTCTTCCTAATTGAAGTTGCTGTGTCCTAAGGAACTGGATATCGTGTCATGTCATGGGCTGGGACTGAGAGTCAAGAACACTTAAAGGCTTTTAAGTGTTGTCCCTGTCCTGCATTGTGAAACTGCCCCCTGTGCTTCCTATTGCAGCTCCAGTATAGCTTCACAAAGGAGTGTGAATACCCTCAAGAAAAGTGCTTGTGCTCTTTGAATATCTGAGGGTGGTTACCTGAAAAGGAAGTAATAAACCCCAGGTCTTCCCATAAAGCATGCATTTGAAGAAGGCAATCTAAAAGTCTAGGGTGATTCAGCGCTCCTGGCAAAAGTCCTCAAAATTTGCATTGGTGCACTTGGCATGCCTTTTGCAGCCCCAGTGTCCCTGGAACCGTAGGCTTTATGGTTTTCTGAACCCTAGCCTTTCTTGAAACTCATGGTAATTAGTTGCTTTTGGCTTTTCCCTCTCTGCCACACCCATATCTTGGTTTTTATCTTCTATGCTCCCTTAATTAAGTTGCCACTGGTTCACCTTGTTGTTAATATTAATAATGCTGGTTTTTGTGTTATGTGAAATATATATAGAATTACAGAATCGTAAAATCACGGAATTGTTCAGGTTGGAAAAAACCTCTAAGATCACTAAGTCTGGCCATTAACCCAGCACTGCCATGTTCAGTAAACCTTGTCCCCAAGTGACATATCCACATTTTCTTTAAAGACTTCAGGGGTGGTAATTCTGTCAGTTCCCTGGGTAGCCTGTTTTAATGCTTGACAACCTTTTGGGGAAGAACTTTTTCCTAATATCCAATCTAAACCTCCCCTGGTACAACTGGAGACCATTCCCTCTTGTCCGATTGCTTGTTACCTGGTAGAAGAGACTGACCCTCAGGTGGCTACAACCTGCTTTCAGGGAGTTGTAGAGAGCAAGAAAGTCTCCCCTGAGCCTCCTTTTCTCCAGGCTAAACACCCCCAGTTCTGTCAGCTGCTCCTCACAGGATTTCTGCTCTAGACCCTTCACCAGCTCTGTTGCCCTTCTCTGGACACATTCCAGCACCTCAATGTCCTTGTAGAGAGGGGCCCAAAACTGAACACAGGATTTGAGGTGTGACCTCACCAGTGCCGAGTACAGGGGAACAGTCACTTCCCTGGTCCTGCTGGCCACACTGTTTCTGATACAGGCCAGGATGCCACTGACCTCTTTGGCCACCTGGGCACACGCTGGCACATGTTCAGCCAGCTGTTGATCAACATCCCCAGGTCCTTTTCTGCTGGGTTGCTTTCCAGCCACTCTGCCCCAGCCTGTAGTGCTGCAAGGGGTTATTGTGACCCAGGGGCTGGAACTGGCACTTGGCCTTGTTGAACTTCATACAATTGGTCTCGACACATTGGTCCAGCCTCTTCAGATTCCTCTGCAGAGCCTCCCTGTCCTCCTGAAGATCAACACTCCCACCCAATTTGGTGTCATCTGCAAACTGACTGAGGATGCCCTCAATCCCCTCATCCAAGACATCAATAAAGGTATTAAACAGGACTGTACTGAGCCCTGGGGAACACCAGTAGCGACCAGCCATGCATGGTTAACTCCACTCACCACCACTCTCTGGGCCTGGCCATCCACTCAGTTTTTTATCCAGTGAACTGTGCACCCATCCAAACCATGAGCAGTCACTTTCTCTAGGAGAATGCTGTGGGAGACAGTGCCAAAGGCTCAAGGAAGTCCAGATAGACATCATCCATAGCCTTTCCCTATTCCACTAAAAAGTTCTCCTTGTCATAGATCAGGTTGGTCAAGCAGGACCTGCCTTTCACAAACCCATGGTGGCTGGGCCTGAGCCCCTGGTTGTCCTGCATGCGCCACATGGTGGCCCTTAGGATGGTCTGCTCTGTGACCTTCCCTGGCACCCAGCTCAGTCTGACAGGCCTGTAGTTTCCTGGATACTCCTTCTACAGTTCTTGTAGATGGATGTCACATTTGTTAACCTCCAGTGATGTGGGATATCCCCCATTAGCAATCCCCCATTGCTGAAAAGTTATTGAAAGAGGTTCGGTGAGCGCTTCCACCAGCTCCCTCAGTACACTTGGGTGGATCCTGTCCAGCCCCATAGACTTTTGTGTGTTTAAGTAGTGTAGCAGGTCACTGGCCGTTTCCCTTTGGATTATGGGGACTTCTTTCTGCTCCCTGTCTCTGCTTTCCAGCTTAGAGGTCTAGGTACCCTGAGGATAACTGGTCTTTACTAGTAAAGACTGAGGCAAAGAAGGCATTAAGTATCTCAGCCTGTACCTTGTCCTTTGCCACTGTGTTTCCCCTTGCATAGAAAAAAAGTTGGAGATACTCCTTAGCCCTCGTTTTGTTGCCAATGTATTTTTAAAAACATTTTTTTGCTTTTTGTCATCTTTTGTTCACTTAATAGATTTCATTCTAGTTATGCTTTGGCATTTCTAATTTTCTCTCTGCATAACTTCATGATATCATTGTAGTCTTCCTGAGTGGCCTGCCCCTTCTTCAATAGGGATAAAAAATATTTATGTCTCACTGTTTTCTAATATAGTCCTGATTAGAATACTTAATTCTCAAAGATGGACTTTTAATAATAATTTAGTATTACTTTATTTAGGAAAATTAGGATATTACAAGTGAGATTTAAGGACTCTCCTGGAAGACATAACTGAAACAATAATTGCTGTTTTGTCCTTTTAGTACTTTTTCTAAATGTTAGACTAGGCAGATGAAAAGGAGCAGTGGGAAGAAAGGAGAATGTTAGCTGAAGAATGATGAGTGTAAAGTAGCAGTGTGTTCTGTTCTCAAGTATTTATAGGAAACTTTTTGTCCCTGTAATTATCATTGGAAGTCGCAACAAACGTTTTACTGTGACATTCCTAAGTAACATCCACTCTGTTAAAAATGCCATCCTTCTGCTTGTGTAAAATCATTATCCATATGTACTAGAATGCTGTTCTTTTGGTTTTTACTAGTATTGTGAAGGCAATGTCTTGATCCCTGTTTCTAAAAGAAAACCGTGCACTATCTTCATGTAGCTTCATGTCAGTTAAATATATGTAAACAATGGAGTTCTTATTTGTCTTTTTTTTTTCTCAGAGTCAAACTGTGGACTGCCTTCCTTTGTCATTTTTTGAGCGTGAACACATTGTTCCGTGATAATTTTGAAAATAGTAGGCTAAGGATAGGAGCAGCACAAAATCAGGATCTCATTTCCCACAGAAGCAAAAAAATGTGCTCTCAGATATGAGGCAATGTTCTCATGCTCATAAAAAGCATATTTTTGTGTTCAAATGCAATGTTCTGTTAAGCAGAGTAGAACTGCATGCAGCAATTGCATCAGTCAAGTGGATGTTTTTCCCAAGTACCTTTAGATGTTAATCATAAAATTGTTCCAAAATAACTATATTTTGTTTGAACATTGCAGACTGGCATTTTATCTTTACATGTAATTATGATCCTCACAAAATATTTTAGACCAGAAATATGGATTTCTATTATTAATATTCTCCTGAGCAGTATGAGTAAGTGCAATTTTTTAGAGACTAAAGTTTGATGCCTTAAACAATTTTTCCTGGCTAGTCAAAGAAAATACTGTTGATTGATACATATATTTTAACATTTAAGAGCTTGAAAAGTCTATTTAAAATTATTTTTGTCCTCATAAAAATGTATTCCTTATTTTGCTATTGTCCTAGTTAGTTTCTGCAATTGGCCCATGTTTATCAGACTTTTACTCCTAAGAGTAATTGCAAACGAAATTTTGCCAATGTTCTCTTAATGACAGCATTTCTCTGGAATAAAATTAAAGTCTTCCAAGACACTTAGAGAGCCTCAAACACATTGAATCCAATACAGTAAGGATTTTGCTTGCAAGTCCCACCTCTTTCTTCCTGTTTTTCAGCAAGTGAATGAGCAAGGCACTTTTTTGTAAGTAAAAATATTTATATGAACACCTCTGTTAAAACTCTGCATCTTATGCTAAACTTTTCTACAGTGTGTAGTCTCAGGATGACCATGAACACATTTCATTCAGAATTCCAATTTAAAATGTTGCCAGTTGACTATGAAGGCCTCTTGTGATTGCTCTTCAATCGCAGGGTGCAAATGTTTTGAGTTTTGAAGCAAGTTGACAGCCAGGGAGGCATGAAATGTGTGTTGTAGTTTCAGAAGGAGGGACACTAGTTTTCTTGAAGCTGATGTGGCTCACATTCCCATACGAGTGCACATACTGGGCAGGTCTCCAAACAGCCAGATTCTTGCATTAACATCAGAGACAAGTAGTGCTGAAAGTCACACAAAAGTGTTAGGGTGTGCTAGAACTGAGTACAACCAAATACGTGGATCCAAGCTCTAGATGTAGCTGGAAAAACTGAACAAGAAGAAAGGGAGACAGACGGACACTGTTGTTCAGACATTAAAAGTGCATTATGCACCATATTCATGTTTGAAAAAGAACCTATCACCCTGGAATCAATATGTGGTTTGGTTTTTTTTTTTTTGCTTCTCGTGTACATTAGACCAGTGCCACCCAGATACTCTTCAGCTTTCTTCCTTATGACTTGCAAATAAGGGCTGCAGAGCTGGTCTCTCAGTGCATACCTTGCAGCATAACCTTGAACATTCGGATGCTGATGACAAAGAGGCAGGGAAAAAACTATTTTTTAAAGCAGGACCCTAAAGGAATAATTAGTTAAAATAGGTCATGTTATTCTTTCATTTAACTTTATCAGTGCCTTTCCACACCATAAGAGAAAACCTTAAAGGATGAGCCAGCAGTATTGGAAGGAAATGTAGTCTATGCTTGGTTTCTAATCTTTCCTTAAGCACAAAATATTTGGATATATATGTATATGAATCCTGTCTTCCAAAGAATTCAAAGAGTACCTTGCTGAACATGACTGCAGTCCTACTGCTGTACAGATATAATTTCTCACAGAGTTTGTCTCTTCCTCTGTAGTCTAAGTAATATATAATTTCCAGAAACTTTTAATTTCTTGCTGATGCATTTTAAGATATTTCATGAAGTTGCAGGTTACTTTGTTATTGTTGGTCCCTAATTTCAGGACATTAAAACTCTTAGGTTGCAAACTTAACTTAGTCTACCTAAGTACTTGTGTTACTGGTGCTGTATTTCTGGTATAATGATTGCTGTCCCAATCACAGCAACATTATTCAGACCCTTCTGGGCTGATTGCTCCTGGAGCTGTTGCTTTGCAGTGGACAACACTAAATAAACTGACATTCCATACCCCAAAAGGCAAATAGAAGGTTAAACTGGGATGTCATCATCATATTAATTTCCCAGGGAGGAAACAGTGAACTTAGTAGAATCAGACTGTCTGCTGTTGCTAAGATACTGGCATATGAACAAAACTTCTTGGTCAAAAAAATAAGGCTAGCACGTGAAAGAATCAGCCCTAGGCACTCAATCTCTTCCTGCAGTAGAAAGCTATCATCCATCAACACAATAACCAGAGGGCTGCATGCAGTCTTAACAAGCGCTTTTACATATTGGTGATGGAGCTCAGCAGAGGTGAATTTGTCTGGAAAGTGTTTGAAGCAAATGTCCATGTGTAAATTTGTCACACTACATTGCCTGAGCCAAAACTAGTTTAGCTGGTGCTCCAGGGATCTCTCTGTATGTATGTATTACACGGACAGTCATTGATGCTTCCGTGTGTTGTGTATTTTAGATTTGTTCCACAGGGCAGGCAAGAGATGCTGGAGCAAGTTAGTCCTAAGTGCTGACTGAAAAACCTTTATCTTGTACCATTCAGAATTCTCCAAGATCCTTAATAATTAAAAGCTTGTAGTTATTAGGCTACAAACAGTACAGTACATCAAAAAAAGATTCAATAATCCGTGAAGTGAGAAACCCTACTAAGCTGTCTCTGCAATACAAGCAGAGACAATAATGGATCTTGTTCAAGCAAACACGTGATTAAACCTGACAGCACACATTAAACATTTGATGTGGGCAACAGTCAATACTAATGGAAGCTGTTAGTAGGAATATCCCATCTCACAGTGAAGCATCTCATAGGTGAGATGGATTGGAAACAGTGAAAAGATGGGTACATTAACAATTGGGTACTGTGGTGAATTCTTAAACCTTCCACAAGCAGCAGAAGGTTTAGCAAAAAAGAAAAGAATCACTGTGTGTGAATTAGTAGGACTTCAGCAAAGATAGTCCCTGAAATGACTGAAGAGGTAGACTTTTGTTTTGGGGTTTTTTGTTACCACAGTTCAATAAATTTGCTTCTTTCACCTTGCAGCATACCTAGCCCTGGGTTGTTGATGGTGTGTGTAAGAGCTCTATTTGATAGGCAATTGAATTGCCAGAGAAATCCAGTCGTAGAAATAAGTCTGTGTTGAATAACTGGAGGTCATACCAGAAAATAAACGTAAGGAAAAGAAGATAAAACATTCTGACATTCTTTGAAATACAGCCTGAGCATTCTGACATTCTGTGAAAGAAGGTCTGAGCATTCTAATATTCCATAAATGAACGTTGTGTGGTACGTTTGACACACCTGAAAGACTACTGATAGGGCAGGAGGTAGTGGCCACAAACTAGAACACACAATATTCCAACTGCACAGAAGAAAACCTTTTTTTGCTATAAGGGTGGTCAAATTCTGGAAGACGTTACCCAAAGAAATCATTGAGTCTCCATCCTTGCATACAGAGTGTACATTTAATGACATCTGGATGGCAGTATATCGTCAGTGAGAGATATAAGTTATATCCATGAGGGGATGTAGGAACCCAGAGTGCAGAGAATATTTCTCTGCCTGTTTTGAAGTGTGTTTACCCCCCTGAACAACACTGTTTTGACCTTCGTCCATGGAAAAAATTGCTAACTATCAGACAAGAACTAGAAAATACGATGGTGTGAATTAGGTGATAGACTACTATGTAAGATTGTCACAGGGTGAAAAATTTAGAGGTTTTCGGCTTCTCTTTGTAGTAAATAGATAAGAGCAAAAAACATCAAACATCAAAATGGAGGATTGTTGTTGTTCTTCAAACTTTCTTCTTCTTCTACTACTACATATTCTGCAGCAAAAGTAATTTGGGATGATTGGACAAAAAATTCCACAGTTCCTGGCCATGTTACTGAATAATTGGTAGGAAAGCGAAAATAATATACATTTTTAGTAACCATTGGTTAAATTATCTTTAGAAGGCTGTGTAAATCTTGATAATTGGGCTTTCTCCTGCATTCTCTGCTCTATGCCATGTCTGGGTCATGCTAGTGACTCTGTTTCTCTGATAAGACTTAATAAACAACTATCTAGCAGCAGTGAAGGCTGAAAGTCTCTGTTTGTCTCTCAAACTAACTCCTGGCAAGGACTTCAAAAACGCTCTCCCATCAGGAGAGATTTGATTTACACCACGGGCTGTGGCAAGGAGATATTATTTTTTCGGTTTTGTTATTGCTGATAATTCTAACTATTGGTGAAGTATCATTGAAACACGGATGTCTCTCTGCATATCCCTTGCCATGGGCACCTTGTAAATTTAGCATGGGTCTAGAATGTTACTTAGGTAATGTTGCCATGTGGACGTTTTGGAGAGGCTTACTCCTGAGAAAAGAGTTTTTCACTCCTGAGAAAACAATTCTTATTTGTAGAGGCTCAACTCAGCACCTCTGCTGAGATGAAGGAGGCTCCTAGCTCAGTAGCTGATGTCTCAGAGCTGCAGAATCAAGCATACCCCATAGCATTCACTATGCGCAGTCCTGTCTTCAGATTTTTGTGATTTAAAGTTTTTTTGGGTTTGTTTTGTTTTTTGGGTTTTTTTAGATGTTAATGGCATTATGTGATCCCAGGGTTGATCGTCAAGCCTTAACCCAGCCTTCTGGAGGACTCTTTTGAATGGAGTTGTCCTGATGGCTTCTCTTGGACTGGTTGTTCAACCACATTAAAATCATCTATTTTGACCTGCATTTTAAATCATGCTTTGCATGCTGTTCAGCTCCTTGGAGTCTCTAGGTTTTTCCTGTTTTCAGAATAAATAAGAGGAGGTGGGAATAACATTGGTATTATTAAAAATTAACTTTTTAATGGTTATTTAAAATGAAATAATGCTTATGTTCCAAATTATCCTGGCAAATATCTGGAATAATTTCTTTAGGGCTAGTGAAATTAAAGTAATGGAAAACAAAATGTAAGTGATATTAGAATCGAACACAGGAAATACTCAGAAAATATATTGAAATATTGGAATAATTAATCACAATAAAAAGGAATCAAGTGTTAGTTTTCTTTCACTGTTACTAAAATGGTATTTAAATCAACAATAGCTAAAGTTAGAAAAATAACCCCGTTCTGGATGAGTGGTTGCATTGCTTACAAGCTGCTTCAGAGGAAGCCATTATAAATACATTAATTTGAAAGTGACTTATTTCCACATTCTAGTTCCATCTTCCTCTTTCAATTGCGTTAGTTAAAATTCTCCATAAAATTAAAATTTGGTATTAAAGTAAGGACTTGCAATGCTTGCTGGAATATATTTTATTCCCTATTACACTGCCTTAAACCTAGAATAATTATAGCAATGAAATTACTTGAGATTTATGCCACCTTCAGTCAGAGCACACTCTTGAGTTTAGAAAATGTGATTTTGATGTAATGTAAAACTTTCTCATTTGTATTAAGAGATGCTGATATGTCTCATGTAGACAAAACCGAACTCTGTCAGGACTATGCTGTTACAGAAAGTCATTTCTGTTTGATGTGTTTTTGAGACTTAGCACAGTCTTGTTGAAATATTTTCTACTTAGAGACTCTCAAACTGCTGTAATTCTTGGTGTGTGTGGCTCAGCCAAGTCTCTAGTTTTTCTCTTTCCAAAGCAACTGGGAAGCAGATCATTAGGAGTGGGGTCCCATGTGCCAAGAGGAAGTTTTTTTGGGACAGGGCTGTGCCAGCACTGCCACTAACAGCAGATGAAAATTGTGGTGGGAGAGCAGAAGGATGAGAAAAGGACACACAAGAGCATAGTGGCATCTGGGTACATATTATAAAGGGAATGGGAAGAACTGGACTGAAAGTTGCTATTGGGTTATGCTGTTTGAAAGCATCATGACTGATTGCAGCTGTAAGGAGTGCTTTTCTTTGGTACTTTTCACACATCTCCCAAATTGCCCAGCATTAATCCACAGGCCAACACTGCTTTGTGGGAATGGAAGACTGTTTCAGAGACAAAAGGCACTTATTTTCTTTATCCTAATGCCAAGCATTTTGGGCATAGCAAGAGACAGGACTGAGAGCTTCATATATTACTGGGGAAATTAAGCATATACATTTTATAAAAGGAAAGAATCTTGCACTCAGTTTTCTAGGAAGCGTGGCTGTGGATTTTAAAAAAAATGCAGGAACATGCCTATATTCACCCTGCAGCTTCATTTCAAGCACCTCCTGATGCATCTTGGATTTGAGGAGCTGTACAAAACCCATGTACATTTTTCAAGTTGAGATAGCTTTTGTGGGATTCATCTCACCTACCTATGTAAATCCCAGTAATTAGGCTCTATCATAGTCAGTGGAAGTAGAGTAAAAACCACTGGGTTGCATTTATCTGCTCATAAAATAAAGTGAATTGTTCTCTCAAGCAAATTGTTTTTCTCTATTGAGCAGACAGGCAACAGAGGACAAGTTAGCTCTTATAGTTAATGTCAGTTGAAAAGTACTCTGATCACATTATACCACATCCCTAAGGAAAAATGTACCCACCCACTGCCTCAGTATCTTTCCTTCACAATATTGAGCAAAAGGTATTTAAACTGTGAGCAATCTGGCATCAGCCAGAACTTTAAGGTAAAGCTGCACCACCTCTTTTATGAAGGAGCTGGCCAAAGGATTCTTAGTCTCCACAGGCTGAATTTTAGGACACAAAGTCTAAACTAGAGCAAACACCTTCTCATCTACTTGATGAAGCATTCTGAGTGTAAAGATATAAAAATAAATTTTCCCTTCCTCAGTAGATTTTTGCAGACGGGGTCCATTTCGTTCAGTTTTGCATTCTCTTTTGTACACCTCTAACCCCCAAAGAAGGAGTAAAACTAAACTAAACTCATGCTAATTCGGGCTAACATGACTGGAAATGCTGAAGGCCCTTTCTCCCATGAAGCCCAAAGAAGTCACAGCCCCTGGCCATTCCCCTGACCCTGGCCTCCCCTCTTGCTGCCTTTCTTGCAGCTGACCTGCTCCCCCTGCCCACCAGCTGTGCCTGCTGGCTGTCCCCACAGTCCCAGGCAGAGACAGCGCAGCAGCACACCAGCATCATTCGCATCCCAGATGAGAATAAGAGAGGAAGATTTCTTGAGAATGCTAGGACACATACCTAAGAATATTTTCCTTTCAATTATGTTCACTTACATGCTATCTAGCAGATGTTTCTGACTTGTGTCTAGTGGCCTGGCATGCTTGGTAGCAGTGAAAAATGATAACATTATAACTGGCTTCAGTACAATATCTTAGTTCCTGAGTTCAGCAGAGAAACCAAGGCCACAAGGATTTTCCTCACAAAGTCTGTCCAGATTAAAAACAGAATACTCAGTCAAAATGGTGTAGCAAACTTATTTATTTGGTTTTTAGGTGCTTGATGTCTGATTAAAGAGCATTTGTGATTCCTTTGTATCTATGACCTTTGATATGTGAATACTTCTTTTATTCTTTCTCAGATCAATATTTTCGTTGCTTGAAGACAGGAAGAACCTGCATAGATAAAGTTCATGCAAAGGAAATTAAAGAAACTGAGTTTGAGATTGCTGTAAACGCATGTTGTCCTCATTAGTCACTGTTTACATTTTCTGTCCTACTGTATGGGAAGTCTCTATCTCCCTGCAGAGGGAGTTCATAGTGTGAAAACAGCGAGCTCATGTTTAGCAATTGAAAAAAGAATTGTCACTTAATAGAACTCGAAGAATCATGAACAGATATTTGAGCATTTAGCTGTTAGTAGAATTCATTTCTACATAGAAGTATGTATATAAGCATATACTTCTGTCTGTATGACCTTGTGCCTGAGATCACAAATAACCTCTCACAGGATGCAGTTATTAAATAACTCTTAAATCATAGAATCAATCATAGAATCATAGAATGGACTTTCAAGATCATCCAGTTCCACCTCCCCTTCCATGGGCAGGGACACTTTCCACTAGAGCAGAATTGCTCAAAACCCTGTCCAACCTGGCCTTGAACACTTTCAGGGATGGGGCATCCACAGCTTTTCTGGGCAACCTGTTGTCACCACTCTCATAGTAAAGAATTTTGTCCTAACATTTAATCTAAACCTCCACTCTTTCAGTTTAAAGGTGTTTTTTTTCTTTAGTAGAGAAATTTTATTTGCAATTTAAGTGCACATTGTTGTATTCCAACAATGAAACTACTGAAGAGAGTAATGGGCGGATCAAGGCATTTCATATGCTCAAATATGTGTACAGAAAGTAACTTGACACTTAGGAATAAATGCAGTAGAAAACACTAGGACAGTCTTTTTCCAGGACTTCCACTTGCCACCATGGCAGACATTTTGATCTACTTGTGAAACCTGACAGAGTTCCTGAGTGATTCCCAGCGTGCTTCCTAAAGAATATCATGGACTTTGAGCTGCTTTGTCTTGCATGATTGTGTCTTTAACATATTTCTGAACTGGTTTGTTCTTGGAGGACATGGTCACCACCAGCTTGAAGGGGCTGCACTGCCACACACTGAGCACAGCCAGTTTGTGGATGAAGTTTCTGATTTCACTTAGTGACTTATCCATGCAGCTGGAACTCATGCTGACAGTCCATGATGGAGTCCTGGTGGTTTTGACAGAGGAGAAACAGGAGGTTTCCATCAGGTCAAGCATAAATTGGAGTAAACATCAGCAATCTCAGTACAGTTAACAGTATATCAGCTTGCACATTAGAGATGGAGAAAAAAACCAGTGGGAATAAAAATTGATGGGAAAGCCCCATAAACTCAACTCGTGCAGTGTCTTGCTGAATGCAAAAGTCATTATCAGTTTCCTCCTGAAAATAAGAACCTGAACTAGCAGGTTTAGACATATGTATGAATATCTGGCTAGAAGGTTCTAAAAAATTTCCCCCAAAGCTTGGCTGAAACCTGCCAAAAAATTTTGTGACCACAAGAAAAAACATAAACAAAAAACCCCAAGTTTTAAGTGAAACAGATGCTACAAATGGAAGTGCTAATTGACTCCCAAATCTGACAAACAGATGGACGGAAACTTTTCAAGTAAGTCTTTGGGTGAGAATAGGCTCAGGCAACCCACCAGGGTAATGCCTTCTCCTTGAACTGCATTGGCCCCAGCTGTGCAGTAATACATGGCAGGGAAGAGGCATAAGGCCTCAGGGCACCTTACAGGATGAGAATGGAAGCAATAAAGCATAGAGTCAAACATACATTGTATTTGCAAGGTAGGAAGATAAGGGAAGAGTCTTATTTTCAACACCATCCAGCAGATTGATGTCCTCCCTGGGTAATAGGGGCAACACATGTCTCAGCTCTTAACCAGAAAACCTGGGAGGCTGCAGAGCATCTCAGTTTTAGCCAGTCATTTGATCACCGTTTAATTATCTGAGGTGATTGCCAAATTCTCTTTGAGGGACTACATTAGGGATTATTTAGGGACTTTTCTCCCTGGGTATAGCATTTATGAAAGCATCATGCATGACTAATTACAAAGTAATAAAAGCTGGAAACTGAAATTTATGAAAAAGCTGGGAAAAAATCTTCTTTCAGTATTTCTTTTGACACAGTAAGTCCTGGGTAAGCAAATGTAAAATGAGCTTATGTCATCCTGAATATAAGCATTTAGTGCATTGATGTTGATTATCATGTATTCTTTTGCCCCAAGCATTGCTGTTTGCGCTGCATTTTTGCAGAAAGCCCCTGTTCATGTTTGTTAGCTGGGCAATGCTGAGAGCTGCTGGCTCAGAATCAGCTTGAGACAGAGCTCCTCTCTGATGAATGGACTTTTGTAAGCATCTGCTTTCTGCATTGATGTCCCACAGAACGTCAAGGCAAGGTGACACAACAGCTTTGCTTTTGCCTTTGAGCTAGAGTCCGGGACCCAGCATGTGTGAATATTACCTAGACTGAACAGACTGACATTTCTGCTCTTGAGGCAAAGTAGAAGTCTTGCTATAAAGGGATATCAGAGCTGTTTTGGAGACAGAGATTAATAGCAATATTGCTGCCATTTCTGCTGCTGTCTAGAAAATAACATCTCAGGACCCCCCATGATGACATCCATCCCAGTTTGTATGCAGAGTAGTCCAAACTGGTTGGATTATTAAAAGAGAAAACAGATGTGAAGAGGGAGGCTGAAAGCAGTTGGCCCTGGAAATGGAGAAGCATCCCTTGGGCACTGCACTGCTGTACCAGCATTGAACACTGGTGACATGGGTCTCAGCCCTACGGGGTTACGAAGAGTTTGCTGAGGGCTTTAGCAGGTTTCACTCTTAATGCTTCCTATGTTAATTAGCTTAAAGCTATCTCTGCTACCTTAACAAAGGCTCCATCTGCTTGAAGCAACTGCAGTGTCAATCAACCTGGAATGGGTGTACAGGAGTTGGAGACCAGATAAGGCTGAGCCTGACTGGGAAAATTGAGACTGAGATGGGAAGACTAAAAGTGGGGCCAGGAATGGATGAGATAAGAAATCTGATGCAGAGAAGAACAGACTGAAATGAGCAGTGAAGAGATGCTTTCTGCCTTGGTGTGATGCAGTAAATGTGCTGTGCATGCTGAGCAATGCAGAAAGCATGAAGTAATTCCTCTGTCAGTGATCATCGCTCATCCGAGGCACAGAGTGCACTCGTGCCCTGTGAAAAGAGCTGTATGTGAGCACGTAATGAGAGACAATGTCATAAAAACTGCACAGAAAGAAGCTTCATGAAAGCTGCACAGGGAATTCTAATCAGCCTTTCTTGACTTTGAAGCAGAGTTGCCATCCACTCTATTCATTCTCACATGGTTTTCTGTCCATTATAAGCTCCTGTAGATTATCAAGTGAAAATATGCTGTATGTTTTTGGATGTAAGTGAAAAAAACCTGTGTCAGGGAGGATTTCTACACCTTTCATAGCACAGCATGGGAAAATAGCTGTACAAGTTTTTTGTGTAATTTTTTCCTGGCAGAGTTCCATATTGGTGCCTGCTAGAGGCAGAAAGTCAGAAAAGGTGGCTTATTGAATGGTAATAATATAAGGAAATTTGCTTGGTGAATAAAAACCTAATTGCCTAGAAGTTGAAATTTTTTTCCTCTAGTGGCTTGTTGAAAGGCTTTTTGGGTGGAGGGAGGTGAATTCTTTATCTTTTCACCTCCTAAAACATACATTGTAGTAGACAGGATAGCATCTGCCTTCCTCATACAACTTTTTTGCTTAGCATGTTGAATTAAATCTGCTGATCAATAACTCACTGAGTTCAGTAGATACATTTGATCTTTATCCTTTGTCTGAGGTGCTAAATGCAAACTCTTTTTACTGATATAAGCACAATGAACGCAGATAACCTCCTATCTACTCTCTGATATCTCATGCTACCAACTCTTAATCTGTGTGAGAGTAAAGCCTGATCTAATATTACACATAACATCAGCAGTATGAAGAGATGTGACATTAAAATGAAAAATGAGACTATTTGAATGCTTTTAAATAGCTTGTTTAGAAGTGCAGTATATATAATAAAAAATAGGGAATTTCACCCTATATTTCTAAAAATTTCATGACAGGCCATGTCATATAAAACTTCTGGTCTTTATCCCCAAATACTGTCTATGTGAGAATTCAGCTGAATCTGTTGGCATATGGAAGTCAATAAAACATGACATTACAACTCATTATGTTGCTGATTTGCTTTCCAGAATTTTGTGAAAGACCCTCCCCAGAAGCCCCTCATAGGAAGACAGAATGGAAGATAGGGCAAGGCAGCTTGAACATTTGTGATACTCAATACCTGCATAAAATTTTTATGAGATAACAAAAGTATCTTTCATCTTCTTATAAAGTGTCTATGGACTCAGTAATTTCTAGTCCTTTCAAGGTCTTGTCTTCCTCAGAAAGACAGGTATCAATGACAACACACAAAGGCTATTAAGGAGCAGAGAACAGAGCTGCTACACAGAGACAGCCTCCTTTATATCCTGTAACTGTTTACCTGATGATCCTGCCAACCCTTAAATCGCCATCCTGTTCTCTCATGGCTTCCCATGCCAAAGTGCCCATAGTCACTATATCACTTTTCTTCTAAGATTTCTTGAAAGCTAATTTCTTCTGTGATACCTGCTAAGCAATCAACACTGCTGGGCTGCTGCTGGTGGCTTGTGGGGTGTAGAAGCATGGTCATCTTGGTTTGTAGCTCTGTAACCAACTGAGTTTTCAGTTTTATAGATTAATGTATTAAAAAAAAAAAAGGAAAAAAAGGAAAAAAACCCACCGCTTTCTAAGTGTTCTGAACAAAGACAAAACTCAGTTTCTGTCCAAAAAAGGATTTTCAGGTAATTCCAGGAGGACAGTGATAAGAGGAGCTTGTGTTCCCTGAATTTACCTTGATGTCTAAGAAAAACAAAATTCAACAAAGTATTTCAGAATGAAAAAAAGTGGGAAAAATGCAAAATTACAAGCTGGCACATTTTAACTTGTTTTGAAGTTGTGTTTCAGTTCTAGGGAGGCCAAGCCAATCAGATAAACTCAAAAGAAAATGGTTCAAAATCAGTCTTTCCATATACTTTCCAGTGGGGAAAGTGCTCTAGGGAAAATTTGAGTCAGCTGGAGTTCATTGGTGCATTTTCTGTTATTCACTTATCTCATGTTTCCATTGTTATCTCTGACGCAGAGCTCTCTATACATGCTTCGATAGCAGACAGAAAGATGGGGTATTGTTCTCTTACTGAGGCTTGCATGCCTACCTAAAAAGAAACAAAGGACTGGGATTTCCAACCCAGAGTTAGAAATGCCCTATTTCAGGTCCTAATTTTTACACTGTGTTAAGTTTAGCTTGCTAGGGCATCACAATTTCCCATGCTGCATTACTGAATTTGTCATCGTTCCCAGCCAGCCCCAGGTGAGAGGCAACAGTTCTTCCTCCCAGCCATATAACTGCATAAATTTCCAAGCACCCCAAAACAAGATGAATTTTGCACCTATGCCACCAGGGGAAGCAAGAAGCAAAGAAACAAACAAGAGTACAAAACATCATGGACAATGATCACTTTAGCAAGGTTTGTCCAAAGGCACTCAATTTACGTCTTATTACAGTAACAGTTTTTTTCCTTCTCATATATTAATTATCAGACTTGCTCCTACATCCTCTTGTTTGCCTGCTTGTTCTGATCCTGTACGTCTCCTTGCCCATCTGGAGGTGGATTCTGGAGTCCCGGTCATCCTTCACTTTGTGTAGTTATTTACAATGATGATATATGTCCCTGGGCTCTGCTTACAATATCATGGTACAAACGCAGTAGACAAGGGTGGATTGTATTTCACATCTGTTGTCCAGATGTCTTGCAATTCTCATTGCCCCATTCTGAGAGACTAAGGTCAGATGTGATGAAGACATCCGTGGCTTTGCCTGTAGTGCCGGTGAGGAAACCCCATCTCATTTGTTACACATGAAATTCCCTGTCCGATTTCCACACTCACAGTGTGCCTGCAGTGTCCTTTACTCAGTGGGGGTGAAGGGCTGTTACTCACACAGGGAGATAAAGTCATACGTGCCTGGGACCTTGAATGGGCCTCTCACAAATTATGTACATGCAAAAAACTACTGCAGTTTTGCTAGCACACACCTCTGTCCTCACATCTTGTGTACAAGGCTGTCTCAAGATAAACAATCTCAGAAAAATCCCAGGGAGACATGCTATTAATGCTGCATCTCTACCTTCCAGTTGCTTCATTTTTGAAAACGTGTCCAGTGAGAGACAAACTGGTGAAAAGATAAATTGTTGCACCTATGGGAGTCCCAGAAGGTTTTTTTTCCCCTCTAAAACCCCTCCTCTGCTCTCATTTGCATGTGTAATTCCATACTTTTCAGACCAGGGACTGGAACTTTCCCTTTTCCACCCAACAGAAGTCACCCCCTCCCCATTTTTTTTTCCTCTGGGGACAATTAATATTTAATTAAGTGTATCCAAGGGAAGAGCTCCAAAAGAAGAAATTAAGAGAAACTTGTTTCAGATGGTCTAAACTGCTGACAAAGCTACTTTCCTGAGAGGTGGATAAGCCAAATTCATGTTCCAGTTCTGAGTCACATAGAGGGAATTTGAATGGATGGACGAAGAGCAGAGTAACTGTAGGAGATTGTATATTAACAGGTAAATTTCAGACATTGTGTCAAAGTAGGTTTTGATTAACTAAAGCCTTTCTCAGCAGCGATTAATGACAACTTTCAGGAAAAAGAAAAATAAAATAAAAAAAATAGTATTTATGGGGGGAAAAAAATAAAAGCCCTGTGTTTGAAAGAACTTTTTTCTTCCTTCAAGGTGTATGTGACATTGGCTACCTCAGGAACTGAAATTTTGGAAAATAAGTCAACATAATTGGAAGTGGGAGGTAGAAGAATGATTTTCTGCTCCAGAATCCCTAGGGAATATTTGAGTTCAAATTGCTTCAGTAAAAAAGCAAGGTATCTGATATTTAGTTAAGTGTAAAACCCACATTACAAATAATCTTCCAACTGATCTGGAAAGGCCAGTTATCCCAATCAAAATAGACCACGTAGGTGTGCAGGACTTTGGTATTAGCTCAAGGCAATTCAAAATTGTTAATTTGATTCTTGTCAGGAAAATTACAAATGTTCAATTTTTAAAAAAGTTGAACAAAGGAGGCAGTGGTCAAAGTTTAATTAGAAATTATGAACCTGCTCAGTTTTTGATAATAACCAAAATTCTGTAGAGTAGAAAAAAAAAAGAACAAAAAGAACTGAGAAATCTCAGAAAATTTGATGCAGGCTTTACTGAATACACGTTTAATTTCAGTCCTAACCAGAGACTGAATCACTCATTCTGGAATGAATCAGTGTGTCAGCATCACAGAAGCAAACCTAAGGGCAGGAAGATGTTAAGAGTCATCCCCACACCTCATGTTGCAAAACATAAACCCTTGCTGCATTAACAATGCTATTCCACAGAAATAATAGTTAACCCTTTCTTAAAAAGAATTGGTTTTGAGTTTGTACATATGTCCTGGTTTTGCCTGGAACAGAGTTCATTTTCTTCTTAGAAGCTGATACAGTGCTTTGGTTTTTGGGTTTAGTATGAGGACAATGTTGATAACATCCTGATGGTTTGGCTGTTCCTAAGTGTTGGTTACCCTAAGACAAGAAATTTTCAGTGTCTCATGATTTGTTGGTGAGGAGCTGCACAAAAATCCAGGAGGGAGCATGGCCAGGAGAGCTGACCTGATCTGGCCAAATGTGTATCCCTTCCCACAGATCATCTTGCTCAGTGTAAAAACTGGGGGAGTTACCTGGAAGGTGGATGATCATTGCTAAGGTATGGTCTGGGCATTGATCAGCGGGTGGTGAGCAACTGTGTTGGGCACCCCTTGTTTCTCTTGGGTTCTGTTACTCTCACCCTCTCCTTACCATTTCTGTTACTGTATTGTACTATTATTGTAATTATTATTACAATAATTATTATTATAATAATTATTATATTTTGTTTCAATTATTAAATTGTTCTTATCTCAGCCCACAATGTTTATCTTTTCTTTCTGCTTCTCCACCCCACTGGCATCAGGGGTGGGAGGCAGTGGGGGAACAGCTGCATGGTACTTAGTTGCTGGCTGGGATTAAATCACAAAAACATGACCAAACAACTGAAGTAACTTTGGAAATTTTTCTTTTGTTCTAGGATTTCACCCTTTAATAGGGATGGGAACACAATAATCATAACAATGATGATAATGGGTGCCCAGGAAGGAGGTGGAACATGACAAGCTCATGTGACTTTTTAGCTACTATTCTTCCTGCATCAGAGCTTTTTGAGCTCAGGGAATTTCCTGGGCACTCCAGGCTTGTTCTACTTAATAACCGGCAATGATTCTCTCTTCAACGTTGTGTCCAGGCTCTACTTATATGCACAGAAACTTCTCCCCTTTAGGAGTGCCACAGGCCTGCTATACACTGAGGGACAAATAACCTTCTTTTGATAGTTTCAAACCTGGCTTTCACTACCTTCCTTTAAGATCTGTAAAAAACTGTACTTGGCCTCTGCCCTATTGGAAGAAATTTTGGGTGAGGGGTGGCCACAAAAATAGGGAGGTCTAGCTTGTGTTTGTAATATTTGCCTTTTTTCATCAGGAATTAGTTTCTACCACAATGATTCTTTCTCTCTGACTAGGGGTTATTTCAGAATACGATATAATTTTTTTGCCATTGGACTTGACCTGGTTTCTTCCAAACCTCATTTGACAGAAGAAAAAGGGGCACGCTACATAATTCATTAGATACCAGAAGTACATTAAAAATGTATTTAACAAGAACTAATCCCACCAGGAAATCAAATAACAGCTTATTTCGTCAAAGCAGTCTTGGTGGAGCACGCCTGTATTTAAACATCTGAAACTTTCTTTATAGTAATTGGGGAAAAAATGATTCATCATGCTGCTTATACTCAAAAAAGCCCCCCAAATAAAACAAAATACAAAACCAAACAAACCCAAACCAACAAAATAAAACAAACACAAAAAAAAAAATCAAAAAAACTTGCAAACCCTGTGACAAGTTCAGCCGAACAGTAGGAACTTAATGAACCCAAATAAACAGTGCTGTGCTCAAACTCAGCATACACGTACCTTCAGGCAGTGATCAAAAGAAAAACTGGTTTGTTGAATTTTTCAGTGAACATGGCAGATCCTGGATAAAACCTTTCTTCATCTGCTCAACTCCAGATAAATGGCATGTGTAGGTAACCTGTGCTTGGAGGTGAGCGCTTGTCCTCCTACAGAAGGAGGCCGTACAGGGAAGTGGGCGTGTGGCAATTGCCCTGATGCTTGAGGTTGAAGGGTGGGCTTGCTAAGGACAGAGGGCTTACTTTGAGTTCCCACAGTGGAACAACACTGCCTTATGTCAGTGAAGATATTTATAGCAATTCACTGTATGCTTTGAGCAAAACTATCAAGAGATCTCCAGAAGTCTTTTTAACATCAGCCAAGCATTAACTATTGATCACTGTGCTGTTTAGATCTCTTCCCTTTAACTCTTTGGATGTAACAAGAAACATGCTACTGTATGAGACCTGGAATACAGTCACATGGAAGTTTTCAGAGGAAACATTTCTTGTTTGTTCTTGTTCTTTTTTTTAATTTTATTTCTGTCAAGAAATGTCAGTACGGAAGAAATCAAAACATCCTGTAGAATCGTGTCAGTTTGTGGATCAGTTCAAAAGAAGCAGGGCAATTTTCCCAGGGAAATTTCTGTTTTTCTTCCCGTCTGACATGCCTTCCTCCACCCTGTCTAAAAAGCACATGCCAAGCCCAGAGTCTGGCAGCCATCACCAAGAGCCTTGGGGTTTCTTACAATGCAATAGATTGAGTATGAAATAAATCTGGGATTTTTTCCTATGGTTTTTGAAAATGTTCAGGGGATTTTGACCTCTTAATCTCATTTGTTAATGTGTGAAGCTTTTAGGTGGGGGTAGGTGTGTGAGAAGGGGGGAAGCTGGTCCCTGAAGAAGGTGGGAGGAGAATGAGGAATGGATTCCTTATAGCCTAGCAATCTGAAATCCTTAATTAATAAATGCTTTCTTTCCTGTCCCAAGAACTTGTCCTGCAGAACACAGTGCTCTGCAGGAACAATAGTCTCAGATCTATGGCATATCTAGGACAATGTACATTTTCAAATCCTAAACCAGATATTTAATTAGAAAGAATTTCTGTTTCAATTGCCTTCATGCATCCCATCAATACTCCCAACATTTCATAAATATTTCCTTTTCCACTCAGTCTGAGAAGTGCAGGCCTTTACAAAGAGTTGTTTTGGCAATTAGGCAACTAAAAGAAATGACCAGAGCTGCAAAAGTGCTTGACCCTAACTCTTACCCATTAAAAGCAATGGTAACTGCTACATGTTGCAAAATGATGAAACCTCCACTTGTTGCCTGCATAGAAAAGGTTCCATCATTACTACCTCTGATTAAGACAGGAGAAGAAATATATTCCACAGTGGGGAAAATATTAAAAAGACAGGTGTTTCATGCAAAACAAAACTAAAAAATTATTAGCTTTCAGTTTTTCCTAGGCCTGTCATTTACTGTCTAGCATAAATTTAAATATAAATTTGGAGTACAAAACCAGATTGCAATATTAAAAAACACACCAGCATAAAACAACCACCATGGAATAGAGTTCTAGCTCTAGATAAATTTAAATTTCAATTTTAATATCTTTTAATCAGATGAAAACTGCAAGTAATCAAAACTGTTTATTATGAGTAACATTCAGGGGTTTTATTGTTTGCAACATCTATATTAAATGAGATAATACCAAGGAGACCTTGTTTTTAAGGGATGCATCAGGTGTTGAGCCATTTCTTTCCATGAGCTATTTTCCCATGATAAGATTTTCACTGAAATTTGATCACTTCCTATTGAAAGGTTATTCATTTGGAAGCAGTTTGTAAATACTGAGGCTAATTATTCAGTGTAAGATAAGAGAGCTGAGTGTTTTGCTGTGTAAAAGATATGTTTCTAAGATGTATTGAAAACACTGTTTAGCTCACAGCCAGATGCCACCTTTTTCTTCCCATTTGCAAATCTTTTATGTAGATGACACAACTGAAACAGCAAATTTAGCCTGTTTCTATTTCATTTCCCCCATAAAATGCATATATTCTGTTCCGAAGCTGCAGTTCTGGGTCAAAGAATTGGTGGTTGTAACTCTACATGTTATCGTGAGGTTAGGCAAGACTATGACATATGCTGGTTTTTTAAAAAGTAGGAAGGGATACCTGTGCATTTGAGATGTGATGGAGAGAACGTTAAGAAGATGTGAACATAGCCTTACACTACAATCAGTCTTGGTCAGACATAAATTTTAAAATGAACTACATTTACTGGCTGTAGTTTCACATTTTAATGTGAACTGTATAATGAAGATATATTCATGATTCATTTTATTGGATTATATAATGAAGATTCAACTCATGTTAACCAAATTCCATCCTGGTCCCCATCCCTATCTGGTGAGTCTGAGCCTTCAGGGTCACCTTACTAATAGACTGGAACTTGACTTATGTTTCCAGTCATGCAAATAATTAGTACAACCAGTGGTAATGAAACTATTAGAAGAAAACTAATTATCAGTTGAAGTATTCGCAGCAACAGAGCTCCAAATCCTTAGATATATTGCTTAGTTTCCTCATTGTTATTCAGCCTTCTTCACTAACTTTGACCAAAAACATGGAGTTATTTTCGGCAATGAAGGATGAAAGGGTGCCAGGAAAATCCATGTTTTCTTTCTCTTGGTCTCAATTTCTAATTTTTAGCATGAATCACATACAAAGCGTGATCCATCAGAATACCTGCAGCCTAGTCACGTCCCTGACCGTTCAGTAGTCTGCTACATCCTCTTGCAGAAAATCATCTCATTTCTAATGGGCAACCACAACTTTTTCTGGGTCTGAGAAGCAGAGTAACTTCCTGATGCGCTAAATGGGAGAGTCCAGAGAGAATTAGATTTCCAAGACCAACTGCTAAAACCCTAGAAAAAATTTAAAATAATTCTATCAACACCTACAAGAAATACCAATTTCCATAACCCACCATTTGTACTTTGCGTCCAGAATGGCACTGTATTTTTTTCTTTCAAGTTTCAGAAGTTTGCTAGATGACTGGCTGTGCTGCCATAAGATATTCTGGAATACAGAGGTTTGGGTTGTGATGAATCCTACTACAGCAGTTTGGGATCATCCATTGTCTCAGAAACCTTTACGGTGCACATCATCTGAGATGCAATGCTTCATGAGTAAAACAGAATCAAAGAAACACAAAATGATTAGGGTCAGAAAGGACTTTTGAAGGTCATCATAGAACCATAGAATGGCTTGGTTTGGAAGGAACCTTGAAGGTGATGCATTTCCAATCCCCTGCCATGGTCAGGGACACCTGACACCTGACCAGATTGCCCAAAGCCCCAACCTGGCCTTGAACACTTTCAGGGATGTCCACCACTTCTTTGGGAAAACTGTTCCAGTACTTTACCACCCTCAGAATAAGGAATTTTTACCTAATGTGTGGTGTAAGCCTACTTTCTTTCAGTTTAAAACCAAAGCCCCTGTCCTATCATTACACACCCTTGTAAAAAGTCCCTCTCCATCTTTCGGCAAGGCTCCCTTCAGGTACTGAAATGTTGAAATTAGGTCACCCCCAAGTCTTCTCTTTTCCAGGCTGAAAAATTCCATCTGTCTCAGCCTTTCCTCATAAGAGAAGTTCTCCACCCCTCTAATCATCTTGGTGGCCTCCTCTAGACTTGCTCCAACAGGTCCATGTCCTTCCTGTGCTGGGAGCCCAGAGCTGGATGTAGCACTGCAGGTGGGGTCTCACCAGAGCAGAGCAGAGTAGAGGGGCAGAATCCCCTCCCTCAGCCTGCTGCCCACGCTGCTTTGGATGCAGCCCAGGACACGTTTGGCTTTAGGGGCTGGGAGTGCCCATGGCTGGGTCATGTCCAGCCTCTCATCCACCAGCAACACCAAGTCCTTCTCAGCAGGGCTGCTCTCGACCTGTTCATCCTCAGCTTGTGTTGATACCAGTCCTCTAGCTCAACTCCCCAGTTCAAACAGGGTCACCTAGAAGCAGGTTGCCCAGGACCATGTCCAACCATGTCTCCAAGGATGGAGACTCAAAAACTTCCTTGGGTAACCTGTGTCAGATTTTGACAACTCTTATGGTGAAAAATTGTTTTCTTGTGTGCAGTTGGAACATCATGTGTTCTAATTTGTGTCTGTTACCTCTTGTCCCATCAGTGGTCACTACTAAGAATAGTCTGGCTTCCTCACCTTCATTCACTCCCATCAGGTGTTTCTAATCAATACACACTGATCAGGTGCCTTTAATTCTTCTCTTAGCTGAGGAGTCCCCTCTCTTTCAGCCTCTCCTCACATGGAAAAAAGAAACAAATTTTCAACCTATCATCTGAAAAATTTTGGAAGGTTTTCCTAAATAAGAAAGTTGAGACATTAATCTTGATCTAGTTTTCATCATAAGATATGCAATTTCAGTTCAGTGTGCAAGTGCCAGATTAAATCATTAACAGGGCGTTAATTTGGCAGTTTTGGTCATGAAGCTCATCAGAGCACTATGTTGTACATCTGGAGATTTCACACGTGTTTTGCCCAGGCTGGATGCTTAAAAGCACAGCGGTGGCAGAGCAATGCCATGGTTACCATTCAAGGTATGTGTGCATTGACAACTTGCACTGTGTCCAGAATTTCCAGGCTGTTTTGATCAAAAGCTATTGAAAAAGATATGAAGGTGGTGCAAGGAATAACTGATGGGAGAATCTGTCACGGTCTTGCTCTTGGTGGGAAGGTGTTGGTAGTGAGATCTACACAATGTGGGATATCGCTCATCGCTAGCGCAGAAACCAAAGGAAGAAGGTGCTAATGTCTATCATCGAACACTAAGGTAGGCTGTAGCTGAGAGTAGGCATTGGTTTGCCTTGCCAAAGAAAGCTCTTTCTCCACTGTTTCTCAATATAGTATTCAGAAGTGACATTTGCTATAAGATTACATAATTTTTGATGCCTTGTTTTGTGAATCAGCCTTGCTGGGCAATGGAGAAACCTGTGTTGCTTGGCTTGTAGAGGGCATTAAATTCCAAAAGTTCAGTTAACAGTTTTGGTCCCAATTTTAAGTACTTTTTTCCTCCTATAGTGGGTGATATTTCTCACTGAACTACGCTATCACTGTTCAGGAAGCTGCAATAACTGACAGAAGTATCTTTCTGGACACATCATGATACCCCACTGGACAAATGTGCTGCATTCCTCTTCTCTGTTTGCTTATTTTGATCATACCTTTAAAGGCTCAGGGACTGACATTCCCTAACCTGGCAGTATATTATGATCACATCCCTAAATCTCAGATCTCTCTGAACCTGCAGAAGACAAGTGCTTGCTGAAATTGTTTGTGAGCCTTTTCTTTGTCCGTGTTGCTTGTGGCACTGCAAAGCTTGTGAGCACCTGTCACTGATCAGGACACTTATTGCACTAATGGCTGTATAAACCCCAAACAGGAAGGTGGTCTGTAGGTGGTCTGTGACTCCCAATCCCATAGATCGCAAAGGCACCCACCTCCTTTCATCCTGGAGAAGTTTACCCTCCAAGCACAGGTTTTTGTCTCCTTATGTCTCACTATGCATGCGCTAAAATATTTTTCAGTACAAGCTGGTAAATGTTCTACTTATTACAGGTGACACTTTTGTTTGACTGAAGAAATTCAGAGATAAATCCTGTGCTATAATTCGCTAATGCATCCAGACTACCTGTAAGTCAAGCAGTGTCATTCTTTCATGTCTCCTTTAAAGTGTCAAAATACTCGACACTTATTTTCCAGATTGTGAACAGTGGCATGGAGAGATAATGTCCCAGCTCCTTCAGGGAACTTATTTCAGTGAAAGTGTGGATTTCAGTGATTTTCCAAGCCTGCAGGGAGCAGCAAACTGCAGCTTCCCAAAGTCTAGGTTAATAATGTCGTACCAAAGATAGTCTGCTTCCCTCAGCCACCAGCATTTTTCTACAGAAAAAAAGAAAATACTAATGAATAAAGCTGCCATAGCTCAGTCCAGGAATAAAGATGTTTTTCCATCAGATAAAAGGAATGTCTCTAGTCCCTTTGTCAGGGCCCTCCAACTAATCTAAGATTGCAGAGGAAATTTTTATGTGCTAAACAATTTTCTCACTAATCTTATTTTAAGCAAAGTAACATAATGAGCATTTATTTGGGACACTCAGTATAGTTTTCTTAAAGGCAGACAAAAAAGGAAATCTGGTATTTGTTTTATTCTACTTTAGCACTTTATCTGATAGCTTGACATAAGAGCAGGGATAAGAGCATAGCTCTGTATAAGATACTAATCTTAAATGACCACAAAACAATTTTCTTCGCCAGATTATCTAACACAGTCTAACTGGAAAGAATGGATCCTGTGTATAAAAATAATCTGGAGATGCTATTCTTGTAACAGGGCAGTATTTTTTTTTCTGAAATCAATTTTAAATGCTTTTATTAGTTAGTTCTGTGGGGGTTTTCTCCAGGTTGTTTTGTAAATCTTTGGAAACTCTGAATTCTCAAGTGCTGTCTCTTGATAATGAATTCTGGAAGAGTGACTAACAAAAAGCCATGCATCTTGAGTGGCATTTGAGCAAACTACTGCCCCAGAAAAATAAAAAGCGCTTGATGAGTGTGTCTCACAGCCTTCTAGCTAAATATTTAGGTAGACTTCTGAAAGTAGTGAGTTCACAGTGGCTCAGTGGGTTGCCATGATGGCTCTGAAGGTGTCACACTGTGATCCCTTACCATGAGTTTGATCAGATTACAGGCTGTGTACAGTGACATCAAGTGCCAGCATTCAGACATATGTAAAGTATGAGAACAGCCTTTCTGAACTCTGTACAAAAATTGATGTTTTTTAATTTGGGATCACAGCATTCCAAACCTGGTGATGCAAACACAGTTATCCTAATCCCCTCCTTGATATGTACCAGAAGAAAAGTATCAGGAGTAGATATTAAGCCACTGGAAGGTTGGGGCAAATGCTCAATTGTTGGTTGGGGCAAATGCTCATTAAAAAACAACTTTGACATCTTGACAACTGGATAAAATTCATTGATTGCATTTTGCTGTTCCTGAAATCTCTTAAGTTTTGCATGTTCCAAATGTCAGATAGGTTTCTGAAATGCCAGAACAAAAGAATAAGATATAAGCTTCAGGTTCCCTCTTCATTATGTATTAAGGTCTTTTTCCCAGTCGATCTCATTTGGAATTACTGATTTCTTTAGTTTCATCTGGAATTGCTACTGTGGTGTCTTTCTGTTGTTCTGTATTCTAATGCCAAATTTTTAGTGTTTGTTCTTTTTTATTAACAGATTTATTGAGGAAATATGATGCCTGCAACATTAGGATTTTGTTCCTGATGCCCCAGCATGCTGTTGACCTCTGAAGTACTCCTAATGTATCACCTCCTCCTGGTTCCTTGGCCCCCTGTGCCAGGCACCCCCGGCTGCCTGGGGCAGGGGACAGGCTGTCCTGCTCTGTTGTGTGGTCACGGCCACCTTGCTCCTTGCCACCAGCCTTGCCAGCTGATAGCACCATCATTGCCTGCCTCTGCAGGAAAGCGTCTGGGTAGGTGTATACAAGTGAGAGGAGTCAGAGAGGCTGAGGGTCCATTAAAGGAAGAATATTTAGACAAATTAATAAGGAGTTGCTATGAGACACTGTCGTGGGGTAAGAACTGTGTTGCACCAGGGAACTGGCTATTTGAATTGTAAATCTCTAAGCTTTTGTAGTACCATCTCTTAAACACCCTAGTGATTTTCTGCAGTGGTCTGTTTATCTCCTTCAGCCACTGTTCAGGAGCATGCTGTGCTTTCCTGCAGGGATGGCCTCGCCTCTGCTTGAGGCTTTGCAGGAGCATGCTGAAGGCTGTGAACCCACAGGTGGATCTGTGGGGGCGCTGAGCTGTGCCAAGCACTGTGGAAAACTGGGGTGACTGGAAAAGTGGTCCAGGGCACTCAGACCCGATCCAGAGCTTACTGAATTCAGTGGGAGTCCCTCCACAGCCCTGCTTGTCCACACAGCCCTGGGGTGATCCCAGTGAGTTACCTGTGCGGAAGCAGCTCCACCTTCATGGAGCCCATGGCAGGACCAACTATTTTTCTCCTGTTGTTACTACATATTAGTGGAAAGGAGTCTGAGACACACAAATAGACTGTCTGGATCTGTACAGCCCTGTGACAGTACTGCCTGAATGGCAGTCAGGGCCTCCATGAGCACGGGCAAGAGAAATATATCGACATTAGCTGCAATTCGGTTTCCCATAGAGCAGATGGAGTTTTCTATTTATAATACCACAGCATTCTGTCAGAGAAAGGAGAGATGGCAAAACCCCCACCAAAACCCTGGAGCCAAGCACCCATGAACATGCGAAAGCTGCCTTCTGCATCCAACCGTTGGAGGGCTCTGCCAGGCCTAGCTACCTCAGAAACAGATGTGAGTAATTAATATTTGACTTGATTTAGCTGATTAATCCTAGATACATTGCTTGAAAATTAATCACAAGGTTCTGAGTCACTTTTATTCTCATTTTTACCTGACTTCTTGTAAGAGTTCTGCCACATGTGAAAGGAATATAAGGACTATGATGTGCAAAGAAACTACATGGGGGAATCTCACTGCCACCATGAAGTGTTTGGTGAAGGGACTGGTAGTGATAAGGTATCAAAAGGACTCAAAAAGTCTGTATACAAAAATGTCTATTCTTGGACAGATTTATAGGGGAAAAATCAAGAGGTGAATATTTGTCTCATGGGTTCCAGCATGTGAATCAATAATAGTCCTACTAATTGGTCCCTGGCAGCTTTATTCAGATGCAAACCTCTCAGTCATGATTTGTGTCTGTCTCATTTCCCACCAGGCTTCATTCGGACCAGTATTATCTGAAGTCACATGTAGCAGTGTTGTTAGCTAGTAGAGAGCTGTTCACCAATGGCTGAATGTCAATGTGCATAAAAAGAAAAATATCATTGCATCCTTCAGTCAAGTGTAAAAGTGCGGATTGTCTGAAATCACTCTGACTGCGGTGGCGTTACAACAGCCAGGTATTTAATCTAGAAAGTATACTGGCGTCATTTAGCTGCAAAGTGCTGCTCAAAGATTATTCATTATTGATGGATTACAGTGCTTCTGGTGAATTGTTTAGTGCTGGATATCTCTAAAAGTAAATTATTACCTTAGAATATACACTATCCACTTCTGTTTATGTTTTTAAATTACAATGAGAGGTAGTTGAAATTCCACTGTAACTGTGGCTTTCTCTGGTGTCCTGGGAATTTTGCTTCAGTTCAAGATGACTTCTGTTCTGTTTAAAGACTTACCGTCTCCATAAATCTTAGAGATGATTTTTTTATTGTATTTTCTGTTGTCAATTTTTAGCAAAATCTTGCAACTGAGTACTAGGCTGCAAATATAGTAAATGCAATGATGCCCTAAACCCGAGACAGGTGAAGGACAGTGAGCCTAAGGGTAGTATTCTTACTAATAGTTCTCTTTATTTACTTTTACTCATTAATATTTGTTGAGCTATCTGTCCTCAGGTACCAATAATTTTTCATGTTAAATAGGATTTAATCAAATCCTCCATTGAATGAGTGGTAGAGCTGCAAGGTAAAGGACTTGTATGTAGCGCCAAAAGTAAATTTGCCTGTACAATCAAAGGTTTGCATTTTGTATTTGTGAGGGTGCACTACAGTCTTTCAAATAATTCAAATAAAACTCTGGTTTTCTCTCGGAGCTCCCAGTCTTATCAAGGACAAAACTGTTTGTGCTATGAGGTCAAAGTGGTATTCAACAGTCATTTTTTTCCCCCTTCACTTTGTATTCAGTTGCACAGCTCTCAAACATGCAGACCAGGGAAAATCAGGGAAAGGTGGGGAAAACGGTGAGGGAGATGGATGGGGAATACCATTTCATTTGTATGCTAGGGCCCACACAAAGCACAGTATGCCTCTGTGGCATTTCAACCAGGACAGCCCCTCTGCCATCTATGCGATGGTGAGGCAGAAATGCTGATGTGCCCATTTCATTTACTCCGTACTGCAGTGTCCTGCCTGAACCGATGCCCTGGAGAAGCATCCCTTGGCTTTGTACAGAAAAAGCAATGATAACCCATTATTTGTCCACCATTTCTTGTCCTCACAATTCTGACCTGAGCATTGCTGGTGTGCCCAGCCCCTACAGAGAGTAGGAAGAGGAGGGAGTATGTGAGCCTTTCTTGGGAAAGTGCTGGTGCTGTGTGGGCTCCCTTCCTGCCATCCCTCGTACATTGACATCCTTTTGCAGGCTGCACAGGAAGAGTTTGAGGGCTGCCAGTGCAGCATAGGACACAATTTGGGGATCCGATAATTGTAGTGTTGTGTAGGTTTATGTAATGGCATCTGAGGCCTGCAGTGGTAAAGAAACATTATCCTACATTTCATAATTGCTGAGGGCTACTGGTAATTGCTCTCTCTTTAGAGTCAAGGGATGATAACCCTCACCACAGATGTCTGCAAGTTTAAACCATTTATTTACACTCCACTCAGGAGGTATTTGAATCTGACCTCAGACACTCTGACCCTAATGTTCTAGACTCTGATTCTAAGTATTAAGAAGTGTAGGATCCAGACAGACTGTTCAGGTTTAACAGTTACTTGAATTCAGCAAATTGTCTAATCTGAGCAAAATATGTGCTTAGTGTAATGTTCTTAAATCTAATAATTAATTAATAAATCTATAATAAATAATAAATTAATCTAATAATCTAAGTTTCCTGCTCTTCATTAATTGCACTTGTGATTTTGTTTCTGCTTTGTTTTACTATGTCACGTAATTAAATATAACTTCTATTTCTCCCAAGCCAGTAAGCACATCTGTTAGTAGCATATATTTAGTGGTAGTGTTTTAACAGATTCTCAGCCTGACGTGTCGTAGTAGATCAAGGCCTGGCTGGTACAATATCAGTAAGTGCTTTAAAGAAAGCAGACAAATCTAAGGGTTGCTTATGCCTATAAATGTAGAATAATCAGGATGCATTTGCAAAAGAGACAAATATGTTTTGGTTTTGTTTGCAGGTTGCTGCTCAAAGGTTAGCTCATTCATTAGAGTATCTCAGAAATGGAGGGTTGAGTATCATCTAGGAGAGTTGCTTATCCAGTCCCCCCATGCTAGGGCAGGATCAGTTATCGCTACTGGGAACAGACTGGAAGTGAAAGAATATTTTTCTGAGTCAAGCAAAATGCAAAATAAAGTCGATTAATTAGAGCAGCTCTGCTTCAAAGGCTCCCTGTTCTTTAATATATTGATCACAGTGTTCAAAGTTCTGCATGATGCCTCCTCCCCAAAAAAAGAGTTCCTAATTGAATACTGAATTATATTCTGATGAAACCTCATGTAAACTGCAAGAATTCAACTAATTAGTCAGCGTTAAGCGAATGTCAGAATTAAAGGCAGCTTCAATGCTCAGTTACTGTGCAAGTCTGTGATTTGAACCTTCTTTTTTTTGAAGTGAAGAAATAAAGTTGCAGAGATTCACAAGTGGGGTGCATGGTCCAAGAGTCTACACAGAGATGTATTCACCCCTTATTGGTGCAAAATGGAGTCATTCCTACCAAAGTCAACAGAAACGGTTTGAGATGTTGAGTTTAGGCAGTGAAGAGAGTGGGAAAGGAGTTTAAGGAGCTTAGTGCACTTGTGAGTTAAAAGAACAATCCCTCAGGTTGCTTACAGAAGTAGCAGAAGTCTGTCCTGGCGAGCCTCCTCCTCCTTCTCACCACGCTTTTTGCTTTGTTGCCTCCGTGAGGAAGCTCCTCATCCTGCAGGAGTCGGGAGATGGACAGTAATTCCATTGGTTAGAAAGGGCCCTGTAATGTGATGATGATCCAGGGCAGGTGATTCGACCTGCACCTGCTGCTTTGGGTTCCTCAGCACACAGGCAGAAGGGGCACTATAGATGTGACACTGAGAGAAAATCTTACTGTGGGTATTATGGCAGCTGAAATGAAGAGCTAAGCAAAAGAGAGAATTTAAAAAAAAGAAAAAAGGTCTGTTAATTGTGATCCTAACAGCTTATTAGCCAAAGTAAAATTATTTTAACAACTCTGTAGTCAAAGCTAGGGATTTTTAGGTTCCCTCCTTCCACTTACTGAAAGCTTTGCAAAGACAAAGAGGGCTCAAAAGCAGCTATGTTGTGTTTCCCCCACTCACTGTCTTTTTTCTCACCAAGCTTGAGGGTCACAGTGGCTTCTTGTGCACAGCTGTCTGCTGGTGGGCAGCCCCCATTAGCTGGGGGTGGCCTCAGCAGCTGGCTATGAGGCTCTTCTGGCCCTCAGGCTCCGTCATGTACCTTTTTTGTCCTGGCAAAAAAAAAGTGCACATATTGTAGATGTATCATAGGCAGTAGTTATTTCTGAACTGGAGTCAATAACTGTAGCTGAAAAAAAGAAAAAAAATGGGGGAAGATCCCAAAAATCAGAAGCATTCATTTAGACATTTGAATAATTAAAAATATCAGCCTATTGAGCTTGATATATTCTAGATAAAAAGTTTCTCATTTTCATTTCAAGAGAGTGCTGTTTTCATTTAAAACTGATCTGCCTCTAAAAGCAAAGGTAACAAGAGAACAACAAAACTGAAACATTGATTTTTTTTTTGCCAGAGAAGAACTTTTAAGACTGGCCTAAAAAAGTTTATCTGGAATTGGAATTTGTTGTTCTTTTTGGTATGTGGCAACTTGAAATGGAAAACAAGGTACTCTGCTGTGTTTTTGCTTCATTCTGTAGCGGTCTCTCTTCCTTCCCACTCCCACCCACCAATCCAGTTGGGCTAACACATTTCCGTGACCAGTTCTGGATGTAACTGACTGAGGGCCAGGAAATGAGACAGCCATTAAGTGATATTTATTCATTTTTACTATGCTTTCATTAAATCCTCACAAAGTGCTCAGTCTCCGATAATCCCTTTTCCCAACCAACTTCTCATGCAGTGGCACTCAGCAGAATCGCATCTGTGTCTAGAAGTGAAAAGAAGAAGTCTACACTTGAGTTATAAATAGCTCATAAATGTAGTTATGAATAGTTATAAATAGCATTAGAAATCTGTTTTTTTCAAAGGCTAGTAAGGCTCTTCCCATTATGGGGAACATTGGAGAAGGCAGGTAGTATATATTCCAGTGAAAACTACCTGTACTTGCCATGTGAAGTGAGAGAGTGCATAACTCAGACCTGATACTGACCTTTTCATCATGTTACAAAGCAAGGCTTACTTCATCAGCTAAGCATGACCTGAATATATTTCCATTTATTTCTGTCTGTGTTCCCTTAGGTGAAGCTTTCAGATGGCTGTAGCTTCAGTGATCATCTAGAGAGTTCAGTTCTCTCTGTTCTGGGTGGAAATTTCTTTTCTTCTTGTTGTCATGGATTACCTTACTATGCCAGCCTGTACTCTTGAACAGCTATTGCTAATTGTGTGAAGCTGAAGAGTATTTCAGATTACATTTGAGTACTTACAGTAACAAGACTACCATAATCATTAAAATCATATCCAGAAATACGGTTTTTTACCTCTGCTGTCCAGAGGAAGAAACCAGCCAGTGTGAAAGAGAGAGTGAGGCATGGCTGTTTGAAGGGAAGATCTTCAGGACTGTAAATTCCCTTAATAGATCAGAAATATTTATGTCTATTTGGCTTATTTCAGCAGGGCAACTGTACTGCATTGTGAAATGGACCACAAGCATCTCAGCCTAAGGATGTCGGGGGCGCCTTGGGTGATTTCTTCTCTCATCTAAACAAATGCCCTGAAGTCCATAACTGTGGAGACATCCTTTGCCTCACTGATTCAGTGTGGTTTCCATGAGCATCTATATGATGACTTTTGTCTTCTTCTCTTTTTAAACCCTATTCTTCTTCTGAGCTGTCTCCTTTCACTTGTTAGTACTTAGCACTTTATGCTGATGGTGCACAACTTTATTTTTGTCCATAGTGACCTTGGTGAGGAAGGGCTTTTATCTGTAGTTACATAAGTCTCACAGGGAACATGAACAAGTTTGGGCCAGGAGCTGCGCTCATAAAGCAGGAAT
>NW_008236767.1:6213412-6214842 GCF_000691975.1 Corvus brachyrhynchos
CAGGAATGAGACAGCGACTGAGCACCACCAAATGAATTGATATAAATGTCTAGCACAGCCTACGGGAAAAAAAATCCAGGTGATTCTCTTTAACACAAGCTTGCTTTGGAGTCACTCATGCAGTTAAGCAATTTGGAAAATACTATCTAGTTAGCACAGTAGTGCACAGCAGCTTGAATTTGCAGAACTTCACTGCTTCATTAACTACCCACTTAGCAATGAAGCTGCAAAAAATGTGAATGCTAACATTTCTCTATTGGCCTCATCTGAAAAAAATCTGATCGGCTATTATATGACTCCTGGATTGCTTTAATTGTTAAAAAAGGGAACTGGAAAACTTGTCTCTTAGAGGTTGTTCCAGACTGCAGTAATGCTTTTCTGTATTCAGCCAAGCTGAATTTTGATTATTGTCCAGCTTATTTCCTTTGAACTGCCAGCACAGGCTTTTTGTCTTTTGAAACATTTAATCTCTGTTTTGCTGATGCCAGAGTTCAGCTTATTTTGTCCTGTGTTTGAAATACTGTTTTCTTCAGAAGCTGCAGAACATGGACTTATCTACAGATTCTCACAGACACTTAAGGTCAATGCCTTCCTCTTTTTCACCAGTATGCTATTGTCATCTCTCTATTGCAAAGCACTCTGTACGTGTTCAGTCAAACAGTGCTGTTAAATTTCTATCTCAGTGGACTAAAAGGTTATTTAGTACATTTATATAATGTTCCTGACCATCCTAGGTCCCACTTTAATAAAGACTTATTCTTAAACTTGGCATCATGCACTGGCTGTTGGCACTGCATTCAAGTGTTTAATCAGCCAAGGCATAAAGATCTGCCGAAGCTTAAACCTTTGTAGATCTTGTGTCTTTAGGTGACTGGCAACTTGTTTGATGTTACTTACATAGAATCGGTGTTCAGGTGGCTGACATAGCCCAGAGGTATAAACAAATCAGGAATTGTAAAGGGAAGGAAGAATATTGTGTTTCACTAATGGTTACAGTTAAAAATGCAAGTCCCCTTTCCAACGCAGGACCAGGGTTTGTACATTCAGAAGAGTGTGTGTATGGAGGGGGGTTGTTCCAGTTGCATAGATTACCTATTTACTCTCCATAAATTTCCAGCATGGAGAGAATAAAATCCTTTGTGCCCCCAGAATTGCCAGTGAACATGTCTGAATTCTCTTTTTGAACCTTTCACCTCTGAAAAAATCAATGTATCTCCCCTATTTCCAGTGCTGAATTTCACATCCTTACCCAAATCTTCTGAGAACTCCGCTAAAAAAAGTTAAAAGCAACTTTAAATTTTAAATAACTCTTGTGAATTACTGCAGCTCCTGGGGTGAAAGATCAGTTCTCTACCACCCCCAAAGAATGACCCAGCTCTGCAACCCTCCAACACAGATCCCTGGGGATACCCAGGGTTGTTCACAGGAGA
>NW_008236767.1:6214920-6237688 GCF_000691975.1 Corvus brachyrhynchos
TCCGCGCTGCGCCGGCCGCGCTTCGTTCCGGAGGCCATCAGCGTGAGACAGGGGTCAAACACGCCTTTTACAAAGCGTATTGCCCAAGCAGTCCCGTGTTACGGTACAGGTGTGTCCGTGCGTGGCGAAGTAGTAAAATGCGCCTTGTGCTTTGTAAAATAAGGCAGTATTAAAACAAAAGAAAGTCTATAAAGCATAAACATCAAATGTATTGTCACAGCAGTTGCATTTTTTGCTTTCCAGTGTATGAAAATCTGCTCCATGTGTCTATCTGAATCTTCCTACTGCTGTTCTTTTTTAACAACCATCTTAAGCACAGCATTGTGTAAATTATGGCCGCAGTTCTTCTCCAGAACGTGTTTAACCAGCTGACTTTCTTGGTCTTTGCTTAGGGTAAAGTCCTTAAAGGAACAGTTACTGCTAGTATTGTGATGTTCATTTTGTTGTGTGCAGAAAGAGTTTTTGTTAAAGTCCACATGAAGCCCATTTTCCTCAGAGCTTTGACTGCAAGTGGATTTTTGTTTGGTGTTCAGGCTGCAATTTCAGAGGGAAAAAGGTTTTTCCTTTTTTCATGTTTGCTGCTTTGCTAGAGTTAGACCAACTTATTCCAGCAGGGAATGAATATTTCTCCCCAGGCACCCAATAACGTATTTTAGAGTTCAGGCTGCTTCAGGGTTCATTCATTCAGTGATGAAAATCTTGATTTTGAAATGTACCAGTTGGAAAACAGACACTCTGGTTTGGCTTTTGACGAACAGGCCTTCTAAGTCTTGATGCTCTTTTAAATAAAGTGAATATGAGAGTGAAAGCCGGTTATTTCTTCCTGTGACCACTCTGTATCACCCTGTTTCACAGTGGCTTACATACCAAGTCAAGTTTGATGGTCCATGTACAGTCTCCCTAGAGATGTAGAACTGGGGTACAGGCTTTTAATTATTCCCAAAGGATAATTGCCTGCTAATTCTACAATCACTTTATACAAAACTTTTAAAAGCATTAGAAAGAAAATAATCTAGACCTTCATTCTGGTGTCAGTGACATTAATTGGGACATGCACTGAGAAATATTCATCTAAACTAACCTGAACTCAGAATTAGGCCTGTCAGTTTGCACCGTGGGGATGGGACTTGTCTCATCTGGGATGCTCACTAATGAAAGCATCTGGTCTTCTGTGTAATGTAGTAATCACTTTACACAATGGGATTACAACCATGTTTATAAGTACAGTCTGTTGGTTTGTGTGATTTTGCGTCACTGGTTTGATGCTCAAGCCCTAAGCTGAAGAACTCACAGATATGAGTGCATGACAAATGTTATATTAAGCTATAATCTTTGTCATCAGACACTGCCTCCACTTAAATTGCAGGAGGGCATGTGAATTTTTTTTCCACTTCCTGGTCCACCTGACTTTTTCTACCCATTCAGAAGCAACCAAACAGAAAACCTAAATCAGGATGCCTACACAGTTTACACAATACTCAATAAACTCTGCCAGCCTCACTGCACATTGTAAGGCAGAGATGCCTTCAGCAAAGCATAAGTGAGCTTTTCATTGTTTAACATTTCTAACAGGCTATGAAGCCTTCCAAGCTGAGTAGAACATTCAAAATTGGACCTTCTGGAGCAGCCCCAATACTCATGTTTGCAAGTTTTCCACCTGAGCATGCGAAGTTTGCAGACATGCATCTCACTTGCAAATCAAGTCTTTTACCCTGTAAAGACAACAGCAGAGAAGCATGCAATGGACGACAAAAATTTGCCAAAAATATGCTGCACATCATGTTTTTAGGGATCTTAGAAAATTAATTTTTAATGTTTACTTGCACTATTTTAGTTCCCTAGGGCTGAGTCACTGTCAGGAAAAAGAAAAAGCTTTTGTTAATTTATTGCTCAAAAGAAAGACACTCCAAACTGTGTCCTCTTGGGTTTATAGTTGGAAGAAGAAAGGGAAGAGACGTGCAAGACTGACAATAGCCTTCACATAGACTGTGTTATTTAGTCACACGAAGCTAAGACCAGGGCTGGAGATGTTGCCGGTTTGCCCAGTAAAAGAGGAAAGAGGGGGATCTTGAGAACTTCCACCCAGTGCTCTGGGTATGCTGACTACAGCACCCACACAGCCTCATGCCACACACCCTGCCCACTGCAGCCTTGAAGATTGAGGAGGCAGAAGAGTTGGGACAATAATTCTTATTATATGTGAATTTCTGTCAGTGCTTATGGGAGGCCCTTGAGCCAAGATAGGAGACATCAGGTAAGAGGGAGCAGTGTGAAGAGGAAGAAAACCCATTTGCTCTTTTAGACAAGCTGAGAAAAGCAAATCAAATGCTAGGAATAGAAAAAGCAGGATTGAAAGGGATGCTCCTGGCAGCCCAGAGCTTAGGTAAGCATGTGGTGGCAGGCAAGGCTCAAACCACACCATTTCACACAACAGTCACCACACTTCAGTATTACTGGTTTTGATGCACTGGTAGACAAAATGCCTAATGCACATGAATAAACCACTTAAGTTGATGGGAAAAGTCCCGTTCCACGCATTAAAGAAAACTCATTACTTATTCCAGTCACACCAGCACCTGGAGGTGCTGAGGAGCCCCCAGGTTTGGATTCCTGAGGCCAAGTGTTGAGTGGGATTTTCTGTAGTGCTCTGCATTACAACCCTGAGTTGGCCTAAAACCACCTCCTAAAGAGGCTTCTGACCTTTAGGTGCTTTATGAGAAAGACTGCCTATGTAGTGGAAACTTGACTCAATCCACCTCGCAATTCTGATAATCATCCTCAGCCAAATGTGGCATCAAGGGAAGGTCCAAAATGTTAACAGAGGTTATCAGTTCCCCTTTGGTTTTCTTCTCTGGCAGTAATGTTCAGACTATTCATGAGAAGAAATATCTATCATCTTGTAATTTAGGAACTGACTTTGAATCTCAGTTTTCCTCTTGCGCATGAATATTTGAATTCATCTTGGAAACTGGTTCAACGACATCATTCAGCTGGCACTGACAGCTTCTGAAGTACATTGTGAGGCTTCACGAAAACAGCATCAAGAGCATTATATCAGTCTTGGAAGTGTAAATGTCTGTAACATGATGACCTTAATGTTGGAAATAAATTTTGTGTGTGCATGTATAAACATATGTAATATTTATACATATGTAATAAACATATACAGCAGAGACTAATTTTCAGGGCCATATTACACATCTTGACATCATCCCTCCACATACAGGTTTTGCTGATTCTTTCCACAAGAAAAAATTTCTCCCATACATGAGATTAGAATTTAAATTGTTGAATTCAAATTGACATTTCTGTGCCACTTGCAGTGCAAGGATTGCTGGCAGGGACTGTTAACCAATTTAATTCTATATAGATTTAGCCACAGGAAGGAAAAATGTGAAGCTTTGTATCATGAAATTCAGTGCTGCATTTAGAGGAGAGGGATATTTAGTTACTTGGCCCAGTGGATCTTTTGAATGCTCTCCTGGAGAAAAAAAAGCAAGCAAGCCCACCTTTTCTTCAGATCTTGGTCAATTTATTTGTTTAAAAAGACTTTGTAGGATTTTTTTTCCTGTGCCTTTTTCAGTTTGGAGCACTGTGAAATGCCCAGGGAAGCCTCTTCCTGTGTCTGTGGCAGTGTGTGGTAGAGCCTCCCTTGCTCTGTCAATACTTGCTGGTGAGAGAATGAATAGGAGAGCGGTGAATAGTTTCTGGTGGGTGCTACTGGTGCCGTCACTGTTCCTACCATGCGAGGAGCACCTCTAAGCACTGCTCCACCTCTGGGGCTGGGTGACCAACACCTTCCCTGTCATTATATGGACTCGCACAAGACTCTTCACTTTGATTTTCTTTCATGTTTCTAGTTAAGTCCCTCGAGAGGACAGCCTTAGAAATGAAACACAGCTGAAAGCAATTGCTTTTCCCTTAAATAAAGTCACAGTTCCTCCCAGCTGTGGTCTGACTGGTTTTCGGTGGAAGTGAGGATGGTGTGAAAAGGTTCATGGATTTCTTATTTTCAGGCATAAGACCTGTCACCAAGTCTTCTCTCTCACACAAGCTCCTGACACCTGATGACACCACTCCCGTGGCTTCTGCCGAGAAGGAGGGGAATTGTGACTGTATGAACCTGACGGGTCTGGCTGAACAGGCCGAGCTGTGCAATCATCCCAGAGCGCTGCCCCCGGCAACGGCTTTCAGTACATCATGTGGTACTTCTATGTTAGCTAGCATAAGCTAGCAATAATCTTAAAGCCCTAATAGAGGCAGTATCATTTGCAAGCATATTCCAGGATGTCAGAAATCTGTTGTCGACCAATCACCACACCCCCAATTTACCTGGACAAATGTTCCCTGTAAACTTTATTGTTTTCCAGTTGTAAGTCCTCGCACCTGTGTCCACACTGCAGCTGAAACATCTGTTCTCCAGCTTTGCAGCTGGAAGCTGGAGTCCCTCTCTCTCCTAAATGTAGTGCTAAAGATGTCATGCATGTTTGGATTGGGTCTGAGAGAATTCTCATTATTTTTCCTTTAATATCTTTACTCCAGGGCTGTTGTGGCCATCATGAACAGATATCCAATCTACTCGTGATGGAGCAGTGACATACTGCCAAAACTAGAAATAATGTGCTAAGGATTGAGACATCTGTATTTTAGTGAAAAGGAGAACAAAAATTAATTTTGTTTTGGCCTTTTTCCTCTTTGTTGAGTCTGGGGTGTCCAGTGACAGAACCTGAGGGAAAGGCCTGACGTTTGTGTCAAGGGAAGTTTGTGTTGTATTAGTGTGGTAGGTTACAATGTAGGATGTACGGAAAAGCATGTATTCTATTATCATCTTCACAAATTGTTAAAGCAGGTGGGGCAGTGCTCCTTATCTCCTACCATGACTCATCCCTGATAACTTCTCCGGGAGCTATCTCTGTTTAATGGGCCATCAAGGACCAACCGCAGGACCCATAGAATCACATCAGCCCATGGGGAGATGCTCCACCCAGGGGGAGGAACCAAGCCTTCCCACCTGGATAGAATCTGGGATTTGGAACTGCGCGAGCAGCTCTTACCTGCTGGATCTCCAGACGATAAGAGCTAAATAACTACTACTGGACCTTCAGAGGAGGACCAGGCTTTTCTACAGGATCGCTGCTTCAACAGAACCACTTCAAAGAGCACTGCAGCCACCACCCTGATCAGCAGTGTCAGGCTGTATCCTGACTCTGTCAAGTTAAGCCAGTGTTTCTGTATTATTGTCTTGTTCTATACACTAGTAAAGAACTGTTACTCCTATTTCTCATATAATTGCCTGAAAGCCCCTTAATTTCCAAATTATAGTAATTTGGAGGGAAGGGGTTACATTTTTCATTCTAAGGGAGGCTCCTGCCTTCCTTAACAGACACCTGTCTTTCAAACCAAGACAATTAGGAAAAGTTTTTCCAGAGGGTGATTGGGCACTGGAACAGGCTCCCCTGGGAAGTGGTCACAGCACCAGCCTGACAGAGTTCAAGAAGCATTTGGACAATGCTCTCAGGCACATGGTGTGACTCTTGGAGATGGTGCTGTGCAGGGCCAGGAGTTGCATTCAATGATCCTTGTGGATCCCTTGCAACTCAGCATATTTTGTGATTCTGTGATATGATTCCCTTGTCACACCCTTTAACTATGTGCTTTGCTCCTCAGGCTTAAAAATCTTAATTTCACTGAAAAGTCCAGTTCACAGTCTTCCCACAGATTGGCCTGAAACACTACATGGCAGACCAATGGACCAAGACAAATGGAAAAGAAAATTGTATTTCTTAGGCTTTAACATGGTGACTGGAAAAACTGTTTGATACGATGTGCTTCACAGCTGCTGGGGAAAAGTGCTCCTGTGCCCAGAGAAATGTTCCCAAGCTGCTGCTGGCCCTTGTTAAAACTGAAAGTGTTTCTGGCTCTGAGTAGAGTGAATATTTGGTGACAAGTGTTGCTGACAGCTTTTAGTTGTTACAGCCTAAGAGGGAGCAAATGCGTAAACCACAGGCTAGATCCATCTTGTTGGATAAATGGAAGTGAAGTGGATTTATAAGGAAAAATGTTATGAGTCTGGAGGCCTTGAGGAGATGAGGAGTGGCAGTATGTTATTTCTCTGACTCTTTGGGGTCCTGTCCCTGACTTTGAAGACTTTACTATTTGCTAGTTTCTTAAATATTGTTTTAATGAGAATAACTTTTTGTCTTACTTAAGGTATGGTTATTCTGTAATTACTAAGTCTTCGTTTTTGTTTCTGTCCAGAGATGAAAGGAGCAGGTTTGGCTAGGATTTTGGCTGCGTAGAGGAGGATCACAGAACTATCAAACCTGGATTCTGACCTCAGCTTCATTCTGCAATAAAATACAATGTTCATAGGTGACTAAGGAGAGAAGATTTCAAATAATGTTCTCTTCCTTTAACTGCACTTATTTTTGACGAAAAATGTATTACCCATCATTATGGTTTCTGAGTTGCTCAGTCTGAGAAGTCCTTTTAGCTGTATTTTACCAAACATATGATAGATACTGAAACCTTCAGCAAAGAGAGTCTGGCCTTTGTGGCCATGTATATACTCACACAGGACTCAGCCAGTGTCTGCTGAGTACAGTACCATAAACGCACAAAATGTTCCGTTTCCAAGGAAACTGAAAGCTCTGCTTTTTGACAAATGCACACAATTTATTACTCATTTCTACTACCACATTACTTTAGAACTATTTTCCCCAGCTAGAAGAATATGTGTTTTCTAACACAAAGTGAATTGAGGAGCTGGCTGTTGCTGTAGGACAGAGCTTTTTCCAGGATCACCATGGTTTCACCCTAACAGTGCATAACACTCACTCACGTACCTCCCCAGAAAAGGTGCCTGATGAGTGTGGGTCAGGGGTGACCCCCAGAGGAAGTCTGCTAGCTTGGTGGTCCCATGACCTTGGGCCACATTTTTAAGGGTAGGCAGATAAGAGTTCACTGAGTCTTTTAAAAGCTCTTAGACACCTCTTTCACCTTGAAATTAACTCATTGCTACAGCCTGTCAAGAAAGTGAAGTGAGAGCTGACAGAAAAATCCCTTCCTCTATCATACCAGTGTGCAGCAGTGTAAAGTATGGCACTTGTTCTTCTCACTTCTCACTGCAGAAGTGCTTGATGCTTCAGAAAGTGCATAGCTGGATGGCTCAAGAACCACTCTCTGCTAATGTTGTCATCTCTGCTGAGACCTTCTGCTGAGCTTCCCATGTCTGGGTGCCCCTACTCAGGAGGACAAGGCAAAGAGAGACAGCATGAGATTCTGTCTGTTGGCTCAGTGACAGTGTTGTGGTTCTCACTGGCCAGACTCACTGGTGGAATCCAGGCTGGGTGATGCACACTGCTTCCCCAAGGCAAACACCTGCACACAGGTGGCATTTTAATGCCTGGTGTGTGGATGGTCAGGACTAACTGTGCATCTGTAGTTACTGCGAGACAGCAGTGGTAAGCACAAAGATGCTTTTTGCCCCACTCTGAAAGCCTGAATTTTAGATGCCTTATTATGTCAAAAAGAAAATGCTTCAGGCTGAAGTGAGACTTACTTCTATCCCCTGCGATAGTACAACACAACATTTTCAGTAAGGAGACTTACATATTTCCCAAATGCAGTGGGAAAGGGGAGCTCTCACATGCTACATTCTTGTCGAAGCTTCAAAAAGCTGCAGGACTGCATTAAGGGCAGACAAAGGAATGCTGTGTTTGCAAAACTCAGGGTGAATGCTGTAGGATCTGCTTACCCTGAAGGATCAAATGGCAAATTCCTAACACACATTTTAACCAACATCATTGCTACATGTTGAATAAGCTAGAACTTGTATTTCATGAGTGGATAGAATACTGAAAGGTTTGGAAGAAAGCTAAAATTTTCAGCTGGATTTCAGTTGGACAGGCATTTCACTTTAAGCTGAGGACAAATGAGAGCTAAAACTGGAAATCCAGGTTTTGAAATGGTTTTCTGATATCCCATAACTAAGCCTGGTAACTTCTCAGAGCACAGTGCCAGAAGTTAAACATTTATGTTGTTGTTGACTTTGCAATATTGGCCAATCCTGGTCTGTTCTGACAAAAGTAGGAGAGGGGGCACCTCCTAGAAACCCCCCAAGTCCCACATCAGCACAAGTTCGTAGTTCAGATCCCCATGCTCAACAAAATGAGCTTGGTGGGGATTATGTCTTTTGCATCTGGTCCGTTTCTAGTTAGCATGGATTTGAATAGTGTCAAGACTGACATACACTGAATTAATGCTGCTCGAAGATTTCAGAGTGCTGCATTTCTGACGTAATTTTCTCCTTTCATTCTTGTTCCATAAGAATCATTCAAGCTGTTTTCCCAAGAAACACCGCTCAACTGCATCTCATTTGTGGTTGATCCTGGACAGCATAGAAAAAAAGTAGCTTAACTCTTCACCTCAGGCCCCAGACAGAAAAGGATCTGCCATCACTGCCAGTAAAGTAATGGCAATTGGCATCACCACAAAACTATTTCAGAGGCAGCAGCCATTAAAGAACATCCCTTTTAACATAAATTGATGATTTAAAGTTTTTGGCATGATTTGCTGGGTTTGAGGTTCTTTTAGTTTGTTGAAATCTGATTTTTCAATTAGATTAATTTTTTTTCTTTAAGCTTATACTCTGTATTTAATCATTGTAGAACAATGTTGAACAAGATAAACCCATGAGTGACCTGGCCTGTTAATTAATGACTGACACTACTCGAGGAGGAAATTGAACTAGGTGACCTTCAGTGGTCCTGAATTTTGCCATGATGTAAATAAATCTAGGAAAGTTATGATGAGAAGTCTGAAATCCGAACTCCCACATCCCACTAATGTCACCTCAGTGAAAAAATCTTGCATTCTCTTGTGGCATTGTTATCTTGCAGGAAAGAAAATAAGTTTAAATTGGTACAATGTCAGTCAAATGTCAGGTTTATTGTTTCAGTTCATATTAACATCATTATTTTCAGCTGTGTTTTTCGTAATACCTTATATGATGCCTGTATCCAGTTCAAGTCAAGTCAATTGCCTCGTGAGAATATGGTTTTATAGTAATAAAAGAGTACCTTTTGGACCCTCGCACATAACTATCTCAAGTTATTCTGAAGTCAAATCAAAGTGTTGCTATGGTTAGTGAAAATTATTTTGAATTAACCACATCATTAGCTGTTTTGGAGACAGGGGAAATTTGAATTCTGATGGATTAAATGATTTGGTTGTGTGGAAATACCTGCTCAGGTACAAAACTCTTGCTTTATCACAGTCTATGGTTTTGCTCCTATAGCTTTATTTGCCTATCAGGATACTAAATGGCACTATTAAAATGTGTTTAAAAAACTCATTGTCCAGCAAAATCAACATATTAAGGCTTGGAGATGTCTGGGACACAAGCAAAATTTAGAAATGGCTGGAAATTTATACCTTTTTCAAGGGCAGAAATCCTTAATGACATAGCTTAATTTTTCTTAGAAAGTGTTCAACCAATTCCACACAAAACCATATGGTATCTAGTCCTCTCTTTTCCATCACTGCCTTTGAAATTCAAAACAGATTCTGTGTGAAACTGTTTGTTGATTTTTGGAAGACAGCTACACTGGGAGAAATGTGCCACTATCGTATGCATATTTGAGGGTGGGGGCAAGTCATTAGAATTTATTCTTTTTCATTTTACATTACACTCAACATTAAAATTCTATTCAGTTCTGCTCAGAACAGAAAAGCCACCTTAGGAGGATATCTTTAACTGACTTAGATGATCTCCTAATTTCAACAACTGCTGAAGGAATACAGTTTGTGTCTTAAGAAAAACACAATCCTCTTTAGTGACTATAAGGAAGCTGAGGTTTTCCAACAGATCTGCAAGTTGGATTTTTCTATCAAAAACCAGAAAGCCCTAATACTTTAACATACCTATGTAACCTTAAATTGTGAAAAATGCAAAAATTTTTTCTAAAAACATCAGTGGAGTAACAAATTATGTAAGAAAAAAATTCTAGAAAGGCATTTGTCTCAACAAAATGTATAAAAATGGTATTTAAATATCTGCTTTGAGTTTGGACCATTTTTTAAATACTTGCACCTGATTTTTGGCACAGGAACAGTAGGTCAGGTTCTTCATGCCTGTTCCACTCTTGGTGGACCAAGCAATCCAGACTGTATCCTCTCCTGAACACTGTACTTTTGAGAAAAGGGGAATAGAAGAGGATCTAGACTGCTGTCCCTGTTATGTACCACAGTAGCCCATAGGTGCATGCTATTTTTTAATCGATCTAAACCACAATGCTGAGCACAAATGAAAACTTAGGGATGAAATACCTTCTCAGTGGTAGATCAAAAAGTTATAGAAAGATTAACATTTCCTCTGCTCTCTAGTCATTTTAAAAAATATATTTTCTCTTCAGAGACATTTCCACAAAAAACATGCTGACTAGGTCTCTTTATTGGACAGCAGCGCACTCTGACAACACTTTTTTCCGCCCACCTGACAGTTTTTACTCTTGTGCCAGGAACTGGGGTCACATAGATTTATCCATGCTGGTCCTATGCCATCATGGCATTATAGATGTTAAAAGGCTAAATAAATACTTTGTAACAACCCCATCCTGTCATCTGAATAAAGTGTAGTTTATAAGTGCATTTTGAATAATGAAATTAGCTGGAGCTGTGTTGTTTGGACCCTGCTGAAGAAATCAGCTAGCATTATCACAAATGGGAATGGTTGATGAAACAAACAGCAGGAGAACAGAGATGGCATTTCTGATTTTTTTTTATTTTTTTGAATGAGGAAAAGAGATGTTCTCCAGCTATGTGGAAATAGAGTTCAAATCACAATCATTACCCCATCTTACACAAACCACTGGATTCTGTGGTTAGGATTCAGATAATTAATGAAGAGCAAAGGGAAATTCCTATTTTTACTAAAGACATACTGTATTTTGCTGGATGGAGTTAGTTTATATTGCTGGGAAATGTGGCAAACTCAGTTTGCTCCTATAAAGCGGGGAGGATATAATACTTTGAAGTATTACAAGCTAAGCTTTTTAGTGGGGTGTAACTCTCAAACTCCCTTTGGGGAAAAAAAAAAAGAGAGAGGAGAGTTATGGCAATTTAGAATGTTTCTTATGAGTTCTGGTTGATATTGCAAAACTGATGGTGCTGTGAATGGGTGTTCGAAGCTGCCATCTGATCGTGGGGCTGCATACTATGTAGGATCATTGCATCTCCACATTTTCATTTTTGGTGGAGGTTCTGAAATTGAGGGACTTTGGCCTGAAAACACATTAATTTGTAGAATGAGTTCCTTGTCCAGGAGAAAGAAGAGGCATGAATAGTGCCCTGGTACGTGGTGATAGAGTTTGGAGGATCAGGGACTGTGAGGAAATCAGCCAGGTGAATCACAAACAAGCATCAATTTGCAGCCTAGGCACGTTTCCAGAATAGAATAGAGTAGAATAGCATAGCATCGAATAGAACTATTTCAGCTGGAAGGGATGTACATTGATCATCTAATTCTTTCTCACAGGAGAGCCAGAGGTGATCACCTGTCCCCACCCTGCAGAACAGGAGTGGATGAAGAGCTGCATCAGGCAAGTTTTACTCAATGTCCCGTCGTTTAGAAAGGCCTCAGAAAAAATGCAAAACCATCGGAAGGATAGAATACTTTCCCAGAATACTTTGAGTTCCAGAAGTAACCTGTGTTGCCTCAGAGCAATTCCCTCTGGAAATCTGCTGTGGTCTGATGCATCTTGGGCATGTACATAAGCTGCTGTTATTTTTTATTTAAGTATTCATACTGCCTATGTCCTCACTGTGTAAAGTCATGGTCCCTGACCCATGGCAAGTTATTTTCATGGCCTCTGACATTGCTTGCAGAGACAGGAAGTAAAGAAGAAAATTCTGAAATTTGCAAAGTATTTCACAGGGAAACTCGTAGGGGAAGGAGGTGCCTGTAGCATGTTATGTGGTCAGCACAAAATGTGTTACTCAAGAGCTGTAGGAGTCTGAAAAGAGACCTGGTCAGCAGTATCTGCCACAACTAGGCATAAACATGCTTCCAAACTTCCTCAGAGCTGCTCAGTTTGTTTTTTCACCATCCTACCACTCTGCAGAGGTGACTTGAAGTAGAGCTTCAGCAAGGGATTTCCTCAGGCTTCTGAGTGGTCCATGAGGTCAGTGCCAGTGCTGGCAATATGGTCCTTGGCTGGCAATCTGCAGACAGCTACCAGGATGTTCACAAAGTAATTAAAAGAGCAGGGCAGAGTTACAGCTACTCAAACCAAGGAAATGTGCTCCTCACTGTGCTGGGGTGTAACCATAGCTGCCAGTGAAGTGGCAGAATATTTCATTGTCTGTCCATTCAGGTAATGGGAAGGTAGTGGAAAGCATTAAAATGTTCCCAGAGCACATAGACAAAGATTTGCACATAGTGATCAAAGCAGTCTTCTTCAAGGTGCTATCAAGTACATCATCTTTGGAGGAGCGCAGTGGCATTTCTACCAAGCAGATTTCTGCCCTGCGCTGCTTTGGCTGTGTCTGAGCAGTGAATTAGACATTGTGCATAGTCTCATAAGCTTCAGTTTCTTGCTCATATGAGGATTTTTTTTTTTAATGAAGATTTGGGAAAGGTTGAGTGTTATTAAATTTCAGGGTGCACTGGGTTTTACCAAGGTTTAAAATATTTATCAAGCCACAGCCCATCAATAATCACGGCAGGCAGTGCTGTGGACTTAGCTCAGTTTGAGATAATAGCAATGTTGCCACCATATTAACTTGGAAGATAGATGGGAAAGAGAATATGATTAATCATTGTTAGCCTTGCTTGGCTGATGTGTTTGCCTTTTAGGTAATGTATATGCATGGTTTTTTTGAACGCACAAATATCTATTATGCATGTACTGCCACACAATTTCTTTCAGATTCAGTTAAATAGAGTGAATCGTTTTGAGAGGAGTCAGGCAGTTTGAATACTTTGCATTGCCGTCACAGACGAGCAAAACTCAGCAGTATCCCCACATATCATGTGCATGCAATTTTTAGCAGCATTCATTTCTACCATCAAAAGTACATGATAGGCATTTTAAATCACTGACATATTACCAAGGTTCCTTGTTCTTTTCCTTGTGTCTAATCCCATAGCTTTTTCAGGGAAGTGAATGTGGAAGGAAGGCAAGGCTTGTATTTTGTGATACCTTGATTCTTCAGGATAAATACTATTGTTCTGATAAATATCTACACAATTGTTGTGGTTTAACCCCAGCTGGCAACTAAGCTCCATACAGCCACTGGCTCTCTCCCCTCTCTGTGGGATGGGGAGAAAATCAGAAGGGTAAAAGTGAGACAACTCCTGAGCTGAGCTGAATATGGAAAGCAAAATGCTTGCACACAGGCTAAACAAAACAAGGAATGCATTCACCACTTCCCATGGGTAGGCAGGTGTTCAGCCATCCCCAGGAAACCTGGGCTCCATCACATGTACAGGTGACTTGGGAAGAGAAGTGCCAACACTCTGAGCGTCCCCCCTTCATCCTTCTTCGCCCTCATGCTGAGCATGATCTCATTTGGGATATCCCTGGGGTCACCTGTCCCAGCTGTGTCCCCTCCCAAGTCCTTGTGCAGCCCCAGCCCACTCTGTGGTGGGGTGAGGAGCTGAAAAGACCTTGGCTCTGTGCAAGCCCTGCTTAGCTATAACAAACATCCCCCCCTATTACATCAACACAAACCCAAAAGATAGCTCCATACAGCCACTGTGAAGAAAGATAACACTACCCAGACAAAACCAGCTCAACAACCAATGGCAAAAAGCCAGAAAGCTTCTTCTTCATGCTTGCAACAGACTAGCAATGAATTCAAACTTGCATGATTATCCGTTTCTTTTGGAGTCCTAACATTACCCTTGGCAGGGTAAATAAATAAATATGTATTTGAGAATAAAGGTTTTCATGGGGCTGCAGCATATGAGAGTTTTGAAGACAAGAAAATTTTGTAGAGGTGAAAGATGTGAAAAGCTGCTTCAGGCATTGTGGCTTCCACTTATACAGCCTAGAGATTTTTTCCAGCTGTCTGGATTTGATGTGTATCTTCTCTTTTGAATATGATTGTAGGCAAACTGGCTCTGATGTCTATATTACCAGTTAGCAAAAGCCTTTGAACAGTTCCAAGGTGCTGTATAGCTGATCATCCAGCCTCCTGGTGGAAAGATAAAAGATTTTGATGAAGCTTATCAGAGTTCTGTTTCAGATGCCTAAAACCTTACTCTACTGCTACAGGTCAGGTCAAAATTTTAGAAAAAAAAAAATTGATGCAACATTGTCTTGTTTAGAGGGAAAAGGAGCATATGTTTCAAGACAATCTCATAGGAAGATTTGGACTCATCTAGGCAAATGAAAGCTTGAATCACTGAATCTGCCATTTTCTTGGATTAAATTTCATTTTCTATTGGAATATCCAGCTTTTAAGATTTTGTTTATTGGATGAAATAATGGCATTTTCTATTAAAAAAAAATTCAGAAAAATTTATTTTATTGGAAACTCCTGTTTAAGCTGTTCAGGGACTAATTTTTTTATCATATACATCTGAGCCTTACATTTGTATTAATCCCTCATGCCCAAACCAATCTTTGCAAAGTGGGCCCAGCCTTTGACTTTCTCAGGTACAGCCATATCACCAGCTCCTGCAGTCACAGCAGTGAGACTGAACATATATGAACACTAGAGACAGCTATGTTTTCTCATTTTCTGTCTAAGAACACTCCACTTCCTTGGCAATGACCCTAAGGCTGTGAAACTTATTGCTGCCTTCCTGAACTTCAGCTGGGATACTTGTGAGCAGAACCACATCGTAACCAGCGAGACAGGAACTCAGAAACGCTGAGCTCTATCATCAGCCCGCAATCTTTATTGCAATCCAACAGTTTCTCCCCACCCAGGTTGTAAAACTGTTTCCTAATGCTCTCTTCCAAGAGATGGAGAATTAAATATTGTCTGGAGTTCCTGACAAGATCAGTTATGATTTTTAATATCCTTCTTCTGCTAAATTTCCGCTTTCTTGGTGGAGGTGTGAAGAGTGTAGATTCTTGTGTAAGTGTATATGCATGTTACAGTTCTTCAGGCTGTAGAGTTGTATGTCTCCATATGTGCTTATCTTCCCCTGATGTTAATGAAAAATATGTGGAAGTGTCCTTGTGGAAGAATGTTTTAGAGAAGGGAATATTGTGCTAGGCGGGGTCGTCCTGTTAACACTTTTATTGCATTTCTAGAAGAAACGTTTCTTACTGTGAGAAACAATGAGGAAGATCAACTTGCTTGATGACCTAATCCAAAACCAGTTACAGACTGCAGAGTCACTGGACGGGACCAGAAATACCTCAGCTTTCTAAATCCATGGGACCCATTTGTTTTACTCACACTGTTTAACATAGCTAATCTTAAAAGAGCAGAGTTCAACATCATGCTCTGGATCTGGTTAGTGACATCCAGAGACATGGTGGTAGATCCCCCCATCCTTAAAAATCAGTGATTGTATTAAAGAGATTCATCCAGTGGCAGGAACTTAAATTTCAGGTTGACTGCTGCAATTTAAGATTGACAGTAAATCCATTTTCTTCCATTTGCTTTTTTTTTAATTGCAATTCATTATTTAATTCAACCAGTAGCAAATACCATACAGAAAAACAAAATATATTTCTGTCATAGTTTCTTGCACTGAGTGTATAGTTTTTACTACCACTGGTGCTTGAAAATTTTCCATTTTGGGCCAGTATCATTTCTCTATGTTAAAGTTGAAAAGATTGTTTAGGATCTGGAGACAAAAAAAAGGAGACACAGGATATCAGGGAGTTATATCATCAGGAAGCTGTGAAATAGAACAGGTTTTTGTGAATACTCAATGGTCAATATGAAATAATAGAACTTCAGATGTGGTTTTAAAGAGATGAAAATCTTTAAACTAAGCAGTTAAAAGAATGTGAGCTAGGAGAACACTTAACTTCTTAACTGTATTGTCAGCAAAACCACAATTTTCTGTAGTCATTTGAAATTACAGGCAATTACAATTACGTCAGAGAGAACTGAAGGCTGGCTGGCTCAGCAGCAGCATCACTGTAGTGGTGGAGCTCTGACAGCAGGAAAATGCATCATGATGGAGTACCTGAAGCATTCCAGGTAACGGAGGCAGAACCAGAGGGATTCTCCCCACATGCTGCTGCCCGTACAGGCTGTGGGGTGGGCAAGCTTTGCAGGCAGAAAAACAGCAGCTTTATCTCATCACACCAGTGTGAGGCTGGCGCTGCTCATCATCCCTGCTTCCCCACAAGCTTATGGAGCTCAGCAGGTAGGTTGTGAAGCACTGTGGTGGTCTTTGATTAACCTGTGCCATGTGCAGTGCCTGAGGGACAGACTTTGGCATCAGGACATACACTGTAACTTTCACTCAGATAAGATTCCATCCTGTGTCTTGTCTTTGCCACTTCTACCTCGCTTCATGCTCCACTTCTACTGCTATCACAGTGTGGGAGAGACCAGCAATACATATGGCTTTCATGTACACAACATGCATCAGACTTGGCCGCTTACCTACTCCCCATCAGGGTCTGGCACTGGCTTCCAAAGGCTCATCAGCTGGGATCCTGACTCTGGTAATGACCCTTGCTTTGGTTAGCTTTTTGCCCCAGAATAGGGTGGAGTTGCTTAATGCTGAAGTCTTGAATTGTGGGGAACAGCAACCATTTGGGGAACCATAGCTCTTCTCCTTCACCCTACAAAGCCACCCAAGCCCTGGTGGATCTGTCCCTCACTTGGTCATGTCACCTGTGCATTCAAAACAGTGTATTACCTGTGCATTGTTTACTCTTTAACTCCTGTTCACATTCAGAACCTCTTTTCTTTCATTTCTTCTTTGCCCTAATTCATACACTTTTGTTAGTCACTTCTGCTTTCCTTTTCACTTCTTATACCGTGGATCCCTTTTCCTCATAGCAACCACCTTTTTAATTGTAGCTTTTCCTTCTTTCTGTACTTTTTCTTTTCTTTTTTTGAATGAATATTTATCTTAATTAAATCACCAGGAGGCGTATTTAGAACCCCCAGGGTTCACTTTGAACTATGAAAAGGAAAGCTTACTCTGTGCTATAAACAAAATGTTAATTTGAGTTAATTGAAGGAAATGCTCTGCCTCTGATAGACCTGTTCCTGAAATGCTCTGCCTATGACAGACTTGTTTCTGAATAATTAATAATTTCAGCCAGAAAAAGTAATCATTATAGCCCTGAATTTTGCTTCTGGTCCTACCAGTGTCAGCCTGGAGCAGATCTGTGGATATGAGCTGAATTGATCTCATTTGATACTGGTTCAGCGAAAAGTAATCTCTGGGCTGAAAGCACCATGGGAAAAGTGCATTTTGGTCTGTGTTGTGTCCAAACACTTTATAGCACTTTAAGTGCTGTTCCCCACCTCTAGTGCCTTGTTTTTCAGAGGAATGGTTTCCCTCATAGCAGAAACATGGTGATAACTGGGGTGAGGAGTAGGGGTAGATGGGATTCAGGAGCCCATTGGCTGAGGGGAAAAAACTGATGGCTAGTAAGATCTCACCTGGATCTCACCTTGGCTAGGAGAAGCCTGTGGGGAGGGAAGGGAGAGGGACCTGTGCCTGTGTCTCTAATGGCTCCTTAAAGCATTGGCCTAAGATAACTCTGGCAGGTGTGCCTCCGGCTTTTGCTCCCTTCTGCTCCCCTCTGCACCTTGAAATAGGAGGAATAAATAACTTCTTCTGCTTTATCCTTCCTTCCTGTGAATGTTGAATCCTTGCTATATGGATCTTCATGATTATGATGTGGAAAAAAATCTTTGAAGTAGTTTCTTAATAATTCAAAGGAATAAATTGTTTTGCCCTTGGTCCTTTCCCAAGAGTCTGGGACATAACATATTTACCAGTTCTATTTCCAGTCTATACATATTCTTATACTATATTAGTATCCCATCCTTTCCAATAACATTTTTCATAAATTCCATGAGGATCAAATCACTCTTGGGCACTGTCTAACCTCAAGCCATGCTTTCTGGCATAAAAATAGCATTAAAAAAAACCCCAAAGCAAGAGTCTTATAATGCAAATGTGCCAACAAAGTGAACGGCAGGTCAAAAATTACCATTATTTTTACTTATAACAAAAGTGGGAAAAATGCATAGGTTTTAGAGTGTGTGAGAAAATTGTGAGGGAAGTTGTTTGTTTCCAACAAAATAGAATTGCAGTGATAAGTTTTCAGATTTTCTATGATACAGAGTAATTTCAAGATAAGAAAGTCTTAAATATTACTCAACTCTAATAGAGGAAAAACTACTTAAGCCTATCTGTCTTTACAAGGCACTTATTTTTTCTGTACGTGAGGTGATTCTTAAAAGGGATTTGAAGAAATGTTATTAGAATCTTCTCTCCCTGGAATTAGAAAACTATGGTATCTGAAAAGAAATACCTGACTTAAAATTTTGATCACAGATTCAGAAAATCATTAGAAAAATAGATTTGCAGAATAGTGTTATTAATATTGAAATCAGTAATACCTCTAAAGAGGTATAATTCCTCTCTGCTAACAGGACTCTTAGAGAGATTTATTTTCTCCCACTGTATAATATGAGTCTCAAATCTAAAGGATGATTACTTTCACAGTGAATTTCTAAAGTGTAGCAGTCAGGAGAAAGTACCTGCTTTTATGGAGGTGCCCTTTGAAATATAAAGTCCAATCCTGCATTAATGAATCTGTGCACACTTTTGCCAGTGTATGCTACTGGTGTTTTGTAGTGTCTTAGAAGAATCATATATTTCTATTTACTTGTCAGTTTTGGGTTCTCTTTATGCTGCATTCTTCTCTCTAGTTACAAAAAATACATTCCAGAGAGGACATGTCCTTCATGCTGTGCAGAGAGCTGCTGACATGCTGATGTCTTTATTACTCCTCCAGGAAAAGTACCTGAAGCCTCTAATCATTGACTTTGAGAACCCAGTGAGGTACCCAATATTGCTGCTAGCTCCCAGCAAGTTCTACAGTGTGGTGAAAAACACCCAGGAGCAGAAATCCCACCAAGAATTTAACCCCCTGTATCCCACCAAGAAGTCAATTCCCGGAATGTTCAGCACAGAAGAGCTGGCGAGGCTTCCATGGAGCAATAAGTGCCTGTGGATGTAGGAGTCTTCTCCTGTGAACCCTGTTGATCTGGTTTAGAAATGGGAGTTTCCCAACTCCCTGAGCCTGACTCTTCTGCTGTGCAGCTGAATGCTTGACCTAGTGCCTAGAACTGCTGTTGATCTGCACAAATCAGAGACACACATCTTGCTTCAGGTTGTGTCTCAAATCATGTCTAGAAACAGCTTTTGAATGAATGATCCTTTTTTTCCTGTGCACAGCTTTTCCCTGGAGGGAATTTCTAATGATTATTTCCAGATTTTTCTTACTCCTCACTGATTTGGGTTTTTTAGTTTTTTGTTTGTTTTTTTTAGGTGGCTCCCCCTAGATCCCCCCCAGATTTATGCTGCATGAATTTGCAGAATCGTCCTTCGTTCCCTTTTTAATCCTCACCTCTCTTTATCTCTCTTTTCTCTCTCTCCCTCTCTTTTTAGCTCACTGGTTCTCAGGCTGATTATCTCCTTCAAAAAACTCAGGCTTCAAATCTCTCTCCCACACCTTCCTTATCCTGTGTCAGACCATTATACATTAGATTGGTCCAGTAACCAATTGAAGCTGTTTGCATGGTTGGAAAATTAACACTGCTTTACGGTACTCGATTAAGAAGTCCCCAAACCCTTGGCTAAATCCTGACATCTGGACTTTCTCCAAAACACAGTAAATGAATTTATTTGTGTGATTGCAGTAAGAGATCCCGTAACATGACAGAAAAGATGTGGGCAGATATTGTTCATTCATGCTGGTGTTCCTGAGGTGCCTTTTTAGCTGATGATGTGCCAGATTGTCCTGCCTTTATCCTAGTTTCCCAAACCCATTTTTTGTCTTAAATTCAGCTCCACTCATGATCACCATAGTTTCAGTGCCAAGCCAGATACTGTTGACTAGTTATTGTTAACCACAGTGTCATCTAAATATTGCTCTGAGCTACTCAACATACAACAGAGGTTCTTCAGATCTGCTCTCATCCATGCAGGTGCAGAAGGCATCTAACTATTACCATCTGGTCTCTGGAACTGCATTTGCAGGGGCAGCCAGAAAACAGACACCTGTTTGGAACAGGATTGCAAAATAAATCTTAGCTAAATTATGTTGCAAGAAGGGCATGAGGGAAAAAAGAAAACTGGAAGAGGAAATGGACAATGCATTCTTTACCTGCAGAAAAAAACCCCAAAAAACAAAACCAAAAGAACAAGTAAGGTAAGAGGGACAAAGCTGTTGGGGTTTAAATTACATGTACAGGGAGGAAATGGGAAATCCATTTGTAAATTTCATTCAAGGCAGATGCTGCCGTTGCACTTTCTGTCAGATCCTTTGCCAGTTTACGTTATCTATCAGGGAAGTAGCTGAACCAAGGGTAAGTCTACATTGGGCTATTAGCTTTTCAGAGAGTTGTGTCTGGTTTTGTTCCTGGTTTTGGGTTCATATAATCATGGAATGGTTTGGATTGAAAGGGACCTTAAAGATCATCTAGTTCCATCCCCCCTGCCATGGGCAGGGACACCTTCCACTAGACCAGGTTATTCAGAGGCCCTTGAATACTTCCAGGGATGGGGTACCCACATCTTGTCTGGGCAAGCTCTTCTGGTGCCTCACCACCCTCACAGTAAAGAATTTCTTCCTAATATCTATCTAAACGTACCCTCTTTGAGTTTATCTTATTTATCTTTATTTATCTTAGGCCTGTTTGCCTGTGTAAAAAGTCCCTCTTTCCTCTTTTATAGGTCTTATTTAGCTACTGGAAGGCTGTTACAAACTCTCCCCAGCACCATCTCTTCTCCAGGCTGAACAGCCCTAGCACTCTCAGCCTGTCCTCACAGAAGAGGTGTTTCAGCCCTCAGTTTATCTTCATGGCCCTCCTCTGGGCCCACTCCAACAGGGCTTCCAATCTGCTGCCGTTGTCACTTGTGCTGAGTGACTTCTGCCACCTTTCTTCACTCTTGCAGGGACACGTTCCTTACAACTGCCAATTGTCCTCATAACCCCACTGCTGACTTCAAGCAGCACAACAACAAAAATGTGCTTGAGCAATTAGAAACCGTATTTCCCTGCGGTTTATTCCTGGCTGCTACGTGAAGGGGAACTAAAATTGCTTATAATTAGGACCCCACCATTTACTTATAATTAGGACCCCCAGCATCTTGATTGTAAGATTTATCAAGATTTAAATATTGGTGATATAGTCCTTGTTTATCAGCTTTTGTCTGCTCAGACTCTGAAAACCACATAAACGTTTATTTACTTTTAAATGCGTTCTCGAAACAGCAAGTTTGTGAAAGTGGAGCATGGGCTTCAGGCAAAGTATTGTTCTAATACTGCCTTAGAAACAATTTCTTCTTTCCTGCCTTTGCATTATAAATCATGGTACATCTTTGCAATTATCATTACTTCTTTGATTTTCTAAAATTAAAGTGAAACTCTTGTTTCTCCAAGACATTTTGTCATTATGTTCTGTAAAGTGTATAGAGCAGATGTTTTCCTCTGGCTGTGTGACCTTATCCTTGCATTTGACTTCTGCTTGTTGACATAGATTTTAATTGCAGATCCTTCTCCCAGCAAACAGCGATAAATCTTCAAAGGAATGTAACTATAGCTCTAAATTGCAATGCATGGGTGTGTGTTTAGCCAGTAGCTCAGGATAGTAGGTGATTCAGGAGAGGAAGTCACTGACAGAGGAGCAAGGTTATTTTGAGGCAGTTTCCTTGCTTGTGCTGTTCCTTTGGTTTGGAAGACACAATATTATGCAGTAATTTAGGCTTGATTTCATAAATAACAGCCTTGGCTTCCAGTCTGATTCAGTCGTCCTTTTCTTCACATTTTCCGGGCATTTCCTGCCAAGCTACATTTTTTCTTCCTTAGCAGATTGCTCTCTGCTATCTCCTGGTTTCTCTTACACCAAGTCCCTTTAGGCACCATATCACATTTTTTGAGCTGTACTTTCCTGTGAACTGTGGAGGAGCTGAATGGAAACTGCAGTTCGAGGAACTGGTAATTTGGCAGGACCTTGCTCATGCCATAAATCAAACTGACAGTAAAGCACAAACTATTATTTAGTATGGGTAGAACTGAAATGAATACTCTATTTGGAAGAGTCCTTTTTTCTTTCCATCCTGAGAAGCCACGTGATTCTATTTTCTGTCCAAATATGAGGACCAGCAATATTATTCCTGGGTATAGGAAATTAAAACATCTCTTCATCTGTGTTACAAATATTATTTACTTAAGCTAATGTTTTCATAATGCTTTTTTGTTGTTTCACAATCTACTAGCTACCTAGTTCATTTTAATATATTAATCCTTCAAAAAGAGAAAAATTGGAAGAGGGGAAGTGATTATCTTTCTCATTAACAATGTAACACTGGCACCTAGCTTTTTGGGTTTTTTGTAAGACTGACTACAAAGCTACCTGTGGTTTGATGATGATATATAAAAATTGTGTTTATGGATGTATTACTTCTATGTACCTCTAATAATGAGATGCTCTAAAGCCCACATGCAGAATTTGGTAGCTCTTAAAATACATAAAAAAATAAAAATAGACCAAAAAATTTGGGCCAAGCTTCTACATCTTGAAGGTGAAGCAG
>NW_008236767.1:6237996-6243071 GCF_000691975.1 Corvus brachyrhynchos
TTGGGTAAGCAAATAGAGTGTGTCCATCTATGAGAGCTAGGAAAGGAGGAAAAAGTCCAAGCTTCCTATTCAGAGTCAGTTTTCAAGCCTGCTGGCTTCCTGATGCTGTGGGTTAGGTCTGGGAGTCTGAGCCAACTGACGTTGAAACTTGACCCTGGAAAATGAAAAGAACAAAATGCTGTTGAGCTGCAAAACCAGGTTTGCTGTGCTGCTGAGATGTCTCTCTGTTATCAGTCTTGGACCTCGGGGAAGCTGTGTATCCAAAGAACTGTCTGGGTCGGTGGCAGCAGCAGTCTGAGTATCCAGGTCAGGAAATGAAGTAATTTCACATATTAAAGCTCTCTGAGAACCCTGGTAGCCTGCAATGGCACATCCTAAGGGATTGCCCAGAATCACGACATTTCACCAATCAAATAGCACTTTAGATCAGCAGTGACTTCTGGCTTGGCACTGGCTGATAATGTCAAAAAGAAAGAGGGTTGTACAACAAGACTTGGTTCCAAGATTGGGAAATATTCAAAACCACATTTAGATTGTCACGAGCATGGTGTAGAAATGTGTTGTCTTCATGGCTGGTTGTGTGAATGTTATTTTTGGAAACCGGTATTTATCATTTATGGCATTGTGGAGCATTAAGTGTGCAGATGCTACCAAGTGATAAAGTGGCAGCATTATCAGTTTGTGTTAGCTCAGCACTTAGGAAGTCAAGATCTTAACAACACTGGTGCAGTGTGTTCAAGTGCTCATTTGTCCCACAAACTCTGTCAAGACACCCCTGTCCCACATCCCTGCATATACGTCAATGTCCCCGCTGTAGAATATTAATAAATAACTATTTCTACACAGAAAGCTCTCACGTAAATTGGGCTTTTCTGAGAAAACCTTCAAGATTTGTTCTTTTGTAACTGGCTTTATATTATCTAAAATCTGGCTTTATTTGTTCCTGTTGCACAGAAATGGCAAAATGCTTGAGAGCATTGAGTCTGAGCTATCATTTCACTGAGCTGTTTCACTGTGCTAAGATTCTGTGTGATGCTCCCCAGTCTACAGCAAAGCCCCTGGGATTTACTGGTGCGACATAGACTTTTCCCAGTTAACCAGTCTGCCCGTGGCAGCTGTATTTGCCAGTAGTACCAGACCAGGTACAGGATTACCTGTGGTGTCACCCTTGTGTTAGCAAGGGGAAGGTTAGCTGAAGTTTCTTCTGTGCACCCCTGTATTATGAGATATTAGTCAAACTTTAGGTGTTCTCTAGTTTTTCAGAGAAATGCATTTTCTGTCTCTACTAGTCATATTTATTTTTGCCTTTCTGAGCCCCAGGGTCTGTAAAGTTGGCCCAGCTTCTTTATGCAAATGTAATAAAAACATTCAAAAAATATCCCCTGAAACACAAATCACTAGGTTGCATTAGGATGGATTCTTGTACTCAAACACAATTCTCACTTAAATATGGGGACTTCAAACATTTACTCTGTAATAAGTTTTCTTTTTTAAAAAAGGGAATCAAATAAGTTCTTTGAAGAATACCTGAATATAGACTTAACCAAGAGCCCAGAATGGTTTTAGGAGAAGAAACATCCCCTGGTTTTGAAAATAAAATAAATTTATAGCTGTCTAAAATACACAGTGAAATATTTTGGTGTCCTTGGAAAATATGTAGCACACACTTGGGGTTTTTGGAGTGAGAGAATAAAATATTCACTTTTAGCTAACTTGAGAAAAGTCAAGCCCTTAGTCCTTGTTTCCTGCTGGCAGTTCTTTGTCATGCTGTGTTATGAACAAATGCAAAATGGTGAGTCAGATTTTGTAAATGAGGGGTGAGAAAAATGGGAATTGTATTTTTAGAAAAAGAGAAAACTGAGACATAGACACCATTTGAAACAAACCTGCTTTCAAAAATACTGGCTGTTGAAAAAATGAAGGGAGCCCAGATTCTGTATGTCAGGCCTACAAAACTGAAAGTCTGAGAGGAAGCTTTCTTATCGTGGTGTAAATCAGCCTGGAAAAAATACTTCTTGCCTCCAGAGAGCATTAAAAGTTGTTCTCTCTCATCAACATGCATAGTTTAATTGCAGTCTGGAGCAGATGTTAAAAATTATTTAATCTGAATTAGATTGTGATCTGGGATGTTTAGCTGTCCATACTCACTGAAAAAAAAAAAAAGTCTTATTTAGTTTTGTAATTTGAAAATGATTGGCACAGTTGAAAATGGCTATACACTAAGGCCATAAAGTTAGCAAAAAAGTATGGATATAAATAAAATTCCTAAAAATATACCTACATAATTGACATAAGTGCAATAAATATATGGGATAAATCCATTTTTCTATATATCAGGCTGCATTTTACAGTTAATGATTTTTGTTTATTAAATAGATTTTACTGATGTTTAGTGAACTGAGGCCTTTAGTCCCTGTTGCCACATCTTTCAGAATTTTAGAGGTAGTGTATCTCACTTTCTAGTATCTTGTTTTCATTGATAGATTGGGAGAGTAAAGAAAATTGTCTTTGCCCTTTTTTGTCTGGATGTCGTGTGGTGTAGCTACAGCACTGATCTAAACTAAATAACTGAAATAACTGTTGGAAAGAAAAGCTGTTGTTGAAAAACACTGTATCCCCTTAATATGTTGTGGTTTAAGGTTCTAAGCTTGGCCCTTCACCAGTTTGATACCTTCTGAAATTTTTACTGAAGATTCGGATATTTTCAATATAATTTTTCTCTAAGCATGTGCAGTCTGTCATAGACAGCTCATGTGTAACATCAAAACTAATTTGCATTAAATCTGTGTTAAAGTCAAAAGTGAGGTTTTGTTTTGTTTGGGTTTTTTAATTGAAAACATATTTTAATTTATTTTGCCTAGGTATTGACAGTACGGAGAACTCAAAAACTGTGATGCATATTGGAGAGAGCTGTGGAATGCTCCGGACTGATATAAGTCCAGCTCCATCCAACCCCCCCTGCTGAGCTCATCATGTCAAGCAAGTGCTGGACAATTTAACTGCTACCTCTTGGCACCATCCATGCTGTCCCCTTGTCTTGGGGTGACTCTATGATGTTTATCCCCTGTTGCCTGCTCTATGCCCAGACATAAATCCTGTGCCTTTCTGTGCCTTTAAAACTGGGCCCAAGAGAAAGAAGAAAAAAGCCAGGTGAACTTTTCAAAGCAGTTTTGTGTTCAAGGACACAGAGATTGCTGCTGCTGCTGCTGCTGTGGAGTGGAGGCAAGCACCTTCCTGCTTTTCCCGGCTCTTGGCTCCTTTTCTTGGAAAAGAGAGACGGAGAGTTAAAATCCTTTGCTTCTATTGACTTTGGTTTCTTCTTCTTCTCTTCTGTTCAACAGCACCAGAACACACCGGGAGACCTCACACCTAGGCCCGGCGGGTTCCCCCCCACAGAAGTCCAGCTTTGGAGAGGAGAAACCCACACTCACACAGGACTCTGAGATCCACCTAGGTTCCCTCCACAGCGAGAGGTTTTATTATTTAGCATTATTCTTTTCCCATTGTGCATTGTGTTTGTTAAATAAATAGGTGTTTTTCCCATTTTTCACTCTCCTCCGAGGAATTTTGTCCCGAACGTGGTGGAGGAGTGGTGGCTTTAACCTGCCTTCTTTGGAGCAGATGTTCCTCCCAGAGTGTTTCCCTTAATCTGTCTCAAACCAGGACACCCCTACAAGAGCAGCTTGCCTTAAGCGGGGAAAGGCACTGATTTACATGGATACATATTGCTTTAGATGCTCAGCTTTGGGCTGCCTTTTTAAGTCACAGACAGGTGATTTAAAACCATGAACACTTTTAAATAACTACATAAAGCCCCTAGAACTGTGTACAATCTGATTTACACTGCTTATTAAACCGACATTATTCACCACTTTTTTCCTCATATTCCTGCTTTTCAGAAATCCATGCAGTGCACGAATCAAACTCCTAAGATTAAATTTAACTTTTGAATTTGTTTGCACTCTCATACCTCTTGTTTTTACTTCTTGACCCTAAGAAGACCTTGTATACTATTTCTTAGTGAGCTGAAACAATCCTTAAAAGGGTTGGGTAGTGGGAATCTTGCAAGACAAAGTGGAGAATTGCCCAGACAATCACTGCAGGAGAGGTGTGGATTGTTGCTACTGTTGGAGCCTTTGCTTCCAGTTATTTGGTTTGTGTTTATTTATGATGCATGAATTATACAACATGAGCAGGCTCTTTCAATTACTTAATAAAATACAAATATGTAAATACAGGTACCATCCCCAACACACTGCTTTCAATTCTTATCTACTGCAGCACATTTCCTGGATTTTACTCATTCCAGCTCTGCTGGTAGTAAAATATTTGATAAAGAAAACAGGAAATAATTATTCATTATTTCAATAATTCATGGAAAATGAACAGAAACTATGATGTCTGTGACACATGAGAGCACACATCTCAAACTGGGGTATTAGTATTCAGTGCTGGGACTGTAGCCCTGGAACATATGCTTAAAACATTTCTAAGCCCCTTCGGAATGCCATTTCAATAGAAATTCAGCAATCTGTTGAAATAAGTCATAACAGAAAATTATGATATAATTGGAGATCTTTAATTGCCGGTTATGTCCTTTGGTTGATCCCCTGAAACAATGTTATAAGTATTTAATGTAAAATTTCTGCAGTAAAAAGGGTGAATTTATAGAGTGAAAGGACAATCTTCCATTTCATGAAATATAACTGGCAGATGGAAACATGAAATAAAGCGCCTCCTGCCAGCTTTTACTATACCTGCTCGTAAACTTTCCTGTCTTGAGACACTAGAAGGAGTTTCTTTGGGACAATTAGCATTTACTGAAGGATCTGCTCTTCCTCCACTTTCACAACAGTGCAGCTTTTTTATAATTTTTAATATATTATCCAGCACTTCAGTGAAATGGGTGGTTGAGTGGAATTGTGTAGCTCCCATTGTTAACACAAGAACATGCCAAAGCATGACAGAGGCTGCTGTGGAGTTTAGGTTCCTTGAAGGATAATATTTTATACAGAATTTAAGACTACAAAAGGTTTACTGCTGCCTGAGTGGAGCCTGTATACCCCAGCTTGTTT
>NW_008236767.1:6243194-6272072 GCF_000691975.1 Corvus brachyrhynchos
TTCCCCAGAATTTTAAATCTATGTTGTTGTGGTTTAACTGCAGCCAGCAACTAAGCCCCTGACACCCACTTGCTCAGCTCCCCACCCACCCCCCAATGGGATATGGAGGAGAATCAGGAAGAGGTTAAAGGCATGGACTGAGAAAAGAACAGCTTAATTTTTGAAATAAAGGTGGTAATAATAAAAATAATGATTTCTTGACTTAGGATAAGCGCATTTAGCAACAACTTAAACCATCAGTGTGGTATCAACATCATTCTCATACTAAATCCACAACACGATACCAACTACTAGGAAGAAAACTACCTCTATCTCAGCTGAAATCAGGCCATGTGCCCCATCACCAGGCTGAGGCCTCTTCATCTTGCTCCTATTTATGGAGCTTTGAAAGCGTGGACTGCAGTTCCTACAGAAAAGTGTGGCTGTGCTACAAAAAGATATTTTCCAAACACAGCAGATTTCAGAGCCATGTCATTTACAGCAATTTCTTTATAATATCTTGCTTTTAATATCATGCTTTTATCTTGGATTTTGCACTACTGCCTTTTCTCTCAGCACCCCAGTCATAAATTTATTGTATTGGCAGGAAATCTAGTTCTGTGAGCAAGTGCGCTGCAGATGAATAGATACAGGTTTTTTCCGCCAAACAGGAAACCTTTTTCTCCTCCTCCACTCCATAATACACTTCTCCAGGGACAACAGCAGGTTGCATTCAGTCCCAGATCCTAAAAGCTTTTCTCTGCAGAAAAATATTTTACAGTTTGAACGTATATTGTCTTAGAAGGATGGAAAAACAAGTCTTAAACTGCCACATTTTCACCTCTTGGAAGCACCTGCAGAGCTGAAGTGTTGTTCTCCAATGTTGTACTGCTCAGCAGTGGTTTGTAAGTGGCTGGTTGCCTCAAGAGGACCATAAGATTTCCTTTGTGTCAGGCCCAGTTACATGACTGGTTCTAGCCCCAGGAAGCCACTGCTGTACACATGTGAATGATGCTTTGAGTTCAGCTATCTGTTACCTTTAGCAAATGGTCACTTCCCACAGAACCAGACCGATGCCATTTTCATGATGGCCAGAGGCTCCTGTGCTGTCCCTTCTCATCAACAAAGGTTTGTAAGAATGGGTCACAATGTGATTTCAATGGATTTGACAATATTTCAAAGGGGCTGTTTGAATATTTAAATGTGGAAGGGTTTCAGTAATAAATACAGACTTGCAGAAAATGTAGTGGGAATGTTTTTGTAAATTTTAACACTATTCCTTTGGTTTCTTCTGAGTGGCACTGTTAAAATGTTCATCAGGGGTTCGGTCTGAGTGTGCAATCTTTAAAAACCAGTCTTCTGTAGGTATTTTGGCTGCATATCACCTGATAAATTATATACAAGTTAGTGGAGGTTGTTTGGCTTTCATTGCTATAATATTGGAATACAACTTGAATATTTTTTATCATCTCATTAAAAGTCAACATTCCAGAGTGTCCTTATATTTTTTTTTTGGTAATTCAGGAGTAAAGGATATATTGTCTAATAAAATTTTTAATTTGCTGTTCTTTTGTATTAAGATATGAAATAAAGGTACAACACCATTAGTGGATGTATTTATTGAGACTATATAAAATCTATGAAAAACAACAAGGGTTTTAAAATCCCACAAAACCCCATTATGCCTTTCTCACAAGACTGAGCATCAGATGTTGTGAGGTCTGCTTTACAGCACTCCCCGAAACACCTTACAGCCATCAGAGAGCAGCCGCTGCCTGGCTGAAGCCCCCGTGCACTCCAGCTGCCCCCACCAAGCCCTCTGCACTCACTCGCTTTGCAAATCACTTTGCCTTTTCCACCACGGGGTTTTTAAGGCAGACGTAGAGCAGCGAAGGTCAGGAAGAAGAAGCTCTCTAGACTGAACGCTGGTGGGAATTTGTAGTACAAGAGGGACCTCAGAAACCGCAGGCAGAAATCCTCCTGAGAGGAGTGCCCACTTAACTGCCTAGCACAGTGAGAGGGCACGACAAGCAGAAAATCCAAGCCTGGTTTCCAGTCCGTGCAGCAACTTAGCAGAAGTGTCTCTGTTGAATACGTAAGAAGGCTTAAAACCTTTAGACTCCTTGGCCATACTTGATTGCCAAATTTTGCATATTTATAGTAACTAGGAATCAGTGCATGTCTTGAACACTTTGTACTGTATGCGGTTATGTTTATTTTTAAAGCATCGTGTGAGGAGGGAATATTTCAACATGAGTGTTGCACTTTAGTTAATAATTGACATGTTTAACATGCATTTTCTATGGCAACTGAGAGCATTCAGTTATATATATATATTGACCTTGATTTCAAAGATTACCTCCTCCCCATGTGCAATCACTTATTTCTTTCCCATTTCTATGAAGTGCTGCTTTTATTGTGTTTGGTGAATGTTTGAGAAGCTGGACTGTAACCAGACAATCAAAGGGACAACAAACCACAGCGTTTGGGCAGAAGGTGGCCACAGATAATGGCAGTACCAAGGACTTGTAAGTTTAAGTTGGCCCTTGCCATCTCAGAGAGTGAGATCAGACAGCTGATACAAAGATAATGAGGTGGGTCAATTGTGTACAGGAATTCCTTAGGACAATAAGGAAGTTAACATGAGAAATTAGAGGCTACAAATTCTTAAATTTATTATTAAAATAAAATCCATGGGGAAACCTGGCAAGTGTTTTTGTTATAGTCAGGCATGCTCCTTGCAGTAGGTTTGCCTCCATTCCTTCCAGAAAATATCATTCAGTAGGTTAGGTTGTTTCTTTTTTTTTCCTTTAATCTCACTTTCTTTTGTTCGTTTTTTGTTTTTTTTTTAATATTGCATGTTACTGTTTTATGTTGATAAACACAGATGTCATCACTGAGTTCATATTAAGTAGGATGGGAAAATGACATCCACAACTCCTGGACTGCTTTTTGGGATGAGATCAAAGTGTTGTTAACCTCCCAGACTCACTGTAGCGCTCATAAAATGAATGTGGTTGTGCATATATCTGTACATATAGATATGCACACATGCACCACACACACACGTATTTTTATGACGCTTTTATCCTCCAGTTAAAGTGTAATCTTTTCTTTTGCTCAAATTTTGGTTGATTTCATACTTTCTCTACATCTAAGTCCTGTTTGACTCAGTTAAAACTCCTATAAGCTGTTTATAGTCTCAAGGGAAAAAGAGAAGTTAAAGAAAATATACTGTGAACCTGAAAGACACTCAGCAATTGCCTGAATTCTGGCTTTTAAGAAATGGAAATGCAAGCATGTAAAGCATCTGTGCCATGTGCATTTCTCCCATAACCATGAATATCCTCCAAACCAGAGCTGTACAAGAGTGTCTCAGAAAATGCTCCCTTGCCCTCCTCCGCACCCAGCCAGGTATTTCCCTCTTGAAAACGTTTTCCTCCCTTCTGTCCTCCAACTCTTATTCCTTCTTAATCTTTTGATCTCCCTTAAGCAGAGTGACATGATTTGTTGTTAAAGTGCTGCCTCTGTCAGGATGGTCACTGGGGGCCCTCAGGTGTTTGTCCTAAGGAAGGAAGAACAGCAGCCCTGGGGCAAGAGGTGACGTGTCTACTCTTGTTTCTGCTGGGTTCCTGATGGCAAAAGCAGCGGGATGAATAGGTTTTATAGAGAAAACTCCTAGGATTCTACTGACAGCTCAGGCTTTTGTGAATCTCTCTGGTATATAACTTTTGACCAAAATCAGAATTAAAGGATATACTCATGTGCCATTCTGAGGGTCAGGTTTTATGATGCCAGGCACAGCTCATACCTTTCCATTTTTCTAAGTGGAGATGGCATAGTGATATAATCCACATCCTGTCACCCTGGGATGGGCTGTACTTTGTTTAGAAAGGAATTTGTGTGCCTGACATGAAACTGTCTATTTCTTCCAGTTTGTGAGCTGTTACCAGCATCTTCAATGCAAGCAAGGCAAATCTGATTGAAGTTTAAGAAAAAAATTAAATAGCAGCAGAGGTAAAATAATTGTAGAACACCAGCCAGTTTACTTCAACTAGCAAGGCAAAAGAAAACTCTGCTCTGACGTGCTATGCCATTTGCTGCAGAGATGATGTTTCTTATGATGATCTTGAGGGAAAAGTTAATGCCACTCAATAATACCTAAGAAATAATGTTTGAATGGATATATTGTGAAAAGCAGCACTCCTAAATCAGCTGGTGTCCTGCATGCATTTACACAGATGAGATATATCGATCTTAGTGTTGAATTTGGGGAAGATTTCCATAGCTAACTGCCAGATGATTGATGCTTCATTTTTGTTCTTGAAATACAACTGGAAAAGCCACAGATTAAGAGCTAAAACTGTAACCATACAAACAGAGGATATATGAGGTAATGCACTTGGATTTTTTCTTACTTTTTTCAAAGAAATAGTAACATGAAAAGGTAAGTTTCTACTTGTTCTTCTGAAACAACGTACTGAATGACTTCCTGTTCCCGATTCATATGGAGGACTTAACATTCAAAATATGTTGATTGGTTTTTTTGCTTTGTGCGTCTGCACTGCTATATACAGGGGCCTTTGTGACTCTGATTTGCTCAGGTACTAATTTTGTGCTGAATGAATTCCATTCTGAACAGAGACTACAATACAAAGTAAAATAGATTTCTGAAGGCATTTTTTGCACAGAATATGATTAAGAAGCAATCAAGCACTGGAAACCCCCTCAGTCCCCTACCTTGTTACCGGGTAGCTGGGTCATGCTGTAGGGGATGGATTTAAAGCAATTCATTATTTTACAGAAAGATAAGCTTGAAGCTGTGTGTGCATGTGGATATTTCCCCCTCCCCAACAGCTTACTGCAGTTTATTATAGCTATACAGTATAAAAGGGCAAAAAGAACTGATTTTTTTCTTTCATTAGAGGAGAGTTTTGCATTTTGAGACTTCAGCAGTTAAGCAGTTTCCTTCAGTTTTTCTCATGGCATCTTTTGGAAACTCACATATTTTGAGACTTCATTTACTTCTCTAGATGTACAATTTACACTCTGGTAACATGCAGTAGACAGCAATTCTTGAGTCTAGACAGCGACAGTAGAAGATTTGATGGTCCAGCCAGTTCCTACTCAGTTTCTGGGTTTTTTCAATTAACTTTGAGTGGGTTGGATCAGAACTTTCAAATTCTAGTGTTGTAAATTTTTTTTATATCCTGCATTCTTCATTACAAAAAATTAATAGGCCTGGAGTAATTCTGAAACTACTGTGTTAGGATTATGGGTGCCAATAACTTGTACTGTGCTATGAAAGGGAAGCTCATGATAAGCATCAAGGAAACTTGTTGCCTGGGGTAAATTTCCAGAGGATAAACTGGAGTTGACTAGTACCTTCCATTCCAGCAATGCATCTTCTTTATAAAGGCAAGTTGAAATAGGCCATCACCTTTATTAGAAAGTCCCTTCCCAGAAAGGGTGTTATTCCTCTGTGTAACAGGGTGCCATGCATCAGACAAAAAAGGATCTGCTGCTGCCCTCTCAGATCCTCTGCTTCATGTAGGCTGGCACTAGGAATGGTATTGGCAGGATAATTTCAGGTAGATTACCAAACAATAACTTGGGATTTTACTTCGATAATTCAATCACCTATGGATAAGATTCCCTTTCCATTGCAAAGCTCTGATATCCATGTCTCCTTCTCAGACTTTGCAGAGGAAAATTAATTTTATTCATAGATGGAGAAACAGGCATTGGTAGCAGACGTAAAACTCAGAAGAGTATGATGGTATGTCATAGAGCAGGCCACTGCTTTTAATGGGAGTGTCAAGGTCCTTGTAAGGACAGGCATTCCAGTTTATCCTCTGTCCAGTCTTCATCACTGCTGTCTGATTTATCAATACCATAGGAAAACAAGGTGCTACAGAAAAATCCAGGGGGTGCTTTCCTCTGAGGTGAAATAATGGAAATGGCAAAATCATAGGGCAACTAATTTTGGTTTTCTAATAAGCACTGAACACTGTGCTGGGGAAAATATCAGGTGGTCTCTGCCTCCTTTTTCTGAGTTTGTGGACAAAACCACATTAACCTGAAAAGTTCTTCCTTTGAAAAAAAATATATTTATTGCTGATAGTTTCATATATCAAATTAGCTGCAATAGAGATGTTTCCACAGAGAACAAAAGTATTATTTGGAGGTGTTTGTTTTCATTGCCTTTCAGGGATTTGTTCTGTGCAATGTATGATAAATAGACTCCTGTGTTTACAGTCATACAAACTGCATCAGCCTCTACGTGCTGCCTTTTCTCACAGGCATTGTTTTATCTCTTAGCCTCCTTTTCAGTGGGTCTGGAAGACTCCAAGAGGTGCGTGGGGGGCTGCAGAGATGAGCAGCTTTGTCTGTACAGTCCCTGTGGTGCTGCAGAGCACTGGTACTGGAGATCCTTGTTTTATGTGAAAGAGGATGGATGCACTGGAGGAAAGGACACAGTGTGCTGACCGGGGTGGCAGGAGGTCAGACTCACTGGGTAGGATAACAAGAGGCTTTTGGGGGCTGAAGCTATTTCTAAATATGAGCCAAAGAGCTCATGTGTCCTCCCTTTCTCAAGTGCTCACACACATTTCTTTAATGGCTGTTGCTAAGGCTTTAGCTTTCTGAAAGGGAATTAGAAGACACAGCTTAGCCAAAATGTGACTGACAGCCAGAGCTGGGGAGAGCAAAATGTCCCCATGAAAGGAATATGGTCCAGCACTTTACACTCATGATAAATTTAGAAATCGCTGGCAAAATTACCCTGCTGGCAAAGAAATTGGTAGATGGTAAGTACCAGTAAGCTCTGTTTTGATCCCTTTACCCATACCTCACCTTTTACAAGGTCAAGAGACTTTGATTTACTTAGTTTGCGGTTATTCTGGTGGTTGTTCTTTGTCGTCCTTTTATTCAAGTCTTAGCAGAACAGATGGTCTTCAAATCCTTTTCTGCCTGGACTCCACTTTGTCCTTCTGTGCCAGCAGTGGACACTGTGCCCCAGAGCTGTCCTGTGGAAAACACCCATGGAGGCCTGGGGTGGGGGCAGAGCAAAGGCATAGCTCAGAACCGTGCTGGTGAGTCCTCTCTTCACTAACATTAGCCTCCTTTAGGGAACTCACCCTTTTCCAGATAGCACAAAGTATTTTTGATTATACATCTCTCCTTCCTAAAAGAAGAAACTTAAATATATGAATTTGCAATTAAAATCAAAGCCTGCTTGCCATTCCTGAGGAGGGCTTTGTTGGAACCATGTCTTCTGCTGTCCATTGTGCAGGACCAGGAGCAGTCACACTGAAATCCCAAGTGGAGCCTGTCTGAAAGCTGAGAATCCACCTCCTTTTCCCACTAGAATAACTGCTATCAAAACTTATTCAGAAATCTATTCTTCTATTGTTTCCCCCAATAATTTAAATGTTAATTACTTAATCATTGAAGAGACTTTTTTGTTCTCTTCTATAATATAGTTATTATTTAGAAATCCAGGAATTAATTGTCGTAGGAACACACTTTCTTCTCTGCAAGGGAAAGTAGAAGTTTCATTTGTCACCCTTACTATAAGATTTCCTTGCTTTCCAGTGCTGCAGCTGATGCCTTAGGTTTTTTTATATTTTTCAAATTCTGTACTGCCTAGTGTGTAACTTTGAAGTTTCTTGTAGCTTGTTAACGTCTGCTCTCTTGTGCTAGGTAGACATAACAAAGCCTCTCCAGGCCTGCTCTCCAAGGACATCAATACTATCCTAGGCCAAAAAGTATGAACCAAAGAGCTTCTAAAGGAGGAGTAAGCTGAGGGGAATTACATCATTAACTGAAGCTTTAATTGGAGAATTAGCCCTGATATGCAAATGAACCAAACCTATAAAAGTGCGAAGAACTCGTGACCTGTCATCCACCTTGGGATCCGTCTTGGCAGTAGCCTCTGGCCTCCAGGGGGTACCTTTGAAGGCCTTTCAAATAAATACCTACTTTTATTCCCTTACTCCTGTCTAGTCTCTGTGAAAGTAGAAGTTTCATTTGTCACCCTTACTATAAGATTTCCTTGCTTTCCAGTGCTGCAGCTGATGCCTTAGGTTTTTTTATATTTTTCAAATTCTGTACTGCCTAGTGTGTAACTTTGAAGTTTCTTGTAGCTTGTTAACGTCTGCTCTCTTGTGCTAGGTAGACATAACAAAGCCTCCCCGAGCCTGCTCTTCAAGGACACCCAGAGTGTCCTAGGCCCAAAAAGTATAAACCAAAGAGCCTCTAAGGGGGGCAAGTGAGGGGAATGACATCATTAAACTGAAGCTTTAATTGAAGAATTAACCCTGATATGCAAATGAACCAAACCTATAAAAGTGTGAAGAACTCGTGACCTGTTGTCCATCTTGGGGTCCATGTTGGCAAAAGCCTCTGGCTCCCCAGGGTGTACCTCTGAAGGCCTTTCAAGTAAATACCTACTTTTATTCCCTTACTCCTGTCTAGTCTCTGTTTCTCGGAGGCCTCTTAAGGCATCACAGCTGTCACAATACTCATGTCTGTTTTCTTAGAATGACATCCGCTTGGAATCCAGTACAACTGTGGTTGTCATTTCTCTACCCACCCAGAGACACCTGGGGTACAAATTTCCCTTCAAGCATTTAATCCTCAAGGTAATATGCAACCACCGTGCAAAATGCCTCATTTTCTGTAGCTAACACTCTTCCCTCAGCTGTGTAAGAACATTTTCACCTTTTCTCAGCATTATAAATGCCACAGATAGGGAAAGGCAGTAGCTGGAAACATGAGCAGAGGGTAAAGGCCCATGCTGTTGTCATTATTCTGACCTTTCACAGCATAGCTGCAGAAACTCCCAACTGAGATAAATGCAAAGACAATTCCGCACTGTAAAGAGTCCTTTTTAACAGCAGCGAACTCAGTTTTCAGGGTCTTTGTGTTTGCCAGGTACAGAATACATTCTTGATTAATTGCTCTACTTAACTGCAGAACTCTGACCGAAGTGGAGACAGCAGTTTCATGCTTCCTGGAGGTGAGCTCTGCCCATGCTGAGCAACAGCACAACACCTAGGAAACACCTCGTGGATGGTGCTAACTTTATTTTTTTTCTAAAACACTTCTGTACCCCTTCCCCAGTAAAATCCACGTTATTACGATGCTTTCCTGGGCCATGGCACTGGTCAGCATAGACAGGGGTAGGAAGGGGAAGGGGAAAGTCTTGGGAAAGGCTTGGAGGTCTGTCTCCCAGCCTGTCTGGGTAGGGAGACCTAACAAAAACCATCGCTATGGGGCAGGAAGAAGCACCCTGGGGTCCTCCCAGCCCCTTTCCATTCTGTGTAGTGCATTTCTTGTACATATAGGTGGGATTACCTCACCTGCAAGGTAAGGTTTCCTTGGTTTGACACTTCAAAATAACCTTTCAAGCATGAGTTTTTCATTCATCTCTTTTTTTTTTCTGAATAGTTTTGTCTGTAAAAATATTGACTTAGCAAATCAAAAATTAACACCTAGATTTCTCCATAAAAATAAATCTTTAATATTGAATTTGGGATTGAGGACTCAAACCTCTGCTAATGCTGCATTTTATTACCTTTATTGATGATCAAACATTACCACACATCATGCTTTTAAAGGGGAGTTTGAGGACAATTTTAATTCATGGTTATTTATTCTTCCCTTTCTTTTTATACAGACTGTTTGTCGTTGGGTTTGGGGGTTTTTTTCTCTAAAGGAACGAATGCTTCTACTCTGTTGCAGCCATATCTGCCTAACAGCTACTTGCTCATAAATCTGCAGTTTAACACCGACTCATTATTTCAGAGACTGAGAAGAACAAAGTTGGTTCAATGAATTTTGTCAATACATCCTATTTCAGAGCCTGACTAAAACCCATTCCTAAAACAAGCTAAAAAGCAGCACAGCCTCGATCATTGATTTGCATTAGGGAATTTTGGCCAAATGCTTGCAGTGAGTCTGGTGTTCCCATTTGCACAGTTATTTAGGACTCTAGAAATCTCAGCCTAAAACTGTAACGGAGAGGAGAGACTGTAGTTACATCATGAGCTGGTTTCACTAGTGACTGCTCCTTGGATTGTCTAGGTAGTTCTCACTGTATCAATGTTGGCTGGAGATGGCGTTTTTTTGGGCTTTTGTTAGTGATGATGTCTGCTGTGCAAGGCCTTTTTTCTTTAGCCATAAAAGGATAAAAAGTGGAATTTCATCTTTTTGAGTGTATTTGAATACAGAAAGGAGTGTCCCTGTATCAGGCACATATTTACTGCCCCTTCTCTTGCCTATAGTAACACTAAAATAGTATTTGGGGGGAAAAATCCATTAAGGTCTCACTTCAACACTATGAGCTTTTTATTTACTATCTGTTTATGACACATGAAATTAGGAATGTGGCTTTTCCTATCAAAGTTCAGAAACGTTTAATGGTACAGAAGCTCATGTTTCTATTCAAAGCAACTGCTATCTTGATTTTGGAGTAGCAAACACCTATAATGAATTGCTGATGAACAATTTGTGTGTAAAAATCATTAATTGAATTTTTTTAATCAATATGTTTGTCGAATTTGCTACTGGAAAAAAAGAAAGAAATGAGATCTCTATCAGGGATTAAATGAGTTACTAAAAAATTCCAATTAGGAACAAAATTCATGTAATTAAATGGAAACTCTCATCAAAAAATCATCTTAGGAGTTTATTTTTTGAATAGAATTATGTCCTAAAATAATAGAACATTCAACCTCACCAAGAACACAATTTTAAGCTGGCTTCTAAGACATGAGAATTTCAGCTGAAGTGTTAATGACATATGAAACAGTTTGTGTTATTAAAACAATGACATCCGGTCTTACATTCGTGTACAGTCAAGACTTGCAACACTTACATTAATTATGTATTTGCTATTCAGCACCAGTGAGTGAGTAGAGGGCGAACCATTTGTACAAGTTTATTAAAAAAAAAAATCTGACTGAACAATTTCTTCTGCAGCTGTACAAGTGTGAAGATGGAGAGCATGTAGCTAGAGTAAGGAGAAATAGGACTGAAGCCAGTTCAGAAGAATTTAGCTGACTTACTTATAACAAGTACACCAGCCTTACCACAGATGTCATTCTCTCTAATTTATAGAGCAGTTTGCTGTTCTGTTAGGTTGAATCAGTCATAGCTAGAGAACAGACTGTAAAGTTACACGAGTGTACTGCTCCTAACTTATAGGACTGCAAAACAAAATGATTTATGTGTGTTAACAGGGCTAAATGTCCCTCAGATACTTTCAGAAAGTGATGAAATGGCTGGGTTTGAGCTGTCAGGGCGGGCAGAATGACAGTAAGGGTTCAACATGAGGGTTTCGCAATCCCTACTTTATTTAGCAAAGCAAGTAGGTTAGTTTTCAGTGGAATACCATCATAGCCTTCACCCAAAAGTTTTCTCTCTGTGTCAGTGAATCATGGCATGAACACAGGCAGTACTGCTGGTGGCTGAGCTGCAGACAGCCTCTAGCAGGAAAATGGGGTGATCCAGAAGAGCACTGATAAAGAGTTACGATGCCATTATCTGTCACGAACACCACTCAGATGGAGGTTTACAATTTATGCAAAGCCAAAGTCAAGTGGTAGGCCTGAAGGAGACCTTGAAAACTTCCACAGAATAATATCTTGTGTATTTTATATGGAAATTTTCTTCATAATTTGGAGTTTGATGTGCTAGTGAGCCGTCAGAAGGACTCTGCACAAAGATAGTTTTATTGCAAATATTCTTGCCAGGGGAACAAAAAAAGCAATCACCCCTGCATGTTTGATTTATAATTAACAGGAATAAAAATGTAATCACAAATGTAGCTGCCACATCTAGGCATGGTATAAATATTTTATGCAGTGTTTCAAAGTTGCATATAATGTGCACTGTAAAATTTGAGTATCGTAGTAAATGAAGTTATTAAACCTTTAAACAAGAAATTCTGGACTCTCACAATTATGGACACACTGGTGTGTTGAACAATGATCCTGTAAATTACAGCACGTAACAAAAAATTCTTATCTCTCTGTAGAATGTGCAGGAATATAAATGTCTTGTAAAATTGGTAGAAATAAAAAGCTGAAGGTTGCAAGGACTTTGGAGGAACTTTATGAATTCTGCTCTCAAGCATATTCATAAAAGATATTTCTTGTTTTAAGGCATAAGCCATTCTTTAAGAGAGGATGTCACACAGGTTATTCTTAGGTCAGGTTGCAGGTTTAGGAACTTCGAATATTCTGTTTGCAGATAGCTCTTCTGCACCTCATTAATGGAAACAGAGACCTGTCCCAAAAATGCCATTATACCTGTTTGTATTTCTGTCAGTGGCATACCTGAGCAGCACCAGATACTATCGGAGGACACCTCTGCTACAAAAGCTTAGAAAGCTTCTGGGAAGCCAGGTCACTCCTTTGATGCTGGCAAGAAACCCAAAACACCACATGGCAGCAACTGCAGCAAGTCCCAGGGCTTCACTGTGCTCAGGGGAAGCATTGGGTGTTGAGCAGCCTGATTTCCAGAGGCACAAGTGGTGTGTGTCACTTCAGCCAGCACTGATGAAAGTGCCCTTCCTGCTGTGTAATCTGTGCATCTGGGAGATGGCATTTGTGATTAGTATTGATTAGTGGAGAATGTGAAAGTTATCTACCTGAGACTGAAGCAGAACAGAGCAGTCAGACATCTGCACAACCGCCCACAAGCACCACAGAGAGGATATTTTCATGTTCTTTACCGTCCCAAAAGTGATGATGCCTTGTATCATTGGCAGCTGGAGACTCTGCCTGAAAAGCTGTTGAGTGTCCATTTCTCCTCCCCTCCTTCTTCCTTCCCAGGACCAAATAGATGCTGCAAAACAGCATCATAACTTTTTATAGAGAAGACACTGTTACCAGTAAGGACATGGAATTTTTATAAGCCTTGAAGACCACTCAATTATTGTTGCATATAATGCCTATATAATGTATTATTGTATGTAGAGTGTATATATAATATATTAATGCATACAGTGCGGCAAGTGGGGTTTTCTGATTAAGTTCTTTTTAATGATATTATAGGACAGGAAGAAAAAAGATTTGACATCAGAACAGGCAGGTCAAAAAAAGGTAGTCAGTGGGGGAAGATGTAGCAGAATAGAAAATAAAGTCCAATATTAGTGCATATTTTTCTTAGCTTAGAGCTAAATAATAACTTTTAACTTTCTTCCCCTCTGCCATCCCAGGATTAAATAGTAAATGATTTTGTTTCACTGTAAGTATAGTTGATTTCTAATCTGAAAAACGTCCTCTTCTGCAACAAAATTTCATGTAAATATAGATAAATTCTTACAGCAGTCCTTCTGCCCTTCATAGTTATTTCATGACTGCTCTGGCCAAGCTAGAAATGTCAGGGTGGGAAAGGGGGATTGTAAGTCAGACTCTGCCTTGCAGGGTTTCTAAATCCTGATAAAGGCTCTGTAGGATACTTGTGTTGCTAAACTGCACTGAGGCTTGTATCTTTTCCCTCTTTTGTGCAAGAAACTTCAGAAATATTACCTTGTCCTTTATACTTAGAAATACCATTATGTTATGTGATGTGATCCTCACAGTAAGAGAATTGCGGTGTATGACTGCCAAATGAGTGCAGGACAGTGTGCAGTGCTCTGCTGCAGAGGGGCCGTGGTTAGGGGATCATGCCCAGCACCACAGAGTAGGAAGGCAGGCTGGAGGCAGAACTGCAGGTGGCCGCTCTGAAGACCAGGAGAGAAGACTGCAGGTGAAGAGAAAATGGTATAATTTGTATAACAAAGATATCAAGTCAAATTTGGGATGAATTATTTATCCAGATTGAATTCCTTTTCAGGCTTTTAATGCGAGGTTAATATTCTTTCTGATGGAGTTTAGAATACCAGAGTATTATCCCCAAACACCAGAGCACTGTAAAGAACTCAGTATTTATGTGGTTTAGCTAGTCACTCTTGTATTTACTAGTAGAGAGGGAGCAAAGAGGAAGGTGATGGCCTATTTTGTGTGCCATATCTGTACCCAGAAGTATGCATGTCATATGGGCTGACAACGCAATCAGACACAGATCCACATCTATTTATCTCCTGTGAACACTAAATTAGATATTTTTTCGTCCAAAGATGTAAAACCATCAAGCAACCATGATAATAGAGCTCCTGAACTAAAGAAAGCTTTGAGGTCATTAGTGTGTGTGCATTCATGGAAAGCCTGTGACATTTTATCAGGAAAACATTCGCAGGAAAGAGCAAAGCGCCAAAGTAACCCATATTTCAAACATTTCCGAAGGAAGTGGTTTCTGCTCTTTAAGTTGGAAAAGGACAGATTTTTGGGAACTTGGCTGTAGCAACATGCAAGGAAGATGCAACTGATTCTTTAAATACTCTGTAAAGTGTTCATGTCCCACCCACTCTTGCTGCCACAGAGTGTAATCTGAGAAGCATCATACAAAATATGATGTGGAAAACAGATGTCTGGATCTAGACCTGACCTTGAATGAGTAAAGGAAAGGAAAAAGTCTGTTTAGCACAGCAGATTGGAAAAGAAATTATATTTCTGTTCTCTAAGGAGAGTACAATCTGATAGAAGGCATCAATAAAAACATAAATAAACCTGTTTACAAGCAAACTGAGACTTACTTTACATATTGGATTCTTAAAAGGAGAGAAAAATCAACACAACCACACCAGTTCTTGGGGTGAGCAGAAGGCTCTGGTGGAACAGTCTTGGTTCAGTCAGTAACAGAGAACAGCAGAAGAAAGTCTGCTTTCGGTAAACTCGGTCCAGTCTTTTCCATTTCACTGGAAGGTGGAAAGCCTGTGAGTTACAACACATATCTCTACATCTGAATTAATCATCCTGGTTCCTTGAGCAGTCGTCAGACAGAAATAGGGAATGAGTGACGTAATGAACCTTCAATATTAAAAATTTTTTATTCTACCTGCAATTCAAATTTGCAATGCATTTCTAAAAATAGATTTTTAAAATAGAAATTTCTAATAGAAAGAGATTTTCTGTGTTGCACCTAAACATATATATAGTGAGAACCCCTGCCTTTCTGGTCCCCCATTGGAAGGCAAGAACAAACAGGGTTGGGTTTTTCCTCTCTCTACTTATGCTACTTCCATTTTTGTTTCTGAAATGGATTACTGCAGAAATGCTGGCACACAAAAGATACTAAATCATTCATTTTTCCTCATATATGAAGAGTGTGCTTCATAACAGGGGCTGTGTCAAAGTTAACAAGTGACATATTCCACTAATTGCTGTTCATAATTGTCATCTCAGGCTTGAACAGTCCCATGACCCACAGAGTGGAAAGCATAAGAAATTAAATAATCTGAAACAAGAAGTTTATGGGCTGTTGATTTGCCTTGTTTCAGTTTAATCTCTGTATAATCCCACAAAAACTTTACTTATTGTCTCTCAGGCCCACTATCAATGCATCCATTCTTAGAGCTCTGGTTCCTCCAAAATTAAGATGCAATCCTCAGGAAACTGACAGCGCACACAAAAAGAGTTTCCGCAAAGATTCAATTCCACCCCACATTCTCTGGAGAATGGCATCAGCCTCAGCAGCATGTATTGCAGACAGGAAAACTGACAAAGGCTGCCCACAGAATTAAGCCCAGGGCCTCTGATGCTGCATGATACCACAAATGGGTGAATGCCCAAAGTATCAAGGAGATACGATGCCCTTAGACTGTCAGAGGAGTTTAGTGAGTAGCAAGCAGTGAGCTATTAAAATCTACCTTAAAAAAATGACAGTCTGGTTGTACCTTAAATAACATTAATGTAATGATCTACACTGCTAGAAACTTGGTGTCGTCAGCATTTGCAAATTGGTGGATTTTTAAGCAATGCCAGTCAATTTGTGGCTGCTTATAGAAAGCTCATGAGCTCTGCAGGAATATCAAAAGAAAACCACTCTGCACATCTTGGTGTCTGCGCAGTGTCCTCCCCTGAGGTGGCACACGTATACAACAAAGTGAATGAGGCCTCAGGTGGGCATCTCATGAGCAGAGCTTTTCTAAATGACAGCATCAATCTTACTAACTGGTGCCAGAAGTTAGTATCTGGGGTTTTTATTACTACACTTTCACAGTTTTGCTGAGCACTGCAAATACCTTAAAAGAACTAATATGGGCTTGGTCTAACCATTGCAACACTGGAACTGACAAAAGGAAAGAGCATTCTGGCGAACAAAGACTGGAAGGACTAAAAGATGGGACAGAAAAGTCAGGCTAGAGCTAGGAAAAGATGGAACCTGCATGGCCTTGCACTGCAAGCTGATGGACTTAGCTTCCCAAAGGATCACATCTGTGACAGTGTCTTATCTTATTCTTCTCCTTTGTGGGATGTTTTCCATTCTTACTCATTCATCCCTGCCCCTTCCTGCACAAGGATATAACACCTTCCAATCCTTTTGTGAGAGCTCAAAAGCTCCTCATGCTGGTATTTTTTCTAAATATTGCATTCTGGACTAATGGCAGCCTGGAAAGATGCTTCCTGACATCAGTACTGCATTGAAAGGTAATTCTTGCAGGAATTTGCAGTGACTTGAGTTCGCCCCACACAGGCAAACTGTTCAATGGGAAAAGCCCAGTCAGAGCTTATTAAGCACTGTTTACATGGAGTTCAGGACAAATAGCACAAGTCCTGCATCTCAGTACAGAAATATGTATCACTTACGTAGCCTCACCGCAGTCTGACTTTATAAATTGTTAATAAATAGTGCCAAGGTCTACCAAAATACTAAGCCGGCTTAATGATGAACTAAAAGCTTTCCATTTCCTTGCCTTGAAATAACAACTCCCAGGTGTTTTATACAGTTATTACCTTCGGGGAATTTAGACTTTCATGAGTGCTCTGGCTATTTACTTTATTGGCTAATGGAGTTAGCTGGGCAGTAATGTGAGGAAAGCTGAAAGGGCAAAACTGGTATGTGTTTAGAAGTGCCTAGCAATTTGCAAAGGAAATAGTAAAAGTAAATTTTTAAAAATCCAAAGTAGTCCGTTACTTCTAATAATGCAGGGAGATACATTCCCACTATTTTATCTGCCAGCCTTAACACAGTCACAGACAATTTTTAGCTGAGCAACCCAGTTTGCTGAGTGTAATAGTTAAAATTTCTCCTGGGGGAAGGGAGGTCTGCAAACCTGCAAAGTCACCTTGGACAGTTTGTTGTTTCCCTTGTTTATTCAGACAGTTTTCTGGTCCTGGGAAAACAGCCCCATAGACCCCACCATGGGCTCATCCCTGGAGGTAGAGGCTTGAAGGGGCCTGACCCTGTGTTCCAAGGGCTGCTGGAGGCCCAGGCAGCAGTGCTCTGTGCTGCTGAGGTTCAGGCAGCTGGGAAGTTAAAAACACAAAAGCAGCAAGAGGGCAAGACCCAGGAGGTCACTCAGAGGGTGCCTGGGGGAGACTCACCAGGTTATTATGGGCCTAGAGGACTGGGGAGAAGACCCTGGCTTTAGCTGGCTTGAACAATGCACCTTTCATATGAAATCTCTCTGGGATTAAATCTACAAGCAGCCCTGTGAGAATTGAGGGAAGTGTTTCTCACAGCTGGTCTGATATCCCAGGGGGATGCTTGTTTGAACAGGACTTTGATGCATCTATTAACATTTCCTTCCTTTCGTCTTGGCAGGATGACAGAGACTCATTAGATTGTGGACAGAGGCAGGCTCACTCTTTCTGTGCTCAAAGCTAAATCCAGACTTCTCTCAGGCCCCTCCAGCGGCTGCCCCAGAGCCTTGGGAGTGTGTAACACAACCACAGAGCCCCACAGCTCATAAACCCCGTCCCCAGGATTTAGAGCTCTGGCTCAGCACTGTGCTGATGTCTTCATGCAGCTTCCCTTTCTCCCCCTCTTCTCCGTCTCAAATGCCTGCTCTTGATATACAGCCCCAGCACACTCCTGCACACCGTGCTGATAGTATTTCACTTGTGGGTGAGAAAAACAGCAGCCTGCTTTATTTTGTTAGTGGCATTACCAGCACCCTAGATGCCGTCCAAGGGCAGAAGCTGAATCTTAGTACAGAATTATGGATATTCATTCTTTTAAAAGCCCTGTTACAATCCCATCTGCTGTTTGCTGCAGCATTGTCAGATTTCAAACTGTAGGAGAGGAAAATAGAAACTACTGCACCAAATGAGGATGTATTCGTTATTGAACAGCTGAATTTCACTATTGCAGGGTTTTTTTAATGGGTTTAACAAAGACTTTTTAGATATTATTGTCAAATCAACTCTTTAAGCAGGCACAAGATGCTAGATACCTAATGAGGCAAGCATCTGAATCCTAAGAAAATACACTGTTAAAGTAGCTCTCTTTCTGTTCTGCTTCTGCTGCCAATGATTGAAGGGCTCCATGCAGCAAGTTGTACAATTAAAATTAGTGTTTGCGTTAGAAAGAAAAACTCATCTGAGAGAGCGCATGTAAGTACCAGCCCTGTGTCTGTCTTCTGATAGACCTGAGCTTGCAGGGCAGCTCTGGGCCATGTGCATCCCTGTAGTCATTCAAACATTGTCAGGAAGATGTTGGCAGCAGGAAACAGGCCAGTGTGGCAAACATCACCGTTTTCCAGCATCATTGATATGCAAGAACTCAAAATAAGGGAAAGTGCTTTGTCTTTCCAGAAAAACAATGCACAACTTTAAACAAAGCAAGTAAAAAATGCACTGTCATCCAACTCCTTTATTTACTTTAAATCCTCCAGAGGCCACAGCAGTGACCTGAGTGGACAGGAGTTTATTTAATATTGGAGTGAATCATTCTTTTCAATTGACTTCAGTGTATGGGATTGGGGCTGCAGGAAAAGATGTTGGTGTGGCCAGCCTGTAAGAACATAGAAGTAAATGGGAACATGGACTGTAAACCAAACCATATTAATCTTGAAAATCTTTGAAAACCCCAGTCAGAGGAAACTGGCATGGCTGTCTGAATGTGAGCCGGAAACAGGCTGAGGTGCAGCAGAAGCAGCAAAAATCCTCTCCCCAGCTCTCCCATCCACTAGCGAACTTTCCCATTTGGAGGGCTGTGAACCCACCTAATGAGGAGGTTCAGTGCATGCTGCAAGCTCCACCAGAACATGATTGAATTTCCCTTTTACTGCTTCTCTGCTGTTGCTGCTCAGTGATCTGTGGAGTTTGTTAATAAACTTTTATGCCCATTATTGTTCCTCATTACAATAGACATCAGCGTCCTCCCCCTCCTCTTCGGAAGATTCAATCACCTTTTCTTGGCAATATATTAGTAAATTAGTACATAACTGAGACACTTTATATATTCAACTGTCTGAAAGACAGACCTCTTGCCTGTTTCTAAAGGCTTCAGTATAGTGTTGTTAAATACAGATTCTGTGCAGGGCTCACAAGTTGTGTAATTATTTCCACAAGCTGTTTTCTCTTGTAAGTAAAAACTTCAATTCTTTTTTTTTCCACACCAACCTCCTCAGGTGGCAAGAATTCTCAGAAACACAACCTTCAAATAATCATGCTTTTACTACCAGTATATAATTTAATTTAAAAGGAAAGGAGGGGGAAGTTTACAGGGTTCTTATTATCCAACTGTTACATTTCATGATTAAATTCATTAAAGCAATAATTCAGAGCAAAGGGGTGGTGCTGAGGGCGGGAAAGTTTACAGTGTAAATACTTAGTGAGCCATGCTGTATAACCAGGCCTCTTATCTTGTGAAAATGATTTATAGAAAACAACTTGATTACATTTTCAGCCCTACTACCGCTGGGTGATTAGATGAGAACTCTTTGTTGTTATGACTGTCTACTTTAACTAAACTCCATCTGCTTTTCATTTAGCAACCACTACGTCTCTCTGGCAGGCAACTGCCAGGTAAAGAACAATTTGGAGACTGATGCTGCTGGGGGTTTGCAGCCCTCAGTTCAGTTCCCTGACCTCCCACAGGCTTCCTGCCAGAAAGTCTGACATCCCTTAATCCCTCAGTGAGGTCTCTTGAAATAGCTCTTCCATCTTTGCTTATTTAGACTGCAAATTTCTCAGGCAGGGTCTCTTTTACTTGACTGAAACTGCTGCATTTTCAGGCATTAATGGAGTGCAAATACTATAGACAGGAAGATTCGGTATCATTATTTTTATGTCATATCTGATAATGCAATTGAAAACAGTATTAGGGTTGTGCCTGAAGGACCTGAGCATCACTTAGGTTTTGCTATTGTAAGTGTAGGAGAAAAAGGAATAATTTAATGTCTTCTCATTTATCTGACTTCAGCTTGTGCCAGGGTCTTTACAGCAAGGACTTCAGTACTTGCAATTGTGTTGGAAAAGGCATGTGTGAAGAAAATAAGGACAAGCTCTTTTGACCACTTTCCAATGCATGAATGTTTGCTGCCTCTGCATTCTCATATGCACATATGCAATTTCATTTAATTTTTCTGGTTTCCCAGTTGCAAGGAAAATGATGTAAAGCCCTTTGGACCGAATACTGCTATCAGAAATATTGACGTGCGTCCTGTGGAATACACTTATTGTGCTTGCTGGTTTGTAATAGGACACAGTCTTCCGTATTGGATCTGTAGATGAATGTACATGTTCACCACAGATGGGGAAGCTCTTCTGGAAGGGGGGAGAAACTCCCTAACTGGTCATCTTGAGGGTTTGAATATTTGCATTTGACATGGAGGAGACCATAAAAGTGCCTTTGGCGTTGCATTGGGCTCAGAGTCAAATGTGAAGGCTTCCTGTGAGGTACACAGTAAAAAACAGAGAGGCAGAAATGGGAACTAAAGCTACATAAACCAGAGGAGTTTCTTCCTATAAATCTGTGTACTTTATTCTGAGACAGAGATAGGGTTCACTGCTTAGACCTCAGACCCAAACTAAATGCTCAGGTATCCTTTTTTTTTCAGAGAGAGAAAAGACCTCCTATCCCTTCAAAAGGGAAGGAGAGGGTTCTTGTCCACCTTTGGCATAAGTAGTCCTCTTGCACAAAACCCCAGCAATCCATGCTCCATCCCCTGACAATAGTCTTAGGCCCCAGGATGGGTCTGCATCCTCAGGTGCACTCTCATCACTCTGCTTACTATTAATGAGAAAAAATATTCACTATAGAGGAAAGAGAAAACTTTTAGCTTACAAATTAGAGACATCAGCTGAAGCTCAGGAAAGCTGGATTCTAGTCCTTTCCCTGAATGATTAATTTAACACGATATAACTGTGCAATGAGGCTGGGTAGCACATAATTAACACTTCAGAGCAGTTTCTCAGGTGGCAGGTGGGTGGGGGGTTAATTTTTCAGCTTTATCCCAAGAGCCTGAGTCAGGAAACCTACCGTAACAGGGATGTTATACTTTGTTCCCCTTGGAAGAGTGGACCATGAATGTTCCTATCTCTCTTTTTCCCTAGAGGCAGCATGTTATTCAACCAATTCCTTCCCTGGCTAGGAAGCGGTGTTCTATAGCTTGTCCTATAGCAAGCCACAGGGAGTGAAGGTTACAAATGTTAGTTAAACAAATCAGATTATGGGCTCCTATGTCCAGCCTAAATGAAGAGAGGGTTATATGTGCATTCAGGGAAGCTACTAGAAGTGAAGTTTTCGTGGCTAAATAAAAGGAAGTGTGTGCTTGGGGAACCTATTTCCCTGTTTAGTCTGTTTTCAACTAGCTCCCTAAGGTTTCTGGTTTCATCCAGGGCTATATCCTCAGGCCAGGATATTAATGTTTCTAGAGACAGTGAGAAAAGATGGAGACACACAGGCACTGCAAATGTCCTTAAAGTAAACTAAAAAATGAGATACACTGCAGGGCAGACAAGAAACCCTTCCTGCCCAGAAAAAGTCATGCCTTGGTTTCCTTATTTGCCACCAACATGTACTGTCTTTTTTTTCTAAAAATTGTTACAGCTACTTTATTTAAAAATGTAACATACATGATTGCATCATGCATATTTTTGGTGTGCTCAGACAACATATTGAATTTTTACAATAGCAGCTATGAAGTATCATGTGCATTATAAACAGAGGCAAAGTTTTGGTGACTTGCCACCTGCAGTCCTGGGAAAAGAGATCCTATTGGGCTCAAATCCTGTTTGGCACCTGGATTATCCTTCTTCTACTCATGATTGCACAAGTTCCAATGGGACCTAAGTGACTGTTCCCATCTCACAAAATACTGCCTCTATTGCTTGAAAGCCCTCTAATAGGTATAAGAGGGAATTGGGAAGTGAAAGTAACTGGCTGAGGTGCATGGGCTGAGATGTATCACATCTGCCTTGTTCCACTTTAAAAAAAAAAAAAAGACAGGCTTTCTGAGCAAGGAGAAGCTGTTTCACCATTTTTCTGTTTAGCATCTTCCCCACTCCTTTGTGGTAACTGCATTTCTCTGTACCTGTGCAGAGCTGGCTGTAGAGTACATGGTTGATGATGTTTCATTCTCCAGGTAGCAAAGGCTCAGGCTTGAAGGAAGATCTCCAGAACCATTCCTTATTTTACCTGAAGTGACAATGTGGACTTCATTTAGATGCTGCACATTGTAATGATGATAAGGAGATCACCTCAGCTGCCCATTGAAAACACTTTTGGCAGGGTAATGAGCAAGATCATCACAGAATGGTTTGGGTTCAAAAGGATTTTCAAGATCATCTACTTAGAATTGTAGCATCACAGAATATCCTGAGTTAGAAGGCACCCACAAGGATCATGGACATCCAGCTCCTGGCCCTGCCCAGGACATCCCCTGGAGTCCCACCATGTGCCTGAGAGCCCTGCCCAAACACTTCTTGAACTCTGTCAGGTTTGGTGCTGTGACCACTTCCCTTGGGAGCCTTTTCCAGTGCCTAACCACCCTCTGAGTGAAGAATCTTTTCGGAATATCTGATCTAAACCTCCCCTGACACAGCTCCAGGCCATTCCCTTGGGTCCTGTCACTGGTCAGCAGAGAGAAGAGATCGGGGCTTGCCCCTCCTCTTCCCCTCATAAGGAAGCTGTGGACTGCAGTGAGGTCTCCCCATCTCCTCCAAGCTGAACAGACCAAGTGACTTCAGCCATTCCTCATAAGGTTTCCCCTCAAGGTTCTTCACCATTTTTGTAGCCCTCCTTTGAACACTATAACTTTGTAAAGCTGTTCTCTAATAGCTTTACAGCCTTCTAATATTGCGATGCCCAAATTGCACACAGCACTCAAAGTGAGGCCGCACCAGCACAGACGAGACCAGGAGAGTCACTTCCCTTGCCTGGCTGGCCATGCTGTGACTGATGCACCCCAGGACATGGCTGGCCCTCCGGGCTGCTAGGGCACACTTCTGACCCTCCCATGGGCAGGAACACCATCCACCAAATCAGGTTACACTGGGCCCTATTCAACCTCACCTTGAATACTTGCAAGGGTTGGGCAATCAAAACTTCTCTGGGACACCTGTTCCAGTGTCTCACTGCCCTCATGATAAGGCTGTGAGATGTTCATGTGCTTGCCAAGGAAACTACGGCTGAGACTGCTCTCACTTTCCTATCAGTCATTCTGAAGATGAGGTAACTTGATATGGTTAGAAAGAACTTAATGTTGATGCTTGAACCACAATTAATGTGGTTTATTTTAACAAGGACTTATTTTACGGATAAATAATCAAGAGCACCATTTCAGCTCATTTTTGCCATGTACTGCATGGATCTCCTGCACTGCAAAATAATAAATTTTAATTCTGTCATTATATACTGCCCACTCACAGTTAGAAGAACCGTTCATTTGGGATGCTCACAGCAAGCTGTGAAGCTAGGAGAGAAAGGGAAAAGCAAAGTCTGTTCTAAAGCTGTGGTGCGGAACATGAAAGTTTGCTAAAAGAGAACCTCAAAATCTCCATGTGATGCTAGCAAAATGAATTCTGATATATGGAGGAAAGACATCAACACAAGGCCTCTCCTTTTTCAGCATGAAAAATTTCATACATGTATGGGAAAAGCAAGGCATATCAGAAAGGTGCCAAAATCCTGTTCTGTCTTAAAATGTTTATTTCTAAAATAATGCTAAAACATCTGAGCATTGACAGTTTCCCAGGCATCAATCTAGCAAGAGCAATATGAAAAGGTGTCTAGAGCAACTGACAGTAGAGGACAAAAGAGGTAAAGTCTTTGACTGGAATAAGAAAGAAAGGCTTTAGTTCTTTATGAATCACTCTATCTCATCCATCATGTGTCAAACTTTCTCCTTGGACAACTGAAAAATCAGGAAAGCAATTGTGGAATTGCTAACAGTTGGAGGAAAGTGAGACTCCTCTTTTTTAGAGGAGTTCTTCCTAATTCCCTTGAGGCAATCCCCAGGTGTTTCCCTGTGGCTTCCTTATGCCTCAGCAGACCCTGTTTTCTCTAGAGTGCTTAGAATTCTAGTCCCTTCCCCTGCTACTTCTAGTTTTAATCTCTGTTTATGAGTTGAGCCATCTTATTGCCCCTGACCACTCACAGGAAAATATATCACTGACAAAAATCATTCTCAGATCCAGATCTGCCAATTACACCCGGAATCCCTGGCTTTGCTTGACCCTTATAACATAGCATCAGTTGTGGATCAGATATAGGAGTCTGGAGAGAAAAAATGTGTAGAGAAAACTTGTTGTGAACAATTATGAAACCATTTGCGCAAAAGGAAACTTTCTTCCCCACTCCCAGCCGTCAAGCTTCATTTGGCAGGAGTTAGTTCAGGCTGCGTGACCCAACCTTTTCCACAGTGACTCAGCATTTCATTGCCTGCAGTTCTTTGTAAAGCAGCCATAAGGTGAAGTCTCTTTTCCTTTCTGTAGAAATAGGGACAGCAGATGGCTTGTGGAAGAAACTAAACTACATTTCAGGTCCTCCTGGGACTTATTTAACTCGACCTTCCACATAAATAGTCAGATTGTGCTTACTCGCTGATGAAGAAAAGTCTATTTTCAAGTTATTTTCAGTAGACATAAATGTCAGCAGAGGTTGAGATTATGTTCAAGCAGTTTTAGTAAATGAGTAAAAATGAAATTTAAACTGCAGAGGGAGGATAATATCATCACTTCTATTATGAAAGCCTAAAACAAAGGCAGAAAACCTATTTCACAAACTTTCTGAGATTTTACAATAACAATTCTTAGTCTGCCATATGCAGATCTGAGCTGGTAATGAGCATCCAGACCTTTAGTTTCAGGCTCTCTGATCAATTTTTTTTGTCTTTGTGTGACCGACACTTTTAAAATTAATTTGCGTCGACATTTGTAAGATTTATTTCCAAAAAAGTCTTCTATACAGACTTTGTATATCTTCCTCATGGTAAACTGAGCTTGTTAAAGTATCACAAAATTTGTCATTTCAGTATCTATTTGTAGTCTACAATTAAGGCACAAGAAACAGCCCATCATTTGCAATGGAAGCTGATACGAATTACGTATTTTCTCAATCAATAAACCAGGTTGGTACATACTTTCATCTAATGCTCATGTTACAAATTTATCTGACACTGTCAGGTTAAATTATCTTCCAAAAGTCCATTTAAAGACATGTATAAACAAACATCCCAAAGGAGATGAGGATTTCTGAAAAAGTTCTACCTCCTATCATTTGTCCACATCTTGTCATTGAAACATTGAAATTTAGCTAAAAAAATCTTGTAAATTGGGATTCAAGAAGGTCTTCTTGTTTCCTATTTCTACTACACCTTTTCATTTTTTAATGAACTTTTAAAAATGTTTCCTAACAGATATAGATATATGAAGTTCATAACATGGAATGAAAACCTAATCAAATAACATGTAATGACATAATTGAAAAAGAAAATAAAAATAGGGAGTTCTGTGAGTGGTGGAGCCTGCTGCCCTTCAGAAGAAACCCCAAAAGCCCCGTGTTATATAAGCTGAGTTAAATGTCTATCCAGTCTGTCCCATGGCAATTGCAAAGAAGTGTCCTGAGAGCATCTGGAGCTGCTCTCCTCCCTGCTGGTAAGATGGATGTGGGGTTTACGGCCATGTTCTGGGGAGCACTTACTGACTTCCTCAATAGCAACCTCAAGAACACAGTGTTCATCTGTCTGTACTGGAACAGCCTCCACATACCAAGTAACTCTCATCCTTGCTAGCAAATAAGACCACTGGCATCATCCCCCTGCCCTGGGTTCCTGGGTCTTGAGTGATGAACTAACAAGATATCACTTGGTGCCAGATTTTAGTTCATAATTCAACCCTGCTACAGCAGTGCTGTTAATCAGGACACAAGCTTTGAGAAATGCTTTATTAGGTTATTAGTTCACTGCTAATTCTATTTACATGGCACTTCTTTCTATTGCTAAATTAAATATACGCTTAATGGATGAGATGACATCCAAGAAAGAAAATGTTTCTTTGTTGGGAGAGACTTCAGACTTCATTTTGTTTCTGGGGAAAAAAATGCTAGATAAATTGATGTTGCTCTGTTTGGCCTCTGGGGATATAACGTCCTCCAATAAGTAATATGGGACCTAGATAACAGCAAACACCTTTTCTGAAGAGAAAATACAGAAATATTATGTTATAAATCAAATACAAGAGTGTGAAAGAGAAAGGTGCTTTCATTTTGAGAAAATTGAAAGGAGGGCAAGATACCAATGAAAACACTATCCAGGAACGGATAGCAGAGCTTAATGAAAAAATACTGTGTTCAAACAGTCCTGTCTGGAAACCAAAGAGAAGTGCAAATACAAAGAAGGAGAAGAAGCCTTTAAAGTGATCATTGGAGACAATATCTGAGAAAAGCTTTCAAAGCTGGAAAAGAAATATTTTAGAAAGTGAATTTATCAGAGTACATGGTAACCTATAGAACTCTTTGATGTTTTTATCTTGAGATTTCTGCTTGAATTTTTTCCCAGATAAATCTCACCTTTCACAAGAAGTCATGGCAAGAAAATACTTCTACAGAGGAAGTGAGTGGAGCATGGCACGGTCGCACAGGGGTGCAAGCTAGGGAGGCTTTTCTAGGGAGACTGCCTGGAACTGAGAAACACGGGCTTTTTAGAGCATCCAGCCTCCTGCTTCTACCTCCAGTGGTAATCTCTAGGTGAATCCCCAACATATTTCAACCCTCATCAGAATTCCCATCCTGGAGCTCTTGGATGTTTTTAAATGTGCTCTTTTGCCCTCTCTTTTAATGTCTAAAGGGAGTTTCAGTATAATGTTTGTAAATTGTTGGTGTGACAGTCAGGTCTTTGGCTTCTGGGAGCGGGTGGTTTCTTCAGAGCTGTCAACAAACTTTTAGGAGATTTTCCACACCTGTTATTTATAATTTCTGAAGCCACATGCATCTCATCCCCTGAGGTGAAGCTGTATACACTTATGCTTCAAGTTATGTTTAACAATTAATATGCAACTTGATACTTACAGGAATCTTGACCTTGGAACTTTTCTTGCCTCTGTGTGAGTTTTCCTTATGTAGGTATGATCACCTCTTTTCAGGAAAAATCATCCGAGTTACCTGAGGGATATTGCCCATGTGCCAGATTTACAAAAGAAAGAAATTTAAAGAACATCTTATTTCAAGTGGGAAACAGTGAGTCATGGTGGTGACAAAGAGAAATATGATTCATGCCACATTTTCAGGTATTTCAGTTCCTCAAATATCATGGATAATGATTCACTGATTTTTTTACAGATTTCCAGCTGCCTCTAAGGTTCTTACAGCTGCTTTGTGATGGCTGACAGCTTTAGGAGTCTTACTCTAAAAGCTAGCAAAGCCTTAAAGGCATGCACTGAAGAGCTTTACAGAAAGTACAGGCCTCTTGCCTTTGCAAGCAACCCAGGACTTCTCAAACAAAATTACTGACATTTTGCCTTAGACGTCTGAAGTGTGCCTTGCAGCTTGGACCAGAAAGCAAAGTGATCTGAGGAACAGAGGAAAAAACACTGACTGAGAGATGGAAATTGAACACAGAAGCTCTAAGTGCATTAGGAAGGGCAGTCATCCTAGCTTTTATAAGCAGGGCAAACTTTTGGTGGGATATGGGTACTATTTACTTTTTTATTGCCTCACGAGAATTATTTCAAACTGCTCACTGATGTTTTAGGAGGCAGGAGGGGTCTCCACAGCACCTGGTTTTCTGTTCTCATTTCCTCTTTGCTTCAGGCTTTTTATGGAATGATCCTTTTGCCCTATAAACTTGCAGTGAATCTAAATATAAAATGAACCAGGCAGAATGCAACATTCAGCCCCCCATGACTACTCACTGACGAGAACTTCCCTCTGTGCTCTGGAGATTTAATAGTAGAGCTATTGCTCATGTAACTACTACAACAATAGGAATCATGGCAATAGCAATCTCATTGCTAACTCCATTTTTGTGACTCTGTGGACGAACCCCTATCTTGCAGCATTCACTGTTCCAGTAATAATGAGGCTATTCCTACAGAATGTACAGAATATATTTTATGAAACATTTCCCTTTCTTTTTCATCCTTGTGTGGAATTGTGCTCTCATTCACAGTGTTTAGCAATTCATAAGTCTAGCATATCTGGGTAAAATTATGTTTTCATATATTTAAATCAAAATTTTATCTTTTACTGACATTGTCTTTTAATGCCTATTCCTGTGGACTCTTTTAGTACAGATTATCAATTTTCCTGCCACCTTCCCAACCCTGACTTTCAGAATTTCAGTAGGCATTGTGGCTTTGGTTGGGATTCTCAGCTTGAAAAGGGCCCCTTTTCTGTATGCAGCAGTCCTACCTCCTCGCTTTCCAGCGATGTGCCTTCTGACTCCCTTTTTTGTTTTCACAGAGTGCATTTATTATTATTCGCATTTGGCTTTGCTTTAATCTTTATTCCTCTGACATTTTCAGCCTCTTTTGCAAGGTTTGCTTGTCTACCCACCCTGGTCTCTTACCACACATAAATGTAAGACCCCACAATGTAGAGGTGCTGATTCCGGCTGCTTTT
>NW_008236767.1:6272150-6277710 GCF_000691975.1 Corvus brachyrhynchos
GCATTTGCACGGCAAGATATTGCAGTGCAGGAGAGTGTGTGACCAAATTCTTTTACAGCCTTGTCCCACACCTTGTTTTTCTCCAAGGACAGCAAGCAATTTGAAAAGCTCTTCAAGGACTGCACTTCTGCAGTTCTAAGGAATGGCTTCCTCAAGAGCTGGATGAGGGATGGGATGCCACCCATGGATTGTGCGTGGATGGAGCCGACTCACTGCCAGAGGGGTGCTCCTGCCAGATAATTGTTAAAGCTCTTTCAGTACCTAATGAGCAGATATAAACTGAGGGGTTTAGAAAATGATGATTTGCTGAATTCAAAGGATTTCCAACAAGCAGTGTTGCTAGTGTAAGCCCTAGTTATTCCTCAGTCAGCTAGACTGATCACCTGCATCACATACTACATACTACTCTACTGGGTCCAATGGCTTTGTATTTTGATAGCACATCTTCAAAGCGAATTGTGCAGTTTTGATTTAAGAATGAGGAGAGTGTAGGAGATGATGGATTTTCTCAGCAGTTTACTTCAGGAAATAATCTTTTGGAGTGTTACTGTGTTTAGTACTTTATTTCTTATTAGAATTTATCTGATTCAAGTTCTTAGATTTTCTTACACCTTTCTCACTAAATAAAAGGCCATGTACTCTCCTCTGTTTTCTCCTTGTGAAGGCATTATACTTTGTAATCAAATCACTCCTCAATCTTCCCTTTTAATAAGCTAACCAGATTTAACCATTAAGCTTTTAATAGCAAGATGTTTTCTCCAGAAAATAGAATAAGTACTGTGGTTATCATCGGAGCTCTCCTGGGGCTTCTAAACCCCACTATAAATGCAGCCACCAAAACTGCATGATGTATTTCAGTATTAGCCTCACCTATGTTTCACAGAGGGATAAAATTACTTTTACTTCATGGATTACAGGGTACAAACAGACTTTTTCACTAATACTTGTCACTCAGAAGCATTAATTAGGTTGTTTCCCCTGCTGTGAATTTTAATGCCTTACAGAGCCTCTGCTTTCCAAGGTACAGTACTGTATTCTGTTGGTATATCTCATCTATTGAGAGAGCTTTTGTTGTGTAGCTTCCCTGTCTGCATTATTGTTTACCAGTTTCTCAAGGCCCCTAAATTTTAGCAGAAGCACTTTTTCTCCTTACTTTGTAATTTCCATTCTTAAACATCATGGGAGAGCAATGGGGCCTGACACAAATCCTTCATGAAAGGTTTCCTGGACTGATGACATTAATAACATGATTTCTTTTCCATATACTACTGAGAAGTGCTTATTGCTCTGGTTTGTATCTTACAGAACATTCATTCCACTGGTTTTGTTATTGAACCATAAGTGATCTGTGAATGTTCCATGTCCCATATTCCCCATATTACTAATAACTCTGAGGCAAACAAGGGTGTATTGAAGGCTCCACATAACACTGTTCTGCCTATCTACCCTCTCTGTCTTTCCTAAAAAAGTTACATTGACTTTTATTTCAAGCATGGAGTTTTTCCCAAGGTTCTAGTACTGTGGCTTGACAGCGTGGGTTTTTTTTCCTGAGAAGGTAAATTTTCTGCTAATCTTACACATTTCATGTCTCCATATCCCTGCAAGCCACCGTACACTCAATTAGATGGGTGGGGTTTTTTGCTTAATTTATCATTATCAATCCCTTCCTTCTATCTCTTATCTGTCTAAGAGACTTCTGAGTAAAATGGCCCCTTGTTCCAACAGGACAAGTCATACCTCTGCTCGTAACAACATGTCTTTTATCTTCCCTTGCCCATGAGCTGAGAAGGAGCAGAGAGGCAGCATCCACCTGGTCTTTCTTCCAAAGCCTATTATACCCCACAAAGTCCCTTGTGACTTTGGTACAGACAATGACATGTAACTATTTTCCCATCCATTTCAGGTAACTGTGCCAGGGTCAATTCACCATCCTGCAGCTCATGAAGGCCCTTGTCTGCATTGTATTCATCAGTAGATGCTGATGATTTTTATTATCTCAAAATGTCTGGAAGGATCATTAGTGGTGGCTTGTTGAATGCTGAAAAGTCTCCTATAATTTTTATATGTTTTAATAAAAACCAAGATCAACACAAAGCATAGCACAAACTATAACACAGAGAGACCTGTGTGTAATTGAAATGACTCTTAGAAGGAAAGCACCAGACATCTGTGTCTATTTGGTGCTTTAAACTCCACATAAAACACATACTCTGTAAACTGTGCCTTAGTATGATGTTATTAAATTTACATTTATTTATCATGCACAGCCTTGTACCGAATAATTCATTTCCTCTTGTTAATAAAAAGTTTTGAAGAACCTTGAAATAGTTGATGTCTAAAATGAGATGGGAAACCTGGTGCCAACTGTTTTTATATTTCCAAAAGGGAAATATGTCCCAAATCATTCTTGCTTAATATTTAGCATAGATTACATTTAAGGAAGAGGAGTAAAAGAGAACTATGAATTATTCTGTCTTTAAGGGCAAGGTGTTTGCGTTTTATTCTCGTAACTAAGAGGAATATTTTTTAAAGAAACACGGTTTCTGCTTCCATTTTTCTGCAGGACAGTAATTTCTGGAATGTTAATATGCAATTTTCATGGTTTTAAGTTTTTCTAGCAGGTACAAGAACATATGCTCTCAATTAGGTACTAAAAGAATTAAATATGTTTACATGGAAATTAATGTATCATGCCTTGATGAGGCATGATATGCAAATTCCCCTTTTTGTTAATTGACTATATAATTTCAGCTATCTTACATCACTGGAAGGTCTTGAAATAGGCTCTTTCTTACCAAAATCAGAAGAAATTTTGCTATTCATTTCAACTGGGCCGCAACATGTGCTGGTCTTCAACCAAGTGGTTGCGCTTTGCCTTGCACACAAAGAATATTTAAGAGAACAAAATGACTTTTTATAGAGAAAAAGATTCTCCTATCTCTTCAATCAAATCCAGGCTAATATTTTCTTCAGTTCATCGTAGGTGGATTTGTTTGGGCATCTCTTCATTATAAACTGCTTTCTTGAGATGTCAAAATAAGTGAATTCATGAAATTATTTAAGCTCTAGAAACCTCATTATGTGTGGAAAAAAATGTGCTGTAAATTGACCTTTTTTAAGAACACTTGCTGTCTCAGAAAATCTTCTTGTATAAATATTTAAACTGAGAACATACTTTATTATTACCTTTTGACATGAGCTGCCAGGTGGTGGATCTATTTATACTTTAGTTTGCTTTAATTTCATTTTATTTATTCACTTGTTGATTAAATTCCATATGAAAAATTCAAGAAAGTGCAGACAATAATAGTAAATATCAATTATGTAACCTCTCAGATGAGCCTGTTCAAGAGAATTGCTCAGAACCCATCTATTTTCTCCATGCCAAACAGTAATTTCTTTTAAATATTATGATACACATGAATAAATTACATTAGTTTTATGACAGAGCTGTAACTTCAAAGACAAAACCAAAGAGATTATGAGAGAAAATGGACTGGCAGTTCTAGATCAATTGTGGAAGGAATAAATGGAAATACATTTTAACTTTACATCACAAATGCATCTGCTACTGAAGTTCAACAACAAAACACCAAACACATATAAATTAGATCTCTGAATTTCAATTCAGCTCTGACTCTGAAATACTGTCCTGTCAACAGCATTAATATTCAAGGAATGTTGAGCAGTATTTTCCTGTATAATTTCAGAACAAAGCTTTAAAAAAACCACCCAGACCATCAGACACTGAAACAGAAAAACCCAAAATGAGCTTGTCAAGGTCTGTTCTTGAGAGGGGAATATGCAGAGATTCAAGGCTATACAGCCCTTTAAATGAAATGACAAAAATAAAGTCTGAAAATACCGCAAACAATTCAAAATACTGTGTCATACACAGAAGATAGCCATCCAACTCAGCCATCCTGGTTTCCAGACATTCTCCTCATTGTCATTAACCTTTTGGTAAGATTGAAGCAGTATGACATTAATGAGAATCAACCTTAATGCAATTATTTCCTTTTCCAAACATGGTAGAGTGTTTTTTAAAACACTGTGTGTCGAATACAGTATGTGTGCATAAACTAATATATAGCATATAAAAGGATGCCTAAGCTCTTGATGAATGGAAAAATAAGCAGAAAAGGCAAGTGGAGCAGTTTGGATCTGAAGTGATTAGTTGTTCAGAGCCTGCCCCATCTCTCTGTCACACCCTCAGCACAGTGGTTTCTGTTTCTACTTCACACTGTCAGCAGCCCCTGACTGTCTACTGCTTTTTTCCCAAAGCACATGTTGCCAAAGGTACAAACCCAAACTCAATATGTTAGGCAGGTTTTATTTACCCCTTAATTTCTGTTAAAGTATCAAACGACTAAGAATCTTTTCATATGGAAGGAGCGCCCTGTCGGATTGTTGTGAACATCTCAGATGGTTAAAAGTTTGGAGAGACACTGACAGCTGTCTGTCTAAGTCTTAATGTCATGATAAAAAGCAGCATCCAGCAAGACTAGTAGGACGAAAATATCAATAATTTTGTTGTGGGACCAAATTGAAATGAAAATCTTCTTTTTTTGATTGTGGTTTTTGTTTAAATAGCTGTTTAAATGACTTTCTTGCAAGCCTTACTCTAAAGTTCATAGAGTGAAAAGTGGACCAGTTTAAGTTTACTTCCTAAATTACTTTCCTGTAGGCAAATTCTATCTTATTATACACATCACTGCTAGTTTAAGTGGATTTTTTTTTAAGAGTAAAACAAGGAGGAGTTTCATACTCTTTCAGTGCCTGAAAAAAATAAAATGGACCTCACTGTATGGCAGTCATATGTCATTTCTTACTCAGGTATGAATATTAGTTCATTTATTTACAGTACTTCTTAGAAATATTTTGTTCTGAAAATATTTGGGATCCCTGAAACATATATATAAATGACATTACTTTTATACAGTTTGTCAACATTAAAAATTACATTACTAGGTCTAGAGGGCCAGGAAGCACAATTATTGTTCATAGAATTCATGTTATGAGAGTAATGTGAAATCATTCTCCAGATCAGTTCTTTTTTCAAATATCTTCAACTCATCTTTGAAATTGAGGGTTTTTTGCTGAAAAGGGAATTTTAGCCAAATCTGAGCTTGAGATATTTCTGCCTTTTCTTCTTTGAGTGTTTTGTGTTGTTAAATAGAATGTATTTTAGCTTTTAAAAGCAACGCTTCTCTTTTGGTCGCCTTTGTTTGAAAGCTGGCATGATGAGAAGCTTCCTGTATTCTAATACAGCATGTGTCCAAGGCTGAAATATGATCACATCCAGCCCAGGCTTTTCGTGGGCTTTAGTAAAAGTTTTTTGTTTTTCTTTTTCTTTCTCATAACTCTGCTATTTTGTCACTGACTATTTGCACTTAAATTTTTTTTTAAGCTGTATGGGAAATTTTATCTCATCCTGTTCTCTCTACATTTCTCTTCTAAATATTTATACTAAAAATGAGCTTAATAAACAGAATTGCTTCCTGATTGCCACGATATTTTAACTTTTTAATAACTTTTCATCTTTCCTTTCTTCCTGCTG
>NW_008236767.1:6277741-6290624 GCF_000691975.1 Corvus brachyrhynchos
TGAAAAAAAAAAAGCCATTGATAAATTGTGCTCCTGTCGTTTGACTAGCCATTATCATTATGCATAAATTCCTCCTTTGAAAAAATAATTTGATAATCTATCAAAGAACTGGATGTGAAAATTGCTCTTCAGCAAGTTGACAGATAGGTTGAAGCTGCTAATTGACGTGTGCTGTAGGTAGCCCTGTAGTTTCTTAATGAAGCTGCTAATTGTCCGTGAGATATTTGGGCTTAAAAGACAGACAGTATTTTGGAGACCATTTTTTGGGGTTTTTTTTTTTTGCATTCTTGCCACCTTGAAAAGGGTTTTATTCTATTTCCTTTCCCTGGACATTTCAAACACTGAAATATGAAAAGCTAAGTAAAAGTAAGACGCTGTATGTCTAAATTCTTGAAAAAGTTGCAACTCTGCATTATGCAAAAGTGGAGTCTGTGCCTCCAGCCTGCTCTGTATGGAGTGTTAGGAGATCCTGTATGATGTGGATTCAGTTCTTAACCAAATTTAGTCAGTAGGCAAGCAGTGGTTCGCCATCTACATCACTTATGAGCTAACACTGGTGTCAGTGTGCCCCAGTGCTTGGGTAAGTTCGGTCTGATGATGAAAAGAGACCAGGTATCTACAATGGAGCTTCAGCTTATTCTGGAAGTAAAAGAGGCTGTGGCCATAACACCATCCCTCTGTGTGCAGATAGAAATCTTTGCTTCAATCCTCAGCATAGTGGTTCAGGAGCTTTCACAGACCATAGTTTGCCACATGGAAGGGGATTTGTGGATAAATGTCTGCCATTTTCGTTTGTCCAAAACGCTCTCCTGTTACAAATGTGATAGACACTTCCCAGTCATTCTGAAAAGTTGCACCATAACAGTTGGACATCCCTAAGAGTCCCCAGCTTGCATGAACTGCTGCAGAAAATCTCACATCCCCTCCTGTCATGTAAGGGGAATTTATCCCTAACAACATTTTTATATGTAATAGGAAACTAATCTCTGTATTGCACACATAATTTATTCTGGAGGCTGGATGTGACCATGACTCCATGCCAGAGATTAGTTAAAACATTTCTAGAAAGTATTTAAACATGGGATAAAGAAGGCAGTGAAACAACTTATACAGAATAAAGGACAACCTGTATTTCTGTAAATAATGTAACCCAAAATGATTTTTTGTCCTTGGAGTATAAGTCCTGGGCTGCAGCAATGATGCTGACACACAAATCTTGAGCAGCTCCCACAGCAGTTTGACAGTCCCAGAACACAAGTTCTCATACAAAATATAGCTGCTCCATCTGCTACTCCCCTGGCATGAGATGCTCTTCCTGCTTTCATGCCAGTGTGGTGGGAGAAACACTCCTACTCACACTAGCTATAAAATACACAGACCATAATTGTTTCTCTGTCACTGCTGCTCCTTTTCTTTGTTGCTTTACCCAGTGTCACTGTAATTCCCCTTTCATTTGCTATTGTCTCATTTCCTAACTTGACCCTCCATCAGTTTAGAAGAACTTTGGACAGAAGCACTCTTTGCTGAAGCCCACCTGTGCCTTGCTTGCATCTGTCAGTCCTTGTTCTCAAGAAGGAATAGGTCATTCCTGCAACTTTGTATTCTCATGGACAGCAATATACCAAAAGCTGTCTAGAGCCTATAGGCTCCTTCAGTTGCCCTTTTTCCCAAGCACTGAAGTTCTAGACATCTTGCAGTGAGAGTTTTGACACCAAAACTGTCTCACCTTCACGAAGCATGATATTCAGGCTTGTCTTTTTTGTAAACTGCACAACCTGATTGATGTATTCATAGTCTGGAAGTTCAAGCCTGTCAAATATAGCTCTAACCATAACTGTAGCAAGACTCTTCCTATTGAGAAGTATCAAGTATTACAATCTGATGTACATTTTAGTTGCACAGCCAGCTTTGCTGAATCTTTCCTTATTCTGTTATTCAACCAAAGCCGCTCTGATTTCACTGGCTCATTTTTTGCTATTCAGTTCTGAATCTCTCTCCAATTAGACCTCCGTGAACCAAGGGACAGAGAACATCATGCAGCACTCATTTTTCTCCTTCCCAGCAAAGGGGAGCCTTTGCAACATAATGTGTTTTACTGGTAGTCAGGCTGCTTGCTAAGTAGGTAGGTAAATACACAAGTAGGCAGGCAGATGTATAGGTAGTTGGATTTCAAAGATTTTTCAAATTAAAAAGCATATTATTTTAATAGTAAAAGAAGTCTTTAGGAGCAAACCCCATATTGTGAGCAACAACTGAACTACTTGCCGCCAGTCATATCCCAAGTCTGTTGAGACTTTTATCTTGTAATTTTTTCATATGTTACTTCAGAGACCTGGAGTTGTGTTATTATCTCTTGATAGAATTTTATTTGTTAAAAAGAATAGATTTTTTGTTACAACGTCTCTTAGGATCAAGATCTTGAGATGTTTGGGAAACAGAGACCTAAGTACATAAAACAAACACATTAGACTACATTTGAAGCATTCTCTACACCTGAAGCAGTGGGTGTGCACTGCACCCAAGGCAAAAAATGATGGCAGTGTAGTTTTACAATGCATAATGTCTATTCAAGTTAGGCCAGAGCACGAACCCTCATCTCCTGCTGCATGCCTGGGAATGCAATGCCTTACTGAGAATGAGGAGTGTCACGTTCAGATGACAGATGTAAGTCAGGACACAAAACCTGCCTTTCCCTCACCTGATAGTGATAAATATCTTGATGACTGGTTCAGGTCTTCCCTGGGGAAATGGAAGAAAGCTGTGCTCTTTATCTCTGTCATTTTTTGGTGATACAGATTTAGACAGAAACCATAACCAGCCTATGACTTTGTTTTCTTCTCCATAAAGCACAGCCTTTCTCCCTGTGCAGCTTCCTCTCCTTCGTCACTGCATTACTAACATTCATGCCTAGATTTCAAAACATGCATTTGAAATCACTGCTCAGAACCAAGCACACCATATTCTTCTGCAGCCCAATATCCTGTGGAAGGAACACCAGACAAAAGGGCAGAAGGTGCCACAGGAGATTGTGACCAGACCCTAGTTTTCATGAATGGAGACTGGGACCCAAGAGATACATGCCTTAGACAAATACCTTCATCTGCAATTTGTGAAATAAGCAGCACAAGGGGAAAATTAAAACTGTTCAATTTCTAACTGTTAATTCCCAAAGCAAGACCCCCCAAGTGTTAACATGTAAAGAAAAGCTAGAAAATGATCTTTCCTGGACACATGAGAATTCAGCTAAGAGGAAGATTTCATCAGTTTTCAAATATGGAGAAACATGTACTCATAACTTTTTAGATACTGAAAGCAATCAGTAAGTTTGGACAAGTGTGTAACAACCTGGAATTAACTCATTCCTGTGTACACAGACCAGATCATCCTTCCATCATTTACATATATATTTATTTTTTCAGAGGCAGCTCATTTATGAGTTCATTATATTCAAGGCATCATACACGGTTAGGCTTATTTCATTTAACTACAGAGATGACAAGGCTAGCAGTTAAATGGAAGTGTGATTATCAAAGAGAAAGAAGGGTTCATTCAGGTGAAAGATGGGAGGCAATGGAAATGGGGAAAGCAGACTGAGAAAGCAAAACCAAACAAAACCTACAAAATCTAAGATCATTTCCATGTCATACAATTGGCTTTAAAAAGCCCAAGATAGAACATACCTCCCCTCAAGGTGAACTGATGAATTTTTTACTTGGTTCTCTTTCTTCCCAATGGTAAAATTAGTATTAAACAATGAGATTTAGATCAAAAGCTTGTGCACAAAGTGGTATTTCAACTCCACCATCAGCCAGGTAGATGAGGTATCAAAATGCAATATATTTTAAATATGTAATTTGTGTCTCTGTGGATGTTCTTTCTTGAGTGGAAGAACATTTGTTTCAAGACTCACACTGCACGGTATGTAGGAAGAAGAAAAATCGTAAAACCTACGTCAACAAATTAACACTGAAAACACCAACTCAGAATAACTTACTGATTAGGAATCATTCCAATCAAAATGGCAAAAAAAAAATTATTTCTTAAAAAAGTGAAAATGAAATAAAATTGAATCACATAATCTGTGTCGCCCCCAAAGCAGAAAGGTCATTGTTTTTATCCTGTCTCTCATCCGGCTTGGATTTAGAATATTCTTAAGCCTCCTTTGATAATTGTTTCTACATATGGGAGAAACACATACCCAGGAAATAAATGGGTGATGTGAAATTGCTAGTGCTACCCTTTAGTCCTGAGAATTCATGGGATGCTAGAATTTACAAATATAGTTATATCACCTGGTATCTTGCACCTTTTTCTCAAAAAACACAGTCTTCAGAAATAAGAAGTTTGATGAAACTGCCTTGTCTGGTGTCCTGGGGTGACTCTCAAACCAAGACATCAGGCATGCCTTGTTGTCAAAGAAAGGTGGCTGCATCATAGGCAGGGAAATTGAGCTGTTAATTTAGCAATGCCACTGAAGAAGCAGCTTGAAAGAGGAACCACAAGAGGCATGTTTTGTGTCCTGGTTTCAGAATTTCATGCTGTTTATAAACAGCAGATATAATTTATCAAATGTGTGCACATGTTGCGTTATTTTATAAGAAAGAATAAGAATTCATCATTATTGCTCTGCTATGTAATCATTTGTCATCATCTGCAGCTTTTTCTCAGTTATACAGAACATGTCCCATGGCTTGGGCAACTTACCCTGCAGCTATTTTTTGCTTTTTTTGCTGGAGGGAATTACTTAATTCCACCCCTCTAAGACTCGTATATATGCAGCCGTTTCCAAACAAACTGGGATTCAGGTCACATTTGCTGTCCCACTAGCAAGAGTTCCCTGGAAGCACTGTTTTGCTACAGCTGCAGACAAAACCTTCTCTGAATTCTGCACTACTTTTTTCCCAGGAGGTTAGGTTTGGGAGTTTATTGTCTTTCTCTATTGAGTTTAAATTTTACACCAGTTCGGTCAAGCTGTGGGAATAGAGTCTATTCTGGATATTTTTCCCTTAGTGCGACTGAAGTTGGCCGCTAATAATTTAAATCACTTTTCTGTTAATAGCTTCTGATGTTTAATTTATTTATATTAGTATCAAAGAGAATTTCTTTAGCTAAAGTGTTGTATCTGCCCTGTGAACACAATTATTTGGGACCCAGAACTCATATGTTTCACTGCTCATGAATTGTCCTGCACAGTTGCACTCTGAAAGAAATATCTACCAGCTTTTCAAGTATTTACAGCTTAGGCTGTGATTTTATGATGGCCCTAAGTCAACAGAAGTGGAGCCTGTCTCACCTAACCTTGGCCATACATTCCCAATTCTCCTTTTTTGCCACCTCTACTATTCATCCTAATGTTCAGTGAACTGGTTCAGTAAAGTGATCTGCCTGAAAACCAGTCCAAAAATAATAAAAAATGATAGGTTTCTGACCAGACTAATTTTCTGATTCATTCATGTCATAGCGGCACTGGCACACAACTGGTGATGGGAACATATAGCTGGAGATGATGAGGAGACATGAATATCTCTGACAGTGCCAGTCTGCCCTTTAGGCGGTTTCAGTAGGAGCTGGGACCTAGTATTTGCCTCATCTCTATTTGGTGCACTGCTCTTATCTTGCTGGCACTCTCAGACTATCTTTCTTAAATGAATGTATTTGTCATTTCCCTGGATTTCCACTACTTTAGCTCTTATTTTTTCCGTGTCCTTCAAGAAGAGGCCAAAGAGGCGCATCTGAATTGTGAGTTTGGAATGAGCACTGCAGATTTTTACTGACCTTTTAATAATGGATTACAGGCAAGCTGGTAAAAGCTCCACTCCAAAGAAAAGTCTGCTACCTTTATTGTACCTAACATAAAGCCTGTACATACATCTCACTTGACGTTTGCAGATTAGGAATTAGAGTTCTCTTTCATCATTTTTCTGTTTCACTAGAGAGAAATCCAGAGACTGAGGAGCAGTGTCAGCAAAAAGCCAGGGGTAAATCCAGCATTTCAAGGAGTCCCTTTGCTGACTTCTAACAAAAACAAAATGTACTTGCTCCCAGTCTGCATGTATGTGTTTGTCTTTCCAGGGACTTGATGACACTTGAATTCATTGTCCAACACCAGCGAAGTATGGAAAGGTCTGAAAGCCTCAAAAAGAGCATCAAAATCCTTGTGAGATTCATAGAAGGAGAAGAATGACTCTGTAATAAGGAAAAGTGGATGCTGGTCAGGGGAAGGTATTCTCCTATGGAGTACACGTTGCTAAACACTTTAGAACTTTAGAGGACAAAACTCTAGTTTGGGACAAAAACCAAGATTCTTTAATCTGCATCCATATTCTTTTAGAAATCAGCATCAATCTGCTAACAAAGAAAATACATGATTCTATACAAAATAGGAAGCCATTAAACCTAGAGCCCTCTGAACTCTATTTTATAAATAAGATAGCTTAAAATGCAAGTTTGTTTCTTGCTTTTCCTTTACATAAGTAGATTATCCACATTTTTCCTTTCAAAAAGTTCTCAGTGACAGTGTAGAACTAATGTTATTGCAGAAGTTTATTCATTCCTCTTGCATCAGTATTCATCAATGATATAGAGCCAGTCTGAGCTTGGCAGTGACTCAAGGGCAAGCAGTCATTTTTCTAATCAATGCACCCTCAAAAAAGTCATTTACCATCCAAGTCTAGACATAGAGCAGAAACCTGCTTTGCTTTCCTCTACTTAACATCCAATCTATTCTCTAGAAAGCTGGAAGCAACTTGAATTTCTGTTGCCTCACGCAGATTTGGAAGGGTGCCACATGGATTGTTAAGCTTATCAAACACTGTCTCTGGAGCTCCATAGAAATGGTCTTCAGAATCTCTGAATGGCAAAATAGATAGGCTTGCACACAACCAAATCATGTCATTACTCTTTAGGATTCATTCTGAATACTAAGAACTCTTTATTTTAACTTTCCTGAGCACCTTTCACCTATTGTTCTAAACATTATCCACCATTCATTCAAGTCAGGTTGTTCTTTTATCACAGCGCTCTTTGAACATGTCCCAGGTCTTGGATCAATCTGTGTTTATATGATCAGACTGTTGTCTGTGGGCTCTGTGAAGACTGACATGAACTTGTTTTATAAGGATGACAGTTCAAAAATCACTTCAGTAAAGCTTGAAAAGCTCTTTTTAATGGTCAAACTCACAGCCTAAGTGAGGTTTTTTCACAGGTATCAGAAGTAAAAGGTGTGATATGTAAAGACTTATTTTTCCTTCTTGCTGCCCTCGAAAGATATTTTCAGTGTATAGGATATTGCCACTTTGAAAGCACTAGCTGGGTGAGTCATCACTTCCTATTGATAGCACCAGATTTGTGCAATTCTGCTGTCTCCTACTGCTGATAAAATTGCTCTGTGATGCAGCCATAATGCATGATATAGCACAGTTAATTTTGGACCTCAGGGACTTAAATCTTGTCAGTTGGGGAGTGCAAGAGCTCTAACGGGCCACTGGGCCACTGTATAATTTAAAACCTAAGATTTATATGGCAAAGAGGCCTATCCTTAAAACCATTATTACATCATTATTTCAGATTAGTTCTAAGGATAGATATGCAAATGGACACACTCAGCCTGAATAAACTGAGGTATTATAAAACAGTGTATGATGGAAAAGGCCTCTAATAGCCCTCAGGTGTTCGAGAGGACTCTATCGATTCAAGTTGCCCAACAGATTTATGGAAAATAAGCTAGGAGACTGCTCTTAGGAGGGCCTGTTTCTCCTTTCTCCATCAGCACTGCATTCAAAATGCCCTCAGAGAGTGTTTTACTTTTTCCTTGCCCCTTTTTTTTTTCTTGCGGTAGTAGAAATAGTGGTCTACTGACAAATGCCTGCATTATTCATAGAACCATAGAATCATCAAGGTTGGAAGACACTTTTAAGATTATCAAGTCCGACCTTCAACCCAGCGCTACCACTGTAACCCCTAAACCACTAAGCCACATCACCCAGAAGCAGATCCAGATGCCTCTGAAACGCCTCCAGGGATGGTGATTATACCATCTCCCTGGGCAACCTATTCCAGTGCCTGACCACCCTAACAGTGAAAAAAAATATAATATCTAATCTGAATCTCCCCTGTCTCATCTTAAGGCTGAAAATAAGCCTAATGCTTATTTTCAATAAACATTCTTTTAATCCTGTATCCAAGGAATTTTCTTAATAACTGTGTCTTGTTTCAGTTTTCTGCTACTTGTTTATGCATCTGTTTAGTGGGAGAGAACAAAGTAAATGCTCATGGTCAGCATGCAGAGATCACCTCAGACTATGCATTTTAAGGCATAAGGGTGTTTCTCCAGCTCTCTTTTGGGTCATCAATCACTTTCGTACCTGCAAAAAAATAATGGATTGCCTTGTTGTTGTATGGAGGACAGCCACCCCACAGTAAAATGAAACGCAGTTCCTTGTGAGGCTTTCTCTGTCTGGCTATCGGAAGTATTGGAGCTGCAGGGAGCAGTTTCACACTGTAGACATCTAACTGGCTGACTTCCTTGTGTCCAAGCCCTTTGTGAAATGACATGCAATTTTTGAAAACAGGTCACTTTAAGGTGTAAATTGAAGTCTGGAAAGCAGGTATGTTTGTCACCAAGTATTCTGGTCACATCTTACATGTAGGAATTATCTGCTGTGACAGAAAATGGCTAGTAATGATCGAAATTACATGGTGGCTCATTCTAAGAGACCACATAATCAGCCTTTTATCTGACCATTTGAACTGTTCTGTAATAGCATATCTGATTTCTTTCATTGTTAATAGCACCTATTCCTCATTTTCCTTTTTTTTCCTGAGACCCAGTGGATGCCACACCACTTTTCAAATGATTTTTTTATTTCTTTAAATTCCCCCTTCAGGCTGAAGTTCCTGAAATAGTCACATCAATGCATTCATCAGACCTCCAAGAAGGTGATCCAATTCGTGACTTGTTGCTTGCTTGTTGGGAAGACACGGCACCAAGGGTGCCCTTGAGTGGGTTTGTACTGGTTTCTTGCTGAAAAGAAATAAAGGGTCTGTGCTGGCTGTTAGCACCTCTGATTGCTAGCCCATAGGTAATTCTAAGCAGATGTTGGACAGTCTGGTCCTGCTTTTCCTTGGTCAGGTCTGCCAAGTTTCCTGCTTGAATCAGGTATATTACGTGTTAAAGAATATTTTCCCGTTGTTTTCCCTTTCAGTATCATGCTTCTCCTTAGCCCGGTCTTTCCTAGTGCTGAACAGTTCAGAGGACTCCCTGTTTTCCTTGGCAAAAGAGCTCTGCCGCGAAAACGTGTGCAGATCCCAGCTATAGAGCAGAGCCACAGGAGAGAAAACCCACCACAACTAGACAATCAAAATGTGACTTGGAACTGTAGGGTCTCATTTTGGGAAGCCAAAAAAAAAAAAAAAGGAAAAAAAAGGAAAAAGTGGGAAAAAATGGATGGTAAGGCTAGAAAGAAAAGGTTATGGGAAACAGACTAAGTGACAGAGATTCTGTGACCACCTGAGAAAGAGGCATCTGTATCACTGATGACTGTCTCACCACCAAGCTGTACTGCCCTCTTCTCCCTTCCTGTCAGTCACTCAGAAAGCCCTGCATGCCCCCTTCCTCCTCTATGGACTGACACATAGATGGAGTGGATGGAAAAATATTTGAAGCCCTTCAGTTAACACTGTATGTAGGCATTGATCTGAGCAAGGGTTCACAGGGTGGGAGAAGCTCTCATTAATGAGAGCAGGGTCCTCTGCATCACTTGTTCTTCAGGGAACTGTCATGACATGTCATCCTATGGCTTTGGTGACCTTACTCTTATATCACCTTCAACAGACTTTCCTGCAAAATTATGCTCTATCCTTTATTGCCAGAACAACTGCTCTCTATTGTCTCTTTTAAAGCATTTTGCACATAGGAAGAAAATGGTGTAATTGCTTTCCCAAACATCTCTATTTTCCTCAAAACTTCAATCCTCCAACTGCTTTTTCATACTTGTTTCTCTCCTCCTTATTCTCTGATTTGTTATGTACTTGCTGAGATGCAGTGCACAACCTGCAGTGGACCCTGCAGATCATCTCAGGTCCCTAAAGCAGGCAGCAGAGCAGAACTGTTGTTTTGGGGGCCCTGCAAGTGACACTGCTGCTAACCTCAGACTAAGGTGTTTAGGTTTTTCTTTTCCTGCACATGCCCTTATATTGAATCTCAGGTAATGTGTACTTGGTTAGGAGAACAAGATGTTCTTCCTGGGTATAAACATAACATAATTCCAGCATCTTCTATTCAGAGAACTCTTAGTGGATACCAAGTCTGACTATATGGATATACAGTACAGTGTCACAGCAGACTGTGAGAAACAGCCCTGCTGCAGAATCTAACCTGCTTACTACGTGAAGCCAGTGGTTTATCCTCTTTAGACCTTTCAGAAAATGTTTCCAATGCAGAAGTATTTCCAATGCAATGGCTTAAATTAATTTTCTTGATCTGTCATGGAAGAGACTACCTGCACTTACTGAATTGATTGAATAGTGGCTGAAGAAGCTGCTACACCCAGCTGAGCTGTGCTTCTAGACACCTTTATCTCTTCAACAAAGCTCTGTACCATTTCTCCATGTTCATGTGGCATGGAGACTTCTGTTTCTTCACAGTAGTACTGTGTTGGCCTACACTTTCAATCTCCTTCTTGCATATATGCTGTATCTTTAAATGTTAGCAAGGCATTAACAAGATCTTGGGCTAGTTGGAATTCCTCTCCGTTCTGGGATATTCTGATATCCTGTAGGTCCCACCATTTTTTTGATTGCTTCCCTGCTAGGTTGTTCCCAGCTTGTTATTCCGTTTTTTGAGCATTTGATTTCTCCTCAAGCAGCATAGCTTTTTGCACCCTCTTCATTCAATTTAATCTGAAATATTCCAGACCACCCATCCCTGGATTCATTAAGAATGAGCTGAATTTGGATCCTGACAGTGCTCCCGAGCCTGCTTTTTCTCAGGTAGTTCAGATACATATTCTCTGTTGGAGCAGTAAGTTCTTAAAGAACAAATGTAAAGTGCTAAGCAGCAGAGACCTCCTGCAGCTCTCACTGTGATGTGCCCTGCAGTTTGAAGTGAACTGTAGGCAACTTCATCTTCATGTTTGTGCCTCGTTACTCTATAGGTGTCTGTAAAAGCATTGGGTTTTGGTGACAATTCTCTTGGGTAAAAAAATTAGACTGATTGCCCTAGGATTCCTGTCCTTTTCCTTCTTTTCAGACTACGTCCTTCCATACCTCCCCTGGTCTGTGTGGGATCTCAGATCTTTGTCAGCTGCTTTGTTCCTTAAGTACACTGACATGGATTTCATCAGGCGCTGCTGACTCAAATACATCTGTATGGTCTAAACACTCTTTAATTTGCTCTTTACCCTGCTCTGGTCTGTGTTGCCCCATTTCCCTATTTACTTTGTTTCAGTGTCTGGTGAAGACTAATCTCCTTCCTGCAGCCTGAAAAAAAGCAGGCACTCAATACTTCAGCTTTCACTTTACTACCTGACCTCTGAGCTTTTTTGTGAAATAATAGATTTTCTTTGAGACCTTTCGCTGTCTTCTTTTTCTGTTTCCTGCGTTTTCCAAACCCTTACATTTTGCCTTGTTGCTTCTAGTATATTGTGTTCTAAAAAGAAGCGAAGCAAAGCAAAACAAAACCAGAGCTTTTCTGTTTGTATGAGATCTTTTTTAAAAAAAATTTATTGCTATTTTCTCTACAAGCATCCTTTATTGTATACCCTTCTTTTACCCTTGCTTTTGGCATTTACCAGGGGGTTTTTCTTCTTCCTCAGGGGAAGAATTACCCTCATAATCTAGTATAACAGTTTAACCTTATTGCTTTCTATTTATCATTTGTTTATCTTGCTTCTTTTAAACACACAAAACAAGGATGGCTAACAAGTGGCATTTCAGACACCTTGACTATTTTGTTGGACTCCCAGCTTCTTATTCTGCTGGTTTTGTGCATTTCTCATACTAATTAACTCCTGTTGAGGCCTCTTCTACCTACATTTCACCATCAGATTTGCAGCTCCTCCTCTACTCATAACTGATTAAAAATTTGCCTGCACTTCTGGCAATTTCCATACCCTCTTTAAAACAAACCAGGGTGAACACACTGCCAGCTGGGTCAGTGTTGCTTTTTGAACAGATGGATAGCTAGGAGAGCAAATCTCCCATTGCCCATTTCTAAGGCCCTGACTCTTTCAGCCACTGAAATTGCCTGGGGCTCATACCTTGATCCTCTGATCAACATACACAGTGGAATGGACTTTCTTCTTTTCCTCTTTACCTCGTGCAACATTACTTTTATTTAACTTCTGGAAGCAGCATATACGTTCTTGATAAATTTTCAAGTGATCTGAATCACAGATAACAGTGATAAGCATATTGTAGATTATTGCCTAATTTTTTTTTTTCTGAGTCCTAACACAGGCCATTGGATGTTTCAGCCAAAAAAACACCAAAATACCCAATGAAAAAAAACCCTCACCATCTCATAAAATATCTCCCCCCCTTTTTTTAATATAAAGCAATATTGGCAGAAGCTTTGTTTTTGTAACTCATGAGATTTTTACCAGCGGATATACCCAATTTTTGATTGTAATGTGGTGTAACAAACATTCTGCAAATCAAAGCAAACAACTGCTGGGAACTCTCAGGCCTGTTATTATCTTAGCTCTAGCAAATACAAACTCCAGGCTACAGATTTGGTCAGCTATAAAATGACTACAGATGTGGACCACATTTCATCACAGCTCTGTTTACTAGGTTGTCATATTTCTACAGGGTAACCCCTAGAGAGGGGGTTTCAGAATTTTTCCTTTTTAAAGTGGAGATTTGTGGGTTTCTTCACCAGGGG
>NW_008236767.1:6290640-6295455 GCF_000691975.1 Corvus brachyrhynchos
CAGGAATGCAGCACCCAGCATCTGCAGCACGGACTCCACCCAGGTCAGACCAACTACCTGCTGTTTGCACTTCCCATCTTCACCTCCGCTGGCTTCTCAGCCCATCACCTGCTCAGGGGATCCCAGCTGGGGCTCACCAGAGCAGACAGTCCCTGTTTGGGGCACTCTGATACTGGTTGCAGTCACCACAAGATAATTTCATCCTGAGGCCTCCACTTTGTGTTCTCTTGTCACTTTAGTAATTCTGTACCAGGAACCTGAAGTAATTTTAAACAGACTTACTGAAACTTTTTTTTTTTTTAAATTCCCATTTATTTCTTTGAAATTAGTACATTCATAGCTGCTTCCTTTAAAGAGCTCAAAATTCATTTTGCTTCTTGCATCGTTCTATCCACCTTAACTAATGATATCAATCCATTTCAATTCTCACTCCTTTGCTTAAATTACTTTGTATCTCTGGTAATATGAATACCCATCTGCTAATCAATACACCAGAGATATCCTTATTGATTTTTTCTGTCTTTTTCAAAGAATCTGTTCTAGTAAATTATCAACTGCTGCTATCTAAATAGTCTTACTGGGTATATTTATCTTCAGTAAAGCAATTTCTTACTGGTTAACAACAGGAAGAAAAAAAGCAGTTGTATTTATGGGATCTGAAAGGTACACAGGCTTGTGACCTGTTCCTGAGGGATTTTCCCCATCCCACTGGAATTCGTGGCACAGAGGACACTGTCACTGGAGGCTGCTTTGCAATGCACTTCCACACAGCTTCCACTGCTGTGTGGATAATGACTTTCCTAGTTTTGCCATCATACTTAGCAGGCCATAATGGACCACGTGATAGACTTAAAAGACTTTAGCAGAGGGAAAATTAGCTCTTAATTGACAAAATTACTTTTGGACTGTGAAAGCAATATGTCCAGAAGGACTAGCACTTTGCAAGGAAGGGAGATTAGACTTGAATGACTTGCTCCTGGGTCACCTCTCGACTCAGACACTAATTCAGAAGCCTTCATGCACGGCATTGCTGCACAGCATATCTGACTGCAGAACAAAGCCTGAGTGTTACTGACAGCCTGGTATCAGGGGAGTGCATCAGGAAAACAAAGAAGAGGAAGAGGAACTATTTAGGAATAAGTAAACTGCTCTTGTGTCTCCCTTGTGTCTCTTCCTGTCTATTTGTAAGGTAAAAACACTTTCTATAAAATCTTACATAAAAAGTGAAAGCTCTGCAGTGGCAGAACTAGTCTGAGACTGGATTTCCTCTGTATTTTCATAGTGGCTTTGTTTCAATGGGACTTCAATTTGCCACGCCAGATTCCTGTTTCAGCCAAAGTGAGAGATAGAAGAAATGCTGGCTCGCTTGCTCACTTGCTGGCCCTATGCAGATGCAAAAGCAGAGAGGCATTTCCTAGTCCTGCATTGTACTGCTGCCATCCAGTATTCCAAAAAGCCAAACAAACTACTACAGTTCTCCCAGTGAGATTATTTGGGGTGGGATGGATGTAAATTTGTTCTGATTTCCCTTCCTGTTGCTGAAATCTTTTCATTCAGCTATTTCATCATCTCAAGCTCTCTTGGTCAGCTGTGAGGTCTTGGAATTTTCCAGCATCCAGTTCATAAGACTATAAGAAAAACATTTATTAACTCAAGGGCTGGTAGAAGTTAGAGTGTATTCAGGTGCTTCATTTTGCTGAAAAAAAGCGAACAGCTGATGTTATATGTAACCTGCTAAATAAAGCCAAAATGTACATCTGAGTTCTGGGAATTCTGTTTCATTGGTATCTTTTTTTATTATCGTCCAGATGGAACTCATAAACTGTGTAGATACATTAAAGAGCATGAGGCTTGAAAGTAATCCTTTTCCTACATTTTAAATTGATCTGTTTGTTTTCACAGACATACCTATTCTCCTTCTTAAAGCAGCATTTTCCGTTGTTCAGCAGTTTTATTTCCACACAGAAAAGAGATTATATGCAAAAGGCCATAATTAAGGAATGTGATGTAACATCATTATTAAGGTTTCCTTCACCATTGAATATATTCTCCAATCTGGTAAAACATTAGGCTTGCTTAATGCCTGTCTTCCCTGAGCAACACAGGCAGGTAAATCTGGTGGCTCCATCTCCAGTGAAGCACAAGGGAGCTTGGCCAGTTGTACGTACGTCAGAGGATGGCAGAGCTGAGGTCAGTACAGTGAAGGCTTTTACCTGGCCTAGGGAAGCTGCCTGGAAAGTTGTCTGTGTGCCTTTACCCAACAGGAAATCGATCCCTCTAAATGTTATCACAAAGCTCCATAAAGCCTGCGGTCCTTTTAAATGTTTCAAAACTGCCTTTTTTTCTTGAAAAATGAGAAGTCTGGGAAGTTTCATAAGTCTCCAAGGACTTGCCAGACAGAAAACTCTTGTCAGGTTTCCTACTTTTTCACTAATTCTAAAGCAAATACTTTAGAGTGTATGAGGATCCTTACTCACTAGTAATCATTCTGATTTTGTTGATTGCCAATTAAGTTCAGTAGTAAAATTATTAGGATCACAGAAGACATAATATTATATTGATTGCAATGTGCTGATGCTGGCTAAAATGTAAGTTTCACTCGTCATGTATCATAATCACCTTCATAAGGGAAGGGATGCTAATGCTGGGTGTAACGCCAATAGCAAGGCATACTGACAGCTCAGTGGAGCTGAAAATATCATAATTTGTGTAATGAGGGCAGAAAAGATGGCAATGCTCTTTATATTTCCATTAAAATTGCATAGATGCCATTGATAGCATTTTAGAGGCTATTTTGCCCTTTAATACTCCCATGATGCAAGTTAGATTTATGCTCCTAAATGAAAGCAAGAATGGGAAACCAAAAATGAACTTCCATAGTGGTCTGTGCAACATGTATGAAAATCCGATTAGAAGCATGGAAAATTGTCATCTGGAAAATAAATATTTTCTTAGTTTTGTCTTGTCTGCGAATCACAGGGAGTGATTTTTTAGAGATAATTAATAGCAAATTTCATTTTATTTTTTTCTGCCTAGTTATTGATGCATAGGTACTGCGTGAGAGGACTATACAGAGATGACAGACATTCCTATATAGACAAATGCATGTGTATTTTTGTAATACGTGCTGCCTAGTCAACTTTTTTCGGATTGAAGACATGTAGGTAATCTTTACACAATCCTAATTCAAGAAATACAGGGTAACATCCAGATGAAACCCTTCCTGATCCACTGAAAAGGCATCTAGTTTTGGCAAAACAGTAAAGACAGCTAATGTTCCTTTATAATGGTCATGGTTATTTTATGTTCCACATCAAACATATTCAGTTAAGAATAATGGCAGAGGTTTTGTAGCAGGTACACTTCGGGGAAGTCACCATAATACTAAATAATGCTAAAAATTGAAGGGCTTATCACATGTAAATGCTGATTAAAGCAAGTTTATGGAACCATTCTAACAAAAAAAAGGTAGACTGGATAAGGTAAAAAATTAACATGAATTTTACTGAACTTCCTTCTGGGTTTTGGGGGTCATTTTGGGCAGATGTTTCTAGGTGGACACCTTTTGCAAAAGTTGAAAGTTGCTGAAAGCTTTTTCAAGTAGAAACAATGAAGTTGAATAGCAAGACGTTCCCGTTTAAACTGAAATAACTTTTTTTAAATAAAAAAGAAACCCCAACAAGGCAAACAAAATTTAGTTAGATTCCAGTCAAAACTTCTTCTCTGCTTTCCCTCTCCTGGCTTTATACAGAAGTACCAATGAACCAAAAATACACAGCATTCAGATGGTTCAGGCTTCTTGGATGGTAAAGAAATAACAGTTATTAAAGAGCTTTTTTAAGGATCAGAGAAAAGCACAATGGGAACTTAAGCATGGAAATCAAAGCCAAAGAAAATCAAATGGAAGTACAATACAAATGTTTAATAGTGAGGTTGATTTCTGCTGGAACCAGTTACATCAGAAAGTGGTAGATTCAAGGCGGCAAACCTTCCAGGCACACACTTTAGCCAAATGTCAGCCCTTGGTCTCCATAAAGAAGTAGCTGGAATAAATTTTATGGACTATGATATACAATAGATCTGACTGTGTGACCTAATATTCCCCTCTGTCCTCGAGACATGTTTAAAATGAGCTTTAGTGGCACCCACCAGAGAAAACGAACCTCAAACATTAGGACAAGCCCTCATACTTTTGGTATGATTTTAATGGGTTACTTTTGTGAAGTTTAAGAGAAACCAGTACGCATTCAAAGTGTATAAATAACCCTCTTGCTGAGACTGAAACAATGACTCTGTGTATACTATTGGCAGTGCAAACCCAATGCAATTTTTTTTGAAAGAATGAAATATTCCTGCAATGTTTGCCAGCTGGAGTGTTCGCTTTGTGTTTAATTCAAAATATATCTTTGGTTCATCTTCTCTGCGAAGAGCCCTTCTGTTTACAGTGACTGTTAGCTTACTATAATAGCAGGGATTGTAGACAATACTACATTGTTTTACAAAGCTTGATGTTATCAGGCAGAACCAGACATTACTGGCAAAGCAATAACCACTAGCATGCAAGTTCATTTTAAACAAAAAAAAATTTAAAAGGAAAGAAAGAAAAAGGAGTGATATAAATGTGTGGTTAAGAAACAAAAGAATAATTGCTATTTTTTACTGAAACAAAAGTATCTGCTTTGTCCTTTGTTCATTTGGCTGATTTTATCCCCAGGATTTTATCTATCATTCCCATTACATTAAGGACTTGGTTCCTCACATGACCTGGGGTCTTGTTTTTGTTAACACCAGACAAACAGAGGAACTGTGTGCTTT
>NW_008236767.1:6295470-6306032 GCF_000691975.1 Corvus brachyrhynchos
TTTGCGAGTTGTGGTGGGATCAGCTGTGTGATTTGCCATGCGCTAAAGGGTAGGTCCCCTGTTTTGTGATCCTGCACTCAGTCCCACAAGCAATGCATTCTTCACAAAGCAGTCTAGGGCATGCTATTTGAATTTTTTACCATTTTCATGAGTCCCCAGGGGCTGAATCACATAGCAGTAGGGTTGGCAGATTGGACAGCTGTTGCTTCTGCAAAAGTACAACAAAAGCCTCAGTCAGGGATGCAGCACATTTGCTCCCTCCGTGGATCATGTATAACAGAGGCATACAGGGTATGAAGTCAGCTTCATCCGAGCTCACAAAAATTGCTGACCTAGGATGCAACATATTTTTGTGCATTTGCTTTCTGCCTTCCTCTTTATACAAACTTTATTCCACCAGATTTGCACAGGTTTGCAGTTTTCAGTCAAACAGTCCCCAAGCCAAAATTTCTTTCTGACAAGGGAAGTCCCTTTTTATTTCCATGAAATGTTCCTTCCCAAGCATGGTCTGGATTTCTCACGAATTCAGTTTTGCCAAGATGGACAACTTCACGTCAGTTGTAATGTGGAGCCAAGCAAGCGCTTTCACACAGTACTGCTTCCTGTGGAATCTTTTGCTGAGTCTGGCTTTGTCTTTTTGTTAGGATTTTTGCTTGTGTGGCAGTTCATTTTCCAGGTGTGCCAGTGCTGGAAGACAGTGAAAAAACATCTCATTTTTTTGTGGGGATATGATTTCCTGCTGGGAGGATAAGAAGACCAAGAGGTAAATGCAATGGGGAAAGCCAAGTTATTTCAGTTAGCACCAGAAGAGGACACCCATTTAAACCACACTCAAATAATTTCTAAAATATTGCAAATGTCTCCCATGTATTGGTAGGAAACTGGTAAACAACAAAAGATAATGTCTTTTTATTGGGAAATCCCTTTTGCCAGTAGCCTGCAGACCTAAGTTCTTCTCAATTTCCTCACAGTTAAATGGCTTTGAAGTCAGCCTTGATAATTGCCTGTTCTCCTGATCATTGGCATTTCACAGAGAAGGAGGGCAAACACTGGAACTGGTGTACATAGAAACTGAGAGATCTCAGTCCATGGAAATACTCAAAACATGACTGGACACAATCCTAAGGAACTTTTTCTGCCTTCGGTGTTAGCTCTGCTTTGAGGAAGGGTGGAATGACTGTCAGAGGTCCCTTCCAGTGGCAGTTTAACATCTGACTCCGAGAAAGAGAGATAATTCTTCTGTGCCTTGGCTTGAACTTGTTGCATTGCATGTTAGGATCATGGTTAAACATCTTTTGATACGGCTGCTGGTCACCTTTTTCTGAAATGGTTGACCTTCCTTGAGGCCATGTTAAATATTGCTCATTAAAATTAGATATACTTGTTACAGTGGGGGTTACTGTAACAAGTATATTTCAAACCAGGAGTCCTGTGGAAACGAAGTATATATGGACAGATTCGTGGTAGATGTTTCAGAGATGTTTATTTCTCCAGCCGCATGGCCGGGGCTCTGCTCAGGAACTCTTATAATCACGGGACCTGAGGGTCCTTGGCCACACCGGGGAACCCAAACCAACCAATGGGGAATGAGGCTGACCAGGGGCAGGGAAACCTGCCCCCCAGGGCCCCTTCCCAGGGCTCCATGGCAGAGGGAAGGGACCCCAACATATACTGAATAAACTCTTTAACATATTCTTTATTGCTATTTACCACAGTGAGCTGGGCTCATAGTCCAGGGACTATTTGCTAGAACTCAGAGCAACATGTACAATTTGTCCTCTTAACACTACTATCTTTGTCCTTTCTGAATATCAAAATCATTTGCCAAAAACTTGCCATTTGTTTCACTGCCTTCTCGTGAACTGCAGTATATATATTGTCTTGTCCCTTTGCTAACTTTAAGTGTTGTGCTCAACTACTCTGTGATGTAATTGTAAAAGTCCTTTTAAACATTTCATTTCATGTTCCTACAAGTCCTGATCCAGATCTTGGAAATGGTACTGTTCTTCTAATACTCTCTTCACCTTAGCATTCATAAATAAATATAAATAAATAAATTGCCCCCTTCATCCCTCCCTACTGTCATGATATGTGTTGTTCATTATCACTTCTCCATTATTCCTTTAATTTCTCCCCCCAAATATTTCCCCATTGCGAGAGAGACTATTTACAAAAGCATGTAGTGACAGGACAAGGGGAAATGCATTCAAACTCAGAGTACTTTTAGCTTAGCTATTAGGAAACAATTCTTTACTGTGGAGGTGCTGAGGCACAGGAACAGGTTGCCCAGAGAAGCTGTGGATGGCCCATCCCTGGAAGTGTTCCAGGCCAGGCTGGACTGGGCTTTGAGCAACCTGGACTAGAGGAAGGTGTCCCTGCCCATGGCAGGGGGGTTGGAAACAGATATCTTGAAAGTGTCTTCCAACATTTCCAAGCCTTTCTATGATTCTGTGATTTAAACATGGTCTTGCACCTTGGCCTTTTAAATTCTTGATGCACACCAAGAGTTGCCCACCTGTTGTAAATAAGCATTGCCATGCCAACACAGTTTGCTGACACACGTCCAGTTTTTACTCCCTCCCATGGAAATGGAGAGATTGAAGATGGAGGCCATATGCCAAAGCCTCCTAGATGTTGGGATTGTCAGCCTGGAAATAGGCTGTCCATTTTGTTTGCTAACAGGGAAGAATGTGAGTGATGGAAGAAGCCAAAGTGGAAAGTCAGCAGCACTATGTCCTGTCCCACATATCCAGCCAAGCTGCTGGGTTTTATGGCTGGTAAATGAACATAGACCATACGTTTCCTTTTGTAGACTGAGGAGGTGATGGCTATCTGTCTCCAAGTCTTCCCATTGCCTTTTAGTTGAGAGTCCTTCCACACACTGATAAAAGAAATCTTGCAGTTTTTCATAAGCATAGGAGTAATTTGCTGAATTCCATGGAATGGCCTTTTGCACAGGGTCTGGTCTGCACAGTTCTTGCAAATTAAAGATCTTTAGCAAGATACTCAGCTTTATTCTTCAGCCATAAGATGAGAAAATGAACAATAATTTGTGATAGTTAACCAAGGTTATTTGGCTGAACTACTCAATCCTTTATAGATCACTTAATGGTGATGAGGGTGCAGTATTTTAGATACAGTATCAAATTAATGTCTACAAGCTCTCACCTTGAACACCATTCATTTCTCAGTGCACACAGCCGGATGATTTACAATGAGTTCTAGACAGTAAAATATGCATATGCCAGTATCAAATTATCCTATATCTTAGGCAGCTTTTCAGTTTAGGGGTTTATGAGGCGAGATTATTTCTCTAGATGCATGCATAACCATCTATTACAGCCACCTGAAACACGTGTTTCTGATGGATGGCAGATGCACAGATTTTCATTTGGCCCCTTTCTCTGTCCTCCATAATCTCTCTGAGACCTTTTTTGTATGAACTTCTCTCAGGTGTTCCTTATGCTCGTTAGAGCGTGTGAACCTGAAAAATAAGTTTTGGGACAGAAAATATCATGGCTGTCATTTGACAATTTTGTTGGTTACTATATTCAATTTGGTGCACATTTTACTCAGCCAAGCAAATGCATTACAGAATATTAAAAAAAAATGAAATAGAGAAAAGAGAAAGTGAGGAGAACTGCTATTAAAGTAGTCATGTTATTTTAATAATGTGGGAAGCACAATATAGACTAGTTTCTCCTTGCTGTTCTTGGATTAATTTTTAAAGATGTGTTTTGGCATACTGCTCTTAAAATAATGAGCTTTTGCTCAACTTCTGCTAACAATTAAGCATGAAATCATAAAATCATAGAAGGTTTTGGTAGGAAGAGACCTAAAAAATCCTCGTTCCAACCCCCTGCCACAAGCAGGGACATCTTCCATATGTACCAGGTTGCTTTCATTTCTTTGGTAATTCACTGGTATATTTCATGCTTTTGTGTATCAGATCATTTTATCTCAGCTTTCAGTCCAGCTGCCACAGAATAAAACCCTGATACAACAAGGTCTTGATTCATTTTTGCGGCTCTAATCGCTTAATTTCTGGGTGGTAAGGATAGTGTTAGAGTATAAGGGCTCAATAAAAAAATTAGAGGGCACTCCATGACAGGATCATCTTTGGGTTGGAAAAAGAGAAGCACTGTATCATAAAATATAAATAATGGGAAACATTTTTGCAACTTGAGATAGCAAAATACCGAAAGACAAGTCTATCAATTGCTATTAAAGACAATATTGATGCAGGACAGGAATTCACTAAATAGCTGAAAGTCATCTGGATGCCTCTTTCATTTTTACTCCTTTTTAACAGATACTCCAAATTTCATGCTTATGCTTAGTCTTGTAATAATGATACATGACCTTAAACTGAGCAGCTGTCACCCTGATTTAGGGTTTCTTGCACTCTTAGGATTTGCTGTGCTGTACTGATGATAACATTCTTGGCCATAGAGAAACTTTGTAGACATTTCCAGTGGTGTCTTAAAAAACTCCTATCTTGTACTTACATCTACTTTAGTTAACAGAACAACATCTCACCTTATTCTGTCCTATTTTATAATGTGGGATATATATATATAGGCAGTGCCCTTTTAGGGGCTGGGTGAGAGGCATCTGCTGCCTTGGGCCACAATTTTATAGTTTCTATGCATCAGAATTTGATCCTGAAGGCTAATTTTCCTAGAGAGGCACAAAGAGGAGTGACAGCAGTGCTAAATGTTCCCCTTTGCACTCATTTAAATAGGATTGATTGTTCTTCTTATTACTCCACATAATTTCCTTTATAAAAAACTTGTATAAAAAGAAAATACTTATTCACCTGAGAAATGGAGGCCTGTGCTATTTGAATAAACAGAGATTTAAGTGGTCCACACAGGGAAGGAAGAACTCCAGCACTACTCACCCAGCAAAAGAGTCTGACCTGACAGTTTTAATGCATAAACAAGATTTTGGGTTATAAATAGATAAATCTGTTAAAAACACTAGCAACTCAAAGCAAAACAAACCAAAAAGAATGGTGGGAATGAGAGGAATAGGCTGCAATTAGAAAACAACAGTATGTTACTGTATAACTCCATGGCGCACTAAAGTTTTGGACATTTTGTGGTCCTCTCTGCTCACTCAGTCTTTTAGGGAGGAAAATAGCAAGATTAGAGGAGAAGCATGGAGGTGGGAAAGAATGATCAAAATTTTCAGGATATGGGGTGATCCTTCTCTTCAGCCTGGGTAGAAGATGACCAAACCCATGAAAACTGCTGGAAAAGCCAAGGATAATGACTCACAGTCTCCTTCTATGTTTGGACTGGTGGTTTTCTTACAAAGCTGGTAGGAGTTAAGCTCAAAGAGTCAAGGTGAGTATTTTTCATTAAATGAGCAGCTGAACTATGAAATTCCTTACTGTGATGTGGACTTTTAAAGCTCACATTAGTTCAAAAAAGGATTAGGGACATTCATGTAAGGAAAGGTTTCTGGCGACTACTAAATACAAAGACCCCATCTCCAGGGACTGCCTGAGGTATAGACCATCAGATGCTGAGGGAGTTTTCTGGTCATGTAGCACTACATGAGCTCTTCGCACTCACACAGCTTCCAGTATGTCTGCTTTGCTCTCACTGAGAACAACCATTTCCATGTGTGGAAAATTCCCCTGAAAAGGGTATCATATTTTTTTACAGAAAGCCAAATGGCCAAACCCCTGCCAACTGTCCTGTAACAGCAGCTAAAACTTAAAGCTTTAGCAGAAGATAAAGAGTGCTATGATGAACTTCCTCTGGCTTTGAATGAGGAAAATTCTCCTCCTTCACAGAAGAGTGTCCATGATGTTTGATAAACCCACAGAAAAGCAACATTTGTTTGCTGTTATCCTTGCACACACAAAGGCTATTTGCAGATTGAGGTTCAGCTGCATCCTGCAGCTCAAATGTCTCTGAAGCAGAGCACGGCAGCAGATGTGAGGGATATTGGGACTGCTATTGCACATGCTTCCTCTCTTTTGACTCTCTGTCACTCATAATCTGCTCCTGACTGCTGATTGTCTCCATCAGTTAGCTCTGGTAGGTTTTTGTCCTGTTTGAGGAGTGCTGCCATGAGGGAAATTACTTCCAAAACATGGTCATTTTAATGAAAGGATGAGCATTATATCTGATGTCACAGAATGACTGAAACGGTAGCTGGACTTCAACCCACAGTGTGCATTTTCTGCTGGCCATGAAGTATCTCAGATCTTATGCCAATTCTCCTTGCCTCCTGTTTTGCTGCGTGTGAAGGGACACAAGCCATCATGGCAGGAGACTCCAAGCTGCAGAGTACTGATCACCCTCTTGCCTTCTACTCCACAAGCCTTGAGGATAAATGTATTCAATCAAGGTTGCTATTATGATAAAATAAGACATCTCATTCATGTATCAAATGAATCATAAATAGCTCATAATAGAACACATGAAAAATCTCCCACCAAGACTATTTATATTCTCCCATTCTTACCTGAGTCACAGTGATTTCCATCTTCTATAAATTTAAGTCTAATCTAGTCAGATTTTTTGAGTATTTCTGTTTAAGGATTTTCAACTTTATGGTTGTATTTGTTCCTTAAAGATTTTTTCCTTTTATTGTACCATCTTTTGGTTGATAATTGTCTTCTAGCATATTTCAAGCCAGCTAGTTTCTGACTGGTGAAACAACTCAGAAGCTCCTGGGAGAGATGAAAATGTATCTTCAGCTGAAGTCTTCACAAAAAAATTTCATCTGTCTTTTGTCTTTCTTCTCTCTCCATTCTGTTTGCTCACCTTTTGTCCTCTCCTCCAATGCAGTAGTCTCCTCCTACCTGGGAGCCTTGTAGGGAGCATAATATTTATTCTATCAGGCATGATAGTGGCTGGAATTGAGGAGGGTTGAAGTCAGTGCCTTGGGCTGGACCATGCTGGGCATGTGAGGAAGCGGTTGGGTTCCTGCAAGCTCAAACTTTTTTCATTCCCAGTAAAATGGTAAACCACACTGAGCTTGGGCAGGAGGAAAATATTACTGCATTTTCCATCCAGTAGGAGCCAAAGTGAACCAGGAACCAAGTTATGAGGAGCTGGGGTGGGGCAAAGGATAAAGAGATTTTTCTCTTTAGTATTTTGAGCAAAGCTGATGGTGGCTGCAGAAGGAGTTCAAAGCTAAGGTGGCAGCCAGCAAAAGGCCAAACTGGAATGTAGGAATTGACACAGTTGGGCTGGATGGGCTCACAGTTGGTTTTGCTGGAGCTTGAGTTGCAAAGGTTGTCTGCAAGGGGCTGGAACAGTCAGGGTCTGGAGCAGAAAAGGCCATGGGGTATATGTGTATTTGATGAGAGGGAAGTGCTCAAGCACATCACACTCTCCAGAAAGAAGGGGGGTCAGAAGACATAGCTTTGAGAATTGCTGCTTTAAGTGAGTTTTGCCTGTTTATTCTCTCCCAAATAGATAGATGAAATGAATTCCTTCATTTCATTGCATCTTTTGGATTAATGTGTAATTATGAATGATACATTTCTGTTGTATGTATGTTAAAAGACGAAACAAAGGAAAAACAGATGGAAAGGCAAGGTGGCTTTTGTTGGTCCTTCCATTCTCAGGAGAATTTATTTGTCTGGCTTGAGACATGGGCCCAGAAAACTGTCTTGGTGTTTATATTGAAGGAAGAAAAGACTGAGATTTGTGGGGCTGAGCATCATGCTGAGCTGCACACAAATTCATTAAAAAGGACTGACCCCAGGCTTCAGGCACTTTATTTCCAGTGTATATTTCATGTTCTTTCACTGTTTAAGTGACTAGAAACAATTTGGGGGCCCTTTATTTTTGAATGCCAGTTTGACAATTTTTAGGTGGGTCTTGTGTTTGTTTTTCTCAGCAGAGAGGCATGTCACTCTGAAATAAAATCTAATTTTCTCATTCCTGTGAGAACGTAAGACAGAGACACAATCTTGAGCAGGTCCAATAAGGGACAGAGTAACATAAAGAGATAGTGAGGGACCAGACACATGTGCATCCTCTAACATCCATAGTGTCATGGCTGTGAGTCATGGGTGAGTACCAGAGGAAGGAATCAGGCTTGGTGCCCTCTCTGAATTCCCTTCAACTGCTGCTGGCAGAGGTTGGCTATGGCAATCATAGCCTATAGAGATTTCTGGGCTGAAGTTACAGAGATTTTAAACTGTTCAGCTGTACTGGGTCAAAGATTTGAAAACCAAAGAGCATTGATTACTCTTGAAAACCACGATCAATACAAAGCTGAGGCTGAACACTGAGGATCTGCAGCTGAGTTGTCCATCCACCTCTATGAGCTAACTAGAACAAAGCTAACGTGTCCTCTTTTGCCCCCTTGCCTCCCCTCCTTGTGGCTTAGAGGGAGGAGAGTGTGGTCTCTGGAATGAGAGGCTGCAGCTGTGGGTGGTCAATATGCCTTTGAGTTTTGTTTTTCTCTTTTGATAACACTCTTTGAGAGTAGAACGACATCTGAATCCAGCTCCTCTTTTGTTATCTCATAAATATTATTAGATAGTTTTATGGAATATCTTTCAGTTGAGACAAGCCTGTTTCTCTAGTAAAAGTAGAGGGTACAGAATAAGTAACATTTTCATTCCTGGTCAGGCTTTTGTTGTTGTTTGGTTGGGGGTTTGGGGGGATTTTTTTTTTAATTTACAAAACTTCATCAAGAAGCTCACACACAGGAAAAGGTTAAGATCCACATGCAAATAAAAAAACTTGGCAAGTAACATGTTAGTTTGCTTTTCAATGGGAAAAAAACAGCTGATGATTCCAACATCTTACATTTTGCACATCCTTTTATAAATAAATTAATTTCTCCCTCCCACAGATACAACCCTTGCAGAGTTCCTCTACTGGGAACACCCAGTGACTCTATTTACACCCTTTGCCTCTAGTTCAGCTGGATGAAGTCTTTGCTATTGTTTTTGTCACTGTGTTTATTTTCTTGCCCCTTTGTTTATGTTTTCTTCTTGGATACTTTTCATAAACAACCATTAGCAATGTGCAATCACAGCCAAACTACCAAACTGGTCGCTGTTTAAACCTGTGAGTGTCAAGGAGGGGAAATGATAAATGGCCCTAATCCAGGCAACCAGAAGCACATTTCTAATACTCTGATACTGTGTAGTGATGGAAGATTGTGCATGAAGTTGTAAGTGGAACGAAAAGGGGCTTTGTGGTAAGATCAGAGGATGGAAGAGGATTATGCCAGTGCTTCTTGGAATAAACATTCTTGGAAACATTCTTAAATACATCTCCTTATTTTGATTCCATAGCTCACCAATATTATGTATTTATTTTTCTAATTCAAGATTAAGAGACTACATTTTAGCTAAAAGTCACCCACTAATTACTTTTGTCAAACTTATACCAATACTTACATTCCTACAGTTATTAGACCCTAAATGCTTCATTTTGGTACTAGTCAAAACCAGTACTGACAAATGCACTTCTTAAATTGATAAAAATATTGGTTCAGTCAACAGGTCTCAATTTTTGTTACAGTCTTTAAAATATACTGAGTTACAGTAATGTCAACGATGTGAAACCAGTTATGACAGGAGGTAATTAATGTTTGTAAGCTGGAAGCAGGTTGCAGTGTCATGTAAAGCTGTATAGGCATACCCAGTTGAACTGGACCTGAAAAATAATTTCAGTCAAAAATCCAGAGCATACTAATCCTATCAGAGCATGATACTAATGTAAGTGCAAGTATTTTAGGATCTAGTCTGGCATCATATTGAGTCCTTTGAACATAGCAAGATGCCTCGTAGCTGTCCCAGGTGAGAACGTGCTATGAAACCATAGCCATAGAGATGAAAACAACACCCTGCAAAAGCCTGTCAACTTTATTTTGCTGCTAGAAAACTCTACTGATGCTTTTTTACTATGTGGAAAGTGAGGAGCAAAACAAAGCAAATCAACTCTTAACATTATGCAAGAACAAAGTGAGAACATATCAGCAATAACACTGCATATTAAAAAAAACGAGCATTTTAAGCAGATGTTGCTACTGTAGATATGAAAACACCAAGTAAAATTTAAATAAATTCTAATGTTATGAAGGATCTTAAGCAAGACCAGCATGGAACAGACTTTTCATTGAAGTGAGAGCATCTATCATATGAACCTGGAGGTACTAAATAGATAAAACAGGCTTTATGTAATTCAGGCATACTGTTCCAAGTGGGATTTTTTTCCAGTTGAATATATGCTCCAGAGATGGTTTCTCTGTGACTGCTATATTTCTAGATTCCCCTAGACAATTGTTATACACAAGTAATATCTCAGTTTTCTATTTGCACTGGGTAATTTCTTTGGCTTTCACCAGTCTTACTCTCACCAACATTTGCTATTTGTTAGTTTGTCAGTTAGTCTGTTTATAAAAGACGGACTTGATTACAGCTCCAGCTGGGAGCTTTATTGGAGCAAATTCTTCCAGATACAGTTGTGGTGAAACCAGGTATTAGGAACTGTTCTGGAAATGTTGAGAATTTCCCTTCCCTTCCCTTCCCTTCCCTTCCCTTCCCTTCCCTTCCCTTCCCTTCCCTTCCC
>NW_008236767.1:6306239-6310982 GCF_000691975.1 Corvus brachyrhynchos
AGCTGAGTGTTCCAGATACAGTTGTGGTGAAACCAGCTATTAGTAACTGTTCTGGAAATGTTCAGAATTTCCCTTCCCTTCCCTTCCCTTCCCTTCCCTTCCCTCTGATGAAGATTATGTGAAAGGTCATATCTTTAACTCCCACATATGAATGTGTAGCTTAATATATTTAGAGACCATTAATTTCAAGTAATTAAATGCAATTTGTCCAAGAAATTCTGCTTGGGGTAAAGGTTATAAACCACAACATTTATACACTTGTAATGAGTTGTTCCTGTTACAAAAATTTATGAAAATGATTCAAGGGCTATGAACAGCATCAAGCCTAAATCAACACTATTTTTTAGCATTATATTGTTCTAGAAATTTATTGTCATTAAAGTACAACACACACTAGAAGTATTTTATTTCAGTTTGAATTTGAACTGACAATTTTAGCAGCAAGTGTGCTATATAGTCACAACCCTATCACTTTAAAACAATTTTAGTATTAAGTACAGATGGAGCATATATATACATGACTTTATTAATAACCATAAAAATCTATGCCTTAATTAATTAAAAGTCAGCAGCTATGTAAAGATTTTTCACTAGCTTAGCTCTGGTTTAGTAAAACAAATTCTCTAAATAGGAACTAAACTCCTGCCAGGAGTTCTGCTATTTGCATCATTAATTCTGACCCTTTATCTGCAGGACTCTCTCTCCCAAAAGTAATTCATCTCAGTTACCACATGGCAGCAGAACTTCACACCCGGTGCCATGCTTCCAATGATTTCTCCCCATATGGCAACTTCCTCAGCTACATTATGTAGAGTTACTCTGCATCAGTCTCAGGCAAGAGTGTCTTTTGCATAACCGGCTTCGTTAATTAGCTAATCGCTATTTCTGGAAGCAAAGCAATGATTCTTTGTTAGTGATGGGAACATATTTAAGTTTAAAGTAGAAAAATTATTTTACCTTTAGGAATGGCTGGTTTGATTCTAACAGCTAGGACTTTTCAGGTTTCCATTTCAGTTTGTGGAGAGAAGTGCATGCATAAAGTTCAGGGACTTCAAACAATTTGTGCATTCACAGCTTTCTTTCTGTAGATACTTATTGCTCCATATGTTCCCATTCCTTTTAGTGTATGATAGGTATTGAACTCTACATCCATAAACGGTCCTGCAACTCCTATCTTTATTTGTTTGCATAACTGGGGGGGTTGGTAGTTTAAAGCAGGAGGAATATTGGGAAAGCCTTCCTTTTTCATCCTAACAGTCTATCTGTGCTCACAGACTATGGCCTGGAAATCTCCACTTTAGGTATTAGACACAGAACACATTTGGCACTGCTCAGCAGAGGTGTCCCTGAGGGAGTCTCTGAAAATCTGGTCTAGGGAAATTAAATTCCTCTTTTCTGTGTGACTACAGAAGATGGAACATATACTTCAGATGATGGATTTACACCAAAGGAGCAGGAAAGCAATAATCCTTCACATTGAGGCATGTGGAAAATCCTTCACAGGAGGAAGTAACCTAAAGCACTCATACAAAGTACATTCACAGGTCACAAGATCAGAGAGACAGAAGATGACTGGACTGCACAAGAGTTAGTACACACTGCAGCCCAAAATGCTTTAGTCCATAGGATTATCACACCAAGGAAGCCAAATCTTAAACATTCGTGTTCCTGGATATTCAAAATGTGCAGATGGGTGCATTATAGGAGGTTTTCAACTAGTCTCTGTCTCACATCTCATTTTCATAAAGCTAATGAGCATACAAACATCCCTATCTTAATGCTGCAAGCACATTCATAGAATCATAAAATCATAGAATCACAGAATGGTTTGGGTTGGAAGGGACCTTCAAGAACATCTCATACCAACTCCCCCTACCATAGGCAGGGACAGCTTTCACTGGACCAGGTTTCTCAAAGACATATCCAACCTGGTCTTGAAAATTTCAGGGTTGGGGCATCCACAACTTCTTTGGCCAACCTATTCCAGTGCCTCACCAAATTCTCAGTAAAAAGTTTCTTCCCTATATGTAAGTTAAACCTACTCTCTTTGAGTTTAAAGTCATTACCCCTTATCCAATCTCTACACGACCTTGTGAAAAGTTCCTCTCATGCTAAATAATACTGGTCCCAGTATGAACCCCTGAGGCACACTCTTGTTGCTGGTCCCTCCCTGGTCATCAAGCTGTAGACCACAGCTCTTTGAGCGTGACCATCCAGCCAATTCCTTATCCACTGAGTGGTCCAAAATGTAGGATGCAGGCATCAACACCACCACCTCTCACCTGCTGAGTGAGCACTCTACCATTTGAGCTAATTCCCTCTACTTCCAATGGATGCAATTACACAGGTTGTAGGGCAGTGTCTTTTGTAAACAAGTAAGTAAAGCATGATGCTGAGACAAGTGGTAATAATAATAAAATTTTAATAAAAATTCAGAAGGCGATAGACAGAAGAAAGGAGAAAAAGCCATCATAAAGTGAGCAGGTAAAATAATGGCTGCTCCTTGAATTAATGTCCTGTCTGGGGATGGATCTTATCTTTGGGCATCTTACATCACAGATCTGGGTCCTGGAGAAATGGGCTGGAAACCCAAACAATAATTTCTATTCCATCAGATGACTGAAGCTGGAGCTAAGATTCATGGATATCCTTTTTCATATAACAATAAAATTTGGCATCATAATTTCAATTGTGTTCACCCTCCTCCCATAGATCATAGTTGTTATAAATCATTACTACAACATATAAGACAACCCTAGAAGAATGATTGGGTTTTTCATCATTTTTTTCCTTTCTTAAATGCTTTTGCCTTGTTTGAACACTGATACAAAGAGAAAGTACCTCTTTCTTGAGCTCCATCTTTTAATTAATGGTTATGGACCCTCTCTACCTTGTCTACAAGAAAACGCCCTTAGTAATTCAAATGGTCAGCAAGAGTAGCCGTGAACAGGAGGAAGGGAGAAGAGGTGCCTGCCTCACACAGAGAGTTTTCTCACCTCTAACTTCTCCTTGGTTCCAGGAGTTTTGTTGATGCTTTTCCTCCAACTCCTTCCAGTTACCTTATGTAAAACCTTCAAAAGGACTTGCTTCTAAAATGTTTCCTCAAAGAAGCAATTCAGACTCAAAGAATCACATGGTGACTCAGGTTGGGAGGGACTCAGAGAGTCTCTAGTCCATCCTTCTGTTCAATGTAAGGTCATCTGTAAGGGCCAGTATGTCAGGACCTTTTTCAGCTGAATCTCCAGCGATGGGGATGGCACAACCATGCTGGCTCTGTGTTCCAATGCAGGTTTCTCCTCGCAGCAAAATAAATTTTGTCTATATCCATTGCAAACTGCTCCTGTTTCAAAGCATGCCCACCAAACTCTGCAAAAACACTTAACACAAACTGAAAGAAATGAGATCTTCAACCTTGTCAACCTTGGAATAAGCACTTAAATCCGAAGGATGCTTTTTTGCATGTGCCACAAGTCTTCTTCCATGTTCCCTGAAATATTTCCTGAGGCTGTCCATCAAACAGGAGTGAAAGAAGAAAAGTAATGGATATTACATGATCCAGAGATCATGTAATATATTACATATATTACATGATCCAGAGATACCAATTGTATCATGTCGTGTTCTCATGATCCTGCAAGGTTTCAAAATGTATTTAGCAGCTCATGACTTTTTTGAGTTGCAGTGTCATATTTTCCGAGAAAATTGTATTCTTCCTCAAGATAGTGTTATCCTAAATCTCTTATTAGTCTGTACATTTAGGTGGTTGCCTTTTTCTTTTTGATCTGCCTGTTGGCTAGATGCAAACTAACAAGCAAATTTGCCAAGAAGCCAACACTAGGTAACATTGCCTCAGAATGACCTGACCATCAAATATGGACTCCCTTTAAACAGCTTAAAACCATGTTTCAAGTTAGATGTGTTTTAATGTATTTATTTGGTTCAAAACAGTAGAGCACAAGTAAGTGTAAGCAGCCACAGGCAAAGGTATGGTCACGTATATGAGGGACAAAAGCAGAAGTGAGTGTTAGAGAGTTTTGACGTTCACTGAAGACAGATCATCTAGCACTTGGAAGCAGTAAACATGATTCCTTAAAAAAACCACCAAAGCGGTAGCAACCAAACTGAGGCATGAGGGAGGCAGGCTGCTGGAGCTATACTGCCAAAGCCATACAAATAAAAGCAGTCATGTGCAGCTGGAATGCTCCCCAAGTATCGTATCCTGGCTATCGAATGGAAATGGCTGCCAAATGTTTGCTGAATGATGCTGTAGCCCTGCTTATAGCCTCCATTTATTTTGTGCTCCTAAGGCTGAGGATTATTGATCCCCAGCTGTACAAATTAATGCCTTGTGCCCACACACTTTATATTATATTAAGATGATCCCAAGTACCTAGTTTCCAGGTTTTCAGCTGCTTTCAACCAATATTCTCCCTCCCTATTCCAGTCACTAGGTGGTCTTAAAGTTGCTGTGCCTGGCCTAAGGGAGATCCTCAGGGTAATTCATGGAAAAAGAGAGATGGACTAATAACACCTGGACCACCTCCCTCTCTATTTATGTTTGGTTCCCCCTTCATGATAAGTACAGTCTGTGAGAAATGAGAATATTCCCCTCCATACAGAAATTTAACAGTATCCCCTCACTAGAGGCAGAGAAGATTTAAAGCTAGTTCAAGGTTCAGTTAAGCCTTCAGAAGGAGATGTGTAACTCAACAGGGAGTGGTAATAAAAATAATGGTTTACAAT
>NW_008236767.1:6311014-6315112 GCF_000691975.1 Corvus brachyrhynchos
CTGAAATTCTGCAGAACATTTCACACATAACTTAGTTTTTCTGAGTTTCAGTTCTGCTTCCAGAAGGAAGTGGGAATAAACTTTGGGCAAAGTTGTGCAAAACTGCTAAAAAAGGACAGCTGAGCATGTGAAGTTGGGCAGAAACATCTCTAGTATTTAAGGTGCAATTGACAAGGGGAATGGCCAAGGTCTACCTATTTTACATATTTTTACACTTTCCAAATGCATGTTTGAATACATGGTGGAAAATGGGGATGGGGTTATCTGAAGTGCTTACTGCCAGTTGATATGCCCCAAGGTGTACAGTCTAATCTAGCTGCCACTTCAGAATGACGCATTTCCCCCAGAGTATCCTGAGTGATATCTGCCACTACCACATGGATCTCTGGCTATCTCCAGAAGCTAAAATCCCATTCTTGCCACAAAAATGCCCCATAGCCAATGAAGGTTCATGTAGGTAAATATGCATGCAGAGGCATGATCTAGTCCTTTAGATTTCACTTCAGGAAAAATTCAGTAAAATTAATGGGCATTTTGTCTGAGGACAGAATCAGAACTTCAGTATATGGAACACATGAACTCACTTCTGCCACTTCAACATTCGGCATCTGAACATTGCTTAGAAATAGCTTTGTGTGAACTCCTCTATGTTTGCAACTCCCAGGTTTCTAATAAATGATCATAGTGATGCCTTAAGAGGTCTCCTAGACACAGAGACTAGACAGGAGTAAAGGAATAAAAGTAGGTATTTACTTGAAAGGCCTTCAAAGGTACACCCTGGGGAGCCAGAGGCTTTTGCCAACATGGACCCCAAGATGGACAACAGGTCACAAGTTCTTCACACTTTTATAGGTTTGGTTCATTTGCATATCAGGGTTAATTCTCCAATTAAAGCTTCAGTTTAATGATGTAATTCCCCTCAGCTTATCCCCCCTTAGAGGCTCTTTGGTTTATACTTTTTGGACCTAGGACGGTCGGGGTGTCCTTGAAGAGCAGGCCCAGAGAGGCTTTGTTATGTCTACCTAGCACGAGAGAGCAGAAATTAAAAGGCTACGAGAAACTTCAGAGTCACACACCAAGCAGTACAGGATTTGAAAAATATAAAAGTTAAAACCTAAGGCATCAGTAGAATCAACGAATGGTTTGGGTTGGAAGTCAAGATCAGCTAGTTCAAACCCCCCCACAGGAGTGATAACTTCCACTAGAAAAGGTTGCTCAAAACCCCATCCAATCTGGCCTTGAACACTTCCAGGGATGCGCCATCCACAACCTTTCTTAACAACCTGTTCTACTTCCTCACCACCCTCATCTTAAAAAATTCTGCCTTGTATCCAATCTAAACCTACCTTCATTCAGTTTAAAGCCATTGCCCCTTGTCCTATCATGACATGCACTTGTCAAAATTCCCTCTCCAGCTTTCTTGTAGGCCCATGTTAAGTACCGTAAGGTCTCTCCTGAGCCTTCTCTTTGCCAGGCTGAACAACCGCAGCTCTCTGTCTGTTGTCATAGGAGAGGTGCTCCAGCCCTCTGATCATCTTCCTCACCCTCCTCTAGACCCATTCCAACAGGTCCGTGTCCCTCTTAAGCTGGGGGCACCAGAGCTGTACTCCAGGTGGGGTGTGATGAGAGCAGAGTAGAGAGGGGCAGAACCACCCTGCTGGCCACACTTCTGATGCAGCCCAGGACAGGGTTAGCTTTCTGGGCTGTGTGTGCACATTGCTGGGTCATGTTGAGCTTTCCATCAACCAACACACCCAAGTCCTTCGCCTCAGACCTGCTCTCAATTCATTCTCTGCCCAGCCTGTATTTGTGCCTGGGATTGCCTTGCCTCATGTTCTGGACCTTGCACTTGCTCTAGTTGAACTCCTTGAAGTTCACATGGGCCCACATCTCAAGCCTGTCCAGGTCCCCCTGGATGGCATTCCTTCCCTCCAGCAAGTCGACTGCACCACAGCTTGGTGTTGCCAGCGAACTTGCTGAGGGTGCACTGGACCCCAGTGCCCATGTCACCAGCAAAGATGTTTAACATCATTGGTCCCAGCATCAACCCCGGAGCCATGCCACTCATCACCAACCTCTACTTGGAATTACGGGGCCACTGACTGCAATACTTTGAGAGCGACCATCTAGCCAATTCCTTATCCACTGAGTGGTCTATCTGTCAAATTCGTACCTCTCCAGTGTAGAGATAAGGATGTTGTGTGGGACAGTGTCAAGGTGTGAATCTTCAGCATCTCTCCATATCAGAAACTACCACCTTTCATTTTTACTCTACCAACAAAACATTTTTTTCTGCAATTTATCACTAAATGATGACTGAATTACACAGGCAAGTGATGACTAAATTAAACAGACGAGTGAAGGGGACACCTGGTTAGCCATTAATCATAGATAAGTCCCAACTGTCAGAGGTGTTTTAAATATCCATAGGTGATTACTACTTTTAAAATTAAAATATTATAAAAATACCCAGTAGGGCATGCAAAGCCTGATCTGCAGATGGTGAAACTCTGACTAGTTGCATTGTCGACTCTAGCCCCTAATTCTAATTTAATAGGGCAGCTGCATAGTTAAATTGTGATTAATATAATTTATTTAGGATTAAGAAGCATGTGTGTACTGAATATGAAATATATAAGCTTCTAATGACAAGCTGCTACTTAATTTTATTGTCTTTCTTAGCATGAACTCAAGTGAATGACATCCCAAGCAGAAAATATCTCATACTGAAATTCTTTCAGAGAAACACCAAAACGAACACTAATTTTTTAACTAGTGTTAAACTAATGTCAAGCTAACTAGCATATTTGACTAGTGTTTAATTAGGAGATAGATGGATAGATTGATAGATCGATAGATGTCAAATGTATTCCACAAACCAGAATTATTATGGTGGAAGTTAATGTAAAAGATGGGTAAAGAAGCATGATTTGAATAACTAATACAGTGAAATATCAACTTATCATTGCAGTTCTTCTCTCTGTAGACCAATAATCAGAGTGTGTGCACTGAGCTGGAACTCCACTCTGTTAGACCTGCTAATAAATTGGCCCGAATGGCAAATGACTGAAATAGACTTGTCCTATAGATCTAATCTCATGTATGGATCTAATTTCCCATATAGGCACATATACAGCTTTTCTCTCACAATTTTTTAAAATTTATTTTTTAATTTGATACAAACAAAAGCTTGTTACCCATAGAGGAGATACTCAACAACGTGTGCCAGAGAGTGCATCACAGCTCTGCCCTCTTTCAACCACTGTTGAATCATCACCAATTCAGAGAAATATGTGCTGTGGGTGTTTACTTGAGGTAACACATTTTTGATACTAGTACTTTTTTGGTACTAGTTTGAGGGCTTGTTGAACTGAGGGAAGAAATGTGTATCCCCTAAATACCTGTCCCTGTGTGGAAAATAGTGTTTGGAATCCAAGTTAGTACTTTATTTTCTTTTTTCTGTTAAATGGAAAAAAAAAAAAAAGCCATTTGATATCCTTTGAAATGTTTCAGAGGGCTCGTGTTTCTCGTTATCTGAAAATATAATACAGATCCAGGTCCATCCTTCCTATTCTGCAGCTTTTCCTTGGTGGAATCTGCTGGGCATACTGCCAAATCATAGTGGTACACACACTTGAAAAAATGCTATTTGTCATCCAAGTTATTGGGACAGAGCCCAAAAACTGAATTTCAGGAGACCACCGACTGAGTGTGATGAGAAGCACTGAGGCTAAAGATTTCTGGGTGACTCTGGTACACTTGGCTGCCCTTGTGGAAAAACACCCATGCTGCTGCTGATATCCTGCTATTTCATTGCTACAAACAACATTTCTCTAAATATCTATTTATGATTTTACAAGTGAAAGTCACTGGATTCAGGGATTAAATTATCATCTCTGCTTGTGCAATAAATAGGCAGAGACCTGCCTTCCTCACCTCTCAGTGCATCATGAGGCAGAGACTGGAGATGCTCCACCAGCCTCTAATCAACAATGTTTGCACACCCAGGATTGCTGCCTTGGGGAGCCTGCTGAGAACAACAGAAAACTCAGTTAAACATATTTTCCTTTAACAGAGACTGCTAATTAACTGGCTATA
>NW_008236767.1:6315147-6320265 GCF_000691975.1 Corvus brachyrhynchos
GAATAATAGTAGCAGAAGTTGACAGTTTATTTCAGGACAACATGCTAAAATTGTTGTTCCTACACATGGTAAGTGGTAGCTGTCTATGCTGTTTTGTAACATCCTGTACCAGGACAGAACAGATGATCCCTGATCCAAAAAAAATTCTGTCAAGTATAGGTCATGACACAATAAATAGAACAACAAATTAACAAACATTGAAATAATATTGGTCCATGCCAGTAGCCCTACCGTAGTAGAAGCTCTCCTTTACAGTGTTTTTTTTCCAAGACTACAAAGGAAAGGAATGTTTTAACATGGCTTTTAGAGAAAATTAATAACCTTTGCACATACTTGTGGGTTGCCCATTGTGTATAAGGGGCCGTGTAGAAGACAGCACAGAAATGTTCATTTCAAATTTGAACAAGGAGATGGTGAAAGGGCAAGCACTCAGGGCTGATTAGCATCAAAAACAGGTAGGATGGCAGTAGGCGGAGAGAATGCTTAAGACATCTGCTGAAGAGGTAGACAGAGATGGCAGCAAGGTAAGGGTTTCGAAAGGAAGGGCTCGGTACTTGTCAAATGACATCTGATCTAGCTGGATGATGATAAGCATTTGCTTTAGAAAGTTTTATTGAACTGGCTGAGATATGATGATAAGTGATTGGACTGGATAACTGATAAGACGTAGTATCTCAAAGGACAGAGGATGTATATTTTCAATATATATCTTATAATAAATAGACAATATTTATTTTGAAATTCTACATAGCTTGCCGCTTGTCATACATGAAATCCCTAATTGTGCTTGGTCTTTGCATATTAAGTGCTTTATGAGTTAAATATTTTTAAATTGAATGTTAAAATTAACCCATCAGCCCAGGTACAAAAATAAAGTTCCATTATCAGTGTTTTTAATTGTTCAAAGTAGTTTATTAAGAGAGTTGCACCATTCCCAGTTGAAAATTCCCCAGTTAAAAATCCCCAACTTATGATCCCTTTTCAAACTTCAAACCACCTGTACACCATAAGAGTTATCTTTCCTGTGTTTACTGTATACTTTTACAAGTGTTTTAAGATGTGTTGGATGTATTTTAATATTTTTTTAGGTGTTTTTACTTGCACTTTGGTCCAAGGGCTAACTCCAAAAACCCCAGTTCTAACAGCCAGCAGCTATTTTTAGTCCCTTAGCCATTACCCTGCAGGCAAGCCCCATGGCAACCTGAACTTTAATGAAGGCATTTTAGCACCCTTATCTCAACTGATACCGCCCCTCTGACAACGACGAGCCATTGGTGGATGGAGATGATCTGTCAAAGGGAAAGCACCAATCACTTTAAACTGAAGGGGCGGGCTGTGGGCGGGCTAGGGCAGAGCAAAGACACTATAAAACAATGAGACAGGCCTTGAAAAGAGAGAGAGCGGTGAGAGTGGTGAGAGTTCTTTGCAGGCTGGTTGTGGTGGACATCAGTGCTGGGCATTAAAGCCTTACTCCTATTAAGGAGCCTTTAATATTTTTTTTTTAACTTTTGGACCAGCCAAAAGTCAGCTCAGCACTGCAAGTCCTTTTTCTCTACCTGAGGTCCAGTGCTGTCTCAGCCAGAAGATCTCAGATCCCTGCGCTCCTGGGGCATGCCACCTAAAAAGCCATAGGATCCCAAATTTTTATATTTTTCTAATTTCTGTAATTTTTCAATTTTTCTGTTTTCAATAAATTATTTTAATTTCTTATTTAACTAAGAGTTGTCTCTTTTCTCACACCACTCAGCTGGGAAGTAAGCTCTTAAGCATGTTCAAGTTTAAATCTAGTTCTAAAAGTACTCAGATTTTTAATTCCCAGTAAAATTAAGTTGCAATATGTGTTAACCAATAATAAATGAATGCCACAGAGTGATAACAGGAACTAGCTGGAAGTGGGAGCTAACAGACATCACACTGACTGAGAAAAAAATGAGGAAGTGCTACCTCATGATGAGATTTCAGGGGACAGAGTTAATGTTTGATGCAGAGAAGAACTCACAAACAGGATTAACAGTATTGCAGCTAATGAGACTTTGGTGCAACCATGATACTCAGCTAAGATTTTAAAGGAGAGATCTTGGGCAGAAGATTTGTAGGTCATCTGTATTGAGAGGATAATTGAATTTGTACTCTGTTGACGAGATTAAACAGAGGTAAGATACAAAGATGAGTGAGAATGGAAGCAAGGACAGACACATTTAGGATCCCCACTGAGAGGTAAGGGAAGGCAAGGACATGCTTCTGACAGATACGCTGAAGAGAGTAAGAAGACCAGGGAACACCAGAGTAACAGCTGGTGACAGGAAGTACAATTTCAAGAAAAAGACTAAGATTGCCCCAACAAAAGTGAAGGGCATATCTAAGGATGGAATATTTTCCTTAAAATTTTGATTAGAGGACATTGCACATTAAGTGTGTCTGAAGATGAGTGTAGGGGGAAGAAGGCATCTTCAATGGAACTGAAATGTGTGACCTGAGATTATTTGATGAGCTTGGAGATGAAAGGAAGAAAGAACAGTAGCTGGAGGAGCAAGGGGAAGTCAAGAGTACTTTTAATACAGGACAGGCAATAAACCTTGCACCAGGAGGGGGGAAAAGCACCAGGAAAGTGAAAATACTTGATGATAAAAAAAAGAAAAAACACTTTTAGGAGACTGTGACAAGGCACGGAACAGAGCTTTAATGACAGAGCAGGTATGAGGAGAAAAAAAAAGAAAAGAAACTTAGGATGGGAGGGAGGAAAGAGTTGTGAATAGGAATGTAAATAAGATGAGAAAAATCAGGTTGTATTATTATTTTTTCTCTTGGTGTTGGGATACTTTATGAAAAGAAGAGCAGTAGTTTTGAGAAACAAATCAAAGATAGCAGAGAAAGAAAGAGGAAAAAGGTAAGTGTCACTATAAATATTAAAGGAAGCAGAAAGATATTGTTGACCTGGCAAATAGATTTATCCAATCGGGAAGGGAAGGGAGATGATGTAAAGAACTGAAGAGCTGGTGAAACTGGAGGTAACTGTACAGGAGGAGAGGAGCTCAGAGGGCAAAGAATAAAACAGGAGGAAGACAAATACATAAGCCAAAGGGAAGGAAAGCCATGGGGCGTGGACAAGCAGGTTAAAAACAGCCTGTGCTCTGGACATGTTGTATTGTGCCCCTCATGACCCAGAAACCAAATCTGCCTCTGTGCACATTTCTGTCCGATAATTAAAATGAAGTTTTTGTGTTTCTATATCAAGGCTAATGTGTTGTTGTGATGTTGTCATCCAGATTCTTAAGAAATGTGCTGACACCATTTGTTCTTTTGACACGGGCTCAATTGTGCCCTTCTGGCACCACTGGTAAGGCCACTTTCCATCAATGGGAATGAGGTAGCAGTTTGTTTATATAGGTTGGTTGTCCAGGGAATAAAGCAAAAAGGCAGGATCTTTTCTCCTGTGTTAGGAGTAGCTCCACAGCAACAGAGTGGCCGAGATTGCAGCTAGAACAGCTTAATTCCTACCAACATAAGGGTCTTTGTTATTTAGGTGTTTATGTGGATGAAAAAAACCTCTTTATTAAATGCAATGCTTCCCGTGAAGGGAAAAGTCCTGGCCCCATATTTTGCCAGTTGCACTTATCTCCCACAGTTTGAATTGACAGTGTGATTTAGAGAATAAAGCTGATGTAGGTTGCAGAAACCAGACCTTGCTGTTTGTCCAGAGAACCCTGTTTCAGCAGGGCTTCCACCTGCCAGGGATTCACTGCTGTGGCTGGTCACATGTCTCTTCTACACTTTTGTGTAGTTTGAATCACCTTTATCACATATCTCTATTCCTAAAGTTCCTCAGCTGGGATACCAATGACCAAAAGGGGATTGTTCAGGCACACCCAAGGTCAACTAGGTACCACAGATGTTCAACACTTTCCTAAAGCAGGTAATTTATGTCAGTACTTTTATTCAAGGAAGTGAACTGTAAGAATTCAAAAAAATATGTGGTTTATAGTGTCATGAACGACCACTTAGATGAGTGATACAGACAAGAGAGCAAATCAAGCCCTTCTGCTTATTTAGAGGGTGCTTCGAGTGACAGCAGATAGCTTCCATACTTGATGATGAACAGTCAAGGTGTTTTGAGTAGCAAGAAATATTGTAGGTACTGCAGTAAAGATGTGGAGTTCAACCTCCATTTAGTCTTTTGTAATGCGAGTATAATGAACCAAGGCCACACATATTATTTATGCCATTTGTGAAACTAGCTGATGGAAATGTCTAATAAAAGACATTCACATAAGGTGAAAAGCTGTCGTGAGAAGCTTCCACAATGCCTACCAAAATGAAAATGTGCTTTTCAGGTTACATCCATGAATTATTTGTGATATTAAATCATAATGAAATAGCTGATTGTAGTGGTTTGGTCCAAAATACTCATTACTGTTTATCTGCTGTGAGATAAGAATTAGGAGAAATGCAAAGCAGGCACCAAACTTGAAAGAATATAAAGAAGTTTATTAACAGACCTAAAAGAAGAAAAAAAAATTATACCACCTTCAGAACTCTCCTCCTCCCCCCACCTTCCTCCCTTCTCCCACTGACAATGTTCAAAGACAACCCTTAAGATGTTCAGTCTGTTTACCACTTCCATAATAACCTTGTTCAGTCCATTTAGAAAGAGAAGTCTCTTCTTGCTCATGCTATGAAAACATTATCACAACGAGACAGCCGCCCACTTCCAAATATTGTTCAGTCCATTTAGGAAGAGGAGTCTCTCTGCCTGCGTGTGAGTCCTTTCCCCCGACTTGCAGCTTTTCCCGCAACTGCTTTCGAGGGTCCACTCTTGAAGTTTTTTGGGGTACAATTTTAAGGTTGAGCCGTTCAGAAACAAAAACAGAGGCCCTTCTCCTTCCCTGGGAGCAAAGGGTCTTCATCATCTTCATCGTTAGGACTATCTCTGGGAGCATCTCTAGGAACTGAGGTTTTCTCCTTTCCCATTTGGAGCAAAAGTCCTCATCTGGTTCATCTCTAGGGACTGAGGTTTTCTCCTTTCCCGTTTGGAGCAAAAGTCCTCATCTGGTTCATCTCTACGGACTGAGGTTTTCTCCTTTCCCATTTGGAGCAAAAGTCCTCATCTGGTCCATCTCT
>NW_008236767.1:6320441-6330700 GCF_000691975.1 Corvus brachyrhynchos
CCCGGCCTGGCCCAAGCAGGGCCTGGGCCGGGCCCACTGGGCCCTGCTCGGGCCCTGCAGCCGCCTGTCCCAGCGCCGGAAACGAGAGAGAGCTTGGAGGGGGAGTTTGCCTATTCTTAAATGTGGATCACAGAGGTGATCACAACTTTAAGTGGCTTAGAGAATTGTCCATATCCAAACTGGCCAGCTGATAGGTTCTATCAGTTCCCAGAGGAAACTGTAAGCACCCCTTAGCAAGGACGTCCCTTCCGGGACTATTCTTGCTAACCTATGGCACTGATAAAACAAACAAAGGTTTCTGATAGTCTGCTACCAAAGTACAGCACAAACTTGCTATCATTACACAGACAAGTAGTGTCATGGCCTTCCCTGGGAACATTTTTATGATCAGAGGCCCCTCTTTTACACTGAAGACAGCTCAACAGTATATTAATAAATAGTATACCAACAAAATGGCCTCGTATTTTGCTATCATATTTTCTGTCTATATATTAATTTGGTATGTATTTCATCTTCTGTTTAAAGTTGTTTTGCAAAATTTATAGATGGTAATATTTTAATGTGTTCTGACTTAGAGCAGATTTTTGTGTCTTTGGTGCTGAGAGCATTAAAATACATATTCCTGGAAGAAACAAATGGAGATGTGTGGATCATTGACATCTGACTTTCTTTGCTCTTCCACTTTTTCTGTTCTTACCCCTATACCCTTGAGTCTATCACATAAAATCGTAGAATCATTCAGGTTGGAAAGGATCTTTAAGATCACTGAACCCAGCAGTGAAACTAGTACTGCCAAGGTCACCACTCAGCCATGTCCATAAGCACCATGCATACATGACTTTTGAATACCTCAGGGGTTAATGACTCAACTACTTCCCTGGGCAGCCTGTTCCAATGCTTGACCACCCTTTCAGTGAAGAATTTTATCCTAATATCCAATCTAAACTTTCCCTGGCACAGCTATAGACCATTTCTTTTTACCTGGGAGAAGAAACCAGTCCCCACTTCAGTACAACCTCCTTTCAGGTAGTTTCAGAGAGCAGTAAGGTCCCACCTGAGCTTTCTTTTCTCCAGCTAAAACAACCCCAGTTCAGTCAGCCACTCCTCATATGACTTTTGCTCCAGATCCCTCATCCACTTCACTGCTTTTCTTCGGATTCACTGTGTCAGCGGTTTGTTTGCAGGTTGCCATCTAGAAGGCAGGTAGCACAACGGCCAAACTTCACTCTTGCCTTGAACTTAATATCACAGAGTATCACCCTGGATTTACATCCTGGTGAATGACTCAGGGGCGGGTGTGCTCAGCTCCAGGACAGAGGGACTGCTGTGCAGCTGCTCCTGGTTTATAAACATCCCCTTTCCCTTGCCTTCAACCAGAGCTCAGACACTTGTTTGATTCTGTCATCCCACGCTGTCTCCCCACTGGGCAGCTTTCCTCAGATGAAAGACTCATTAGATCAATGCTTTCTTGTCCCTTGCTTCTGCAGTCTCTGTCAGATCTCAGAGTGTTCATCCTGTCTACAGCCTGACTGTGAGGGTAGGTCACTTGGGGTTTCCTTTTAAGCAACAGCAGGTTCTGCCCTGGTGAACTTCTCTTCTCATCAGCAGCATGAACAGCTGCAGCAAGGCAAATGGAAATAAAAATTCTTATAGCCCAGAAGCACACAAGGAGAGCACAGGTGTAGCTCACACCAGGCCATTTGGTACAGAGTCACTCGGGAAGGGGAGATATTTTTGAAACACTTGCACAGGACCACCAAGGTCCTTTACAAGCAATTATGAAGACAAATGACCACACATTTGTTCCCATTCAGTGTCCTGTGGCTTCTAGATGAAAAGATGTGGATGAACAGTTGGAGCGAGCCTATACTGCAGCCAACATCAACGTTTCCAAACAGCTCAATGGGCAAGTGGCAGCTTGAGTGAAAATCAGGACAGCCTGAGGGCAGCCCTAATTTGCAGCAATGTAGCCAAGCGATGGAAAGCTGGAAAGAGAAATCCAAGGAAAATACTGGTGATAATCCCTGGGACTGAAAGATTTGGGTCAAACTCCAAACTACTGGACTAGGCAGAATCTAGTTCATTTTGGTACTATGACAGGCCTCTACCTCTTGGATGTCTCCATGCTTTTTAGTAAACTAGGATAAATGACATAAGATGCAAAATTAAAAGAGACACCTGTAAAGGATCATTGAAAGGCATGAGGGATGAATAATGCTGGAGAGGATTCTGAAAGCTAAGATGGATGACGGGAGAAAAGTTAGGATGGAAGGTGGAGAAGGATGCTTGCTTTCTGACTTTCCTCTTGTGAAAGAGGAAAAATTGAAAATCCAGAAGTAAGAGGAAGTAAGGTAGAATGGAGCCCTGAAATAACGTCTTTCAGAGCGGGTATGAATCGCTATGAATAATGCATCACTAATTACAAAGATGTAAGTGCAGCCATGCATCCAGTCTCAGGCATGTCAATTGGAATTTAAAGGGAAATGAGAAATGTGATAATACGTCTATTTCTATCAGAAACCACGTCTATTGCTGCTGTTTCCAGGGAGAGCTTTCTTTCATAGAGATCAGTTCCTCGTCTTTATGTAGCAGTGAAACCATAAACACCTGTGAACTGGTAATCTGTTTCCATGGAAATGAATGGGATATCACAAATGTAGGGCTATGACTTCATTTCAAGATAGAGTACAAGGAGAAGATAGTCAGGAAAGGAGGGATATCAGGTTATTTCAGGCTCTTACAACTGCCCACTGTAAATCTCCTTTGTTTGGACAGACAGTGGAGAGAAGGGGAGGGTTAAACTGGACTGAGTCGTCCTTGAGGTTTGCTTGAGTGGGAGATAAAGGTTGTGATGATGATTATTCCCTGTGGGAAAGCTCCTCTTGTGAAAGAGAAGCAATTTATTTGTTATTATTTGTGTCTTAGTTACATGTTTTCAATTTGTTGCAAGATCTATGTACTTGAGTACTAGAATAAAATAATAAATTAATTTTTGTGAGAAAGTGAAGAAACTAAATGTAAGAAAGATTTCTTTTCTAGACACTAGAATATTTTTCTTGCTTTGTATATACCAGTTTTTCCAGATACAAATCATGAAGTAAAAGATCGTCCCTTTTCACTCTATTTGACTAGCACAGATGTCTGACCCTTCCTTTGAAAAGCAGTAAGTAGTTTACCAGCAAATCCATTTTTTTTACAGGACATTATTGTTCAGTTGCACCTTGTCTGTTTTCTTATTAGACTGTCTTTTACCAGGCACTTACGTTTGAATCCAAGATGAGATTCTCAAATCCTCTACTTCTTCTACTTCAGTGTCCTGTTTATCTGTTGTATTTACACAGCACACTGGACCATGTTTGCCCTGGCCATTCTTTCTTTGAAAGTTAGAGGCAAGGGGTATTCAATAACTAAAAAGCTTTTTTAAAACCAAAGAATATTTATTTTGGAAAAAACCTTCCTTTTAAAGTCTGCCAGATTTTTTTTCTTTTTTAGCTTTATTTTTTAGATCTTTGAATCCCCAGGCATTTTCCTGTCCTGGCATTGTCTTTTAACAACTGTTAAGTGTTTGCTGAGAAGTGGCTTATCTCAGTCCATTCTTGTCTTTCCGCTTGTTTTTTGTTTTTTTCTTTTTTTCTCTTCACATTTCCAGGTAAACTAAGCCGATCCAGGCTCGCAGTGAGCACGACGAGAACTAGGTCAACACACCGTGTTTGTAAACCCTTACAGAATGCTTCTAATTTTGTCCCAGACATGGGAAAGGCTTGACAATTACCTTCTTCCTCTGTAACTTGTTAAAAGACCAGCTGGAATATTGGAGTGTGACGTTACAAAACAAGTCTGTTGAATGTTGGCCTGTACCAGGTAGGCAAGGCAAGAGAGCAAGGCAGTGAGCTTGCTTACCCAGTCACAGCCCTGTCTCAATAGATAAGGATAAAACTGTGACATCTTCCCTGATGACTTTCTCCCCCTCAGGTCTTTGAGAATAACCAGATCTTTCAAAAAATTTGGCAACTGAGTAATTTGTCCACTGGCACGGAGAAGAAACTCTTGATAAGCCTTTTTTTAGTTCTGTGATTGAAAAAAACCATGGAGCTGATCAGATGTTTGGCTTTGCCAGTCTTACTGCACTGCACAAATGTTTTGAAGTACAAATCACATGGGCATCAGGTGTCAAATTCTAGAAATGCTGTTGTTTACCTGGACTGAAATCTAGTTACTCTCTGATGCATTCAAGCTTCTTGATGAGAAATATGTTTCAGAGGGACATTTTGACTGTATGTATGTTGTTGAAGGAGATCACTTGCTATAAGTAAATGAGTAATAGGCAAGATATTGCCCTTTTTTCCTGTAGCTGTCTAGCTCATGAGTTTGCTCAAGCCAGTAACAATTATTTGCATCATAACTGGCTCAAGAGTAAGTTTTTTCAGATGTATGCAGGATGCTAACAAAAAGGAACAATGAAACTAATGGATCATCTGAATAGAAATAGATGTTTCAGGCTCCCAAGTAATTACTTATGGTGATGGTGAGCCATGTATTATTCACAAATAAGAAAGCAACTGGAGAGACCACAAACATTACTGAGGAGATTCTACAACTTCATGAAAACATTTTAAGAAACCCTTGAGGAGTAATTTGAGATAGAAGATTGAATTTCAGAGTATTATTCCCAGACAGTCCTATTGCCAGGCAAGTGCTAGTACACAATCCCAGCATGTCAGTATAGATCAGAAGGTGCCCTTCCTTTCTGGCATCCTGATAGTTTGAAGCTCTTGTGTCTCTAAAAGCCTGTATCACCTTTAAGAGCAATTAGAGCTGGCACTGCTAAGAATGCAGACACATCTATGCTCTAGTGTTTCAGAAGGGATGTGAACTAGATGGCTGCAGACCACTAGAAATGAGTGCATCTGTACTACTCCCTGAACATCAGTTTGGTCAAAAAATTGAAACCAAAAGCATGGGATTGGCCAAGCCCACCTATTTTATATGTATTCATCTCACAAAGCAGCATCTCAGGCTTCCCAGTCACTGACTCCTACTTCTGTCTTTTTTTTTCCTGAATCACCAATTCGTTTGCAGGCCCCATTTTCTTCCTTTTCAGTTACTTTATCACTTTTTGACAGAGGAAAATGTCTGCTGTCACACTGCATTTGCAATTGAAACCCCTGGCTTGAAAATGGATGAGCTGCTTTTCTTGCATAATTTCCCTCCTATGGTCTGTGCTGTAAATAGAAGGAAAAAATAGCAGTCTATGCCCCATGGTCATGGGAGTCATTATTTTTCTTTATTTTTGCAAAATATCTGCAGATAAACAGTGGGAAATCTTCTACCATGTAATCATTTAAAATGACATCAATTTAAATGTGACAGCATTGCTATGTTTTGTTTAACTGCCAACTCCAATTAAACATTGTGCATCTTTTATTACTCGGATTTCTGGGGTTGCAACAATGTATGGAATCTGTCCAGTTTTAGCGAGAATGCCATATTACAAGACTGTTATGAATCATCTGCCCTGTCTGGGATCAATTCTAAATTTGAGTCTGCCTCATAGTGAATTTTAATGCTGACATTAGTCTTAGAACATTCTGATTGCAATTTGCTCTCTAATCAGTTCTTTCTTTTTAGTTTATAATTCTCTTCAGTCTGTGAAAGCATCTCACATTCCTTAATTTAGTGCTTAACTTTCATCTTGATGTAATGTTTTTTGCATCCTAGGAGTATCTTACCAAATTCTCCAGCTATGGTTTCCATAAACTCCACTGATGGGGTCGGTGGCAACTGAAACTTGTGCTGCATGTAAAAAAGGGCTTAATCACTTGCCAAAGAACCACAAAACCAGAATAAGATGTGAAAGAATATACTAAACACTTCATTGCCATGTAAATATGCCAAAACAACTACTTCCCAAGAGTGAAGACAAAAAAATAAAAAAGCTTCTGGATCAGTTTTTGTTTTTTTACATTACTTAGAAAAAAGACAATGCCCTTAGCAATCACTTATTCAGTAAATTATTCTATAGCCTTCCACTGATGTCTCTACTTGATGCAGCGATGGCCCAGATACTCCCTTGTGTGCAAACTGTCATTTTTCCACCAAAAATAAAGATAGATCACTGGGCAACAGAAAAAGTTTAAATAGGCCACCCATCATCTGATAGAAAAAGTGGTTGTAATATTACCCAGCCATTACACAGGATTAAAAAAAAAAAAGAATTAATGGAAATTGACTAAGAGAAGAGAATGCATATCGCCAGAATGTTCTTGTGTTGGGCACATTACCTGGACGCAAAAACTAGGTTATTCTCTATTGATGACCTTCCAGTGTAGTGGAAAAAGAGAGGGTTTGTACAGTGAGTCAGAGTAAACTTGTGACTTTGAAGCTCTGAATCCGTCTTAGGAGGAACCAGAAATAGATATCTCCACCAAATTAGGTGCCAAATATTCATACTCCCCAGAGAGATTTAAATTGTGTTTGTGGAGCCTAGACTGTGTTCATTTGGCATCAACCTTCTTCAGCAGTAAAAGATACAAATCTCTTCACAAGCTTCGAAAGACAACTTCACAGCTTTTTTATTTAAATAATCCTACAAAACTGTCAGACCAACTCTCCTGGAAATTTTGAATTAATAAGAGTTGAGATACCAAAGAATCACAGATATCACTGAGTTATTTATTCAAACCTTAAACAAAGAGAGAAAATCAACAGCCAAGAGATTCCAAAACTGTTGTTTCCACATATGCAACTACATAAAATCCTGACTGCCTGAAGATTTGAATCATTATAGACTTGTTTCCTCCCTCTTTTTCCCTTTTTCTTTTTTCTTTCTTTCTTTTTTTTCCTGCCAAGATTTGCTGCGCAGAATTGTTTACTTTGAGGGAGTAAACAACCAATGTCAACAGAAATCATCAACTGTGTGAAGAGTTTTAGGCTAAAACACAGGACACCAAGAATTTCTTTTAGTTGCATATTTTACTACATTTAATTCTATGTTCAGGGCATTGTACAATTGCCTTTCGCTGACTTGGGCAATGAGAATCTCTGTTAAGCAGAAATCTTCTACATAACAGTGGAAAAAAATCAGCTAACTCTTTGTTTTTCTAGATTTGACTCCATGTTAATAAATTACCTTTAATTTACATTCTGGGTGAAAAGCTCAGCAACTCTCTCTGCTCCGTGATTTAAAAACCTGATCCCAGGTGAAGGTAGCCAGGGTGACTGTTGTTGTTGCTCATGATTAAGTAGCTGCTGCTAGATACTAATCTCACTTTGACTTGTGTCAATGTGAATGTGCTAGAGTGAGGTCACAATGACAGCAGGATATCTTCCAGGGGAGCTGCAGAGACTTAATTAATTGATCTAGAAGCAGAAACAATGTAGCAGATTGTCTCCTGCTAGTGCTGCTTTCTCCCTCACATAGGATAGTGGTGACAGACAGGAGAGAATCTCTTTGTAAGGTCATTTCCCCTGATGATTGGTGGCTCCTTTGCCAGCATCACTTGCATTCCCTTCCTTTTGACTTCTTGTAAGAAAGATGCCAATGGTTTCCCATTTAAAAACCAAAAGCATGAAGAAGGAAGGCAAGAATTACTTCAAGCCTTCTGGGGTTGGTAGACTAAATAGGGGAACTAGGCCAGAAAGCAGATTTTATGATGTGATAGCCACACTCCTATTGCTTTTCAATCTGTTCTTGGCCAAGAGCTTTTAGATACTGAAAGGAAAGCATAAGAGTCCTACTTATTTTTTTGAGTCAGTTCCTATGTTTGCATATGTCCTTCCTCATACCCTTAGCAGGAGAACACTAGTAGCTTTTATCTGAACATTCATGACTGCAGTAAAGACTGTTGCGGGTGAGGACAGTATGACAGGAGACCCAGGAACAACTAGAAATGTAAATGCATCTCCAGATTGAAGCTGAAAGCACTGGAATCAACAACGAAAGGGGGACACACAGTTGTGCAAATCTTTCTAGTTTCAGAGTCTTAGACATCATTATTCTCAAAGAATAGTAAAAAGCTGTAAATATTGCCAGTGCCAAACACCTATAACCATGAGGCAAATAAATGTTTTGCTTGTCTTTTTTACTTGCTTCCCAGTTTTAAACTTTAACAATTCAAGCAGCTTTAAGCTTTGAACTTTTTTAGAAGGTCAGACTAGAAATACTTGATTTTAAAAGAAAGATAAAGGCCTCTTGAATAAGATTCAATAAGCTGGGATTTGATTGGTAGGACTTGCTGTGGAAAACGTTGTCGTGAACCTGTGTTGGTTGGCCACTGGAGGTCACAGGAAGAGGCCACCTCAGCTGTGTAAGTTGTGCTCTCCTTCCGCTTCTGTAAAAAATGAACATCATTATCAAGGGCAGCTCTGAAGATACAGCCCCTGCTCTAACAGCATAAATGGTAAATGTTCACATGTGAGGTTTAAGTAAGGTTTTTTGCTTTTCACAATGGTTGCATTCTGTGTTGTTCCTTGTGATTTAGAAAGGGTACTTATCCTGGATGCACACACTGGAAAGTAACTGCTAAGTTTGGATAGCAAACTAGACTAATCCAAACAATTGTTCACCCAAAATTTGTTTTCATCAAAATATTAGCAAATAGAAAGACACAAACCAAACAGAAATATAAAAACCAGTGTACTGTATTATTATTGGAAAGCCTGTTGGATCATGGATATGCAATGCCTATTGGATCCATGGAATTCCAATGCACACTGAAACAGAAGGTGTTCCTTAATGCAATTAGCATGGTGTAAACTATTGGAGCTAAACAGGAATGGACAACAAATGTTTTCATCACCTGTCTTGGGGTGACTTTATGATGTGTATCCCATATCGCTGCCCTATGCCCCGGAATTAATTCTTGTGCCTATCTATGTCTTTAAACTGAGCCTGAGAGGGGGAAGGAAAGCTTCAACAAAACTTCTTCAAAGCAGTTTGCAGCTTGTTCAAGGTCACACAGAGATAGAGAATTTTTTTTCAGCTGCGGCAGGGGAGCGAGGAAGCACCCGGCTTGCTGCTTTCCAGTCAGCTTTTGACCAGTTGTTCAGTTTCTTTTTCTCTGGAGAGAGACTGAGAGTTGAACTTTTTTTTCCTTCCCTGGAATTTCGGTTTTTCTCCCTTTTCCACTGAACTGCTTCACTATCAGAACATCGGGAGGACTTTCCACTGAGCACAGAGGGCCTGGCCCTGGGCCAAGCCCCAGCTCCGAGGAGACCAAAGGGAGGACTCTTAACACTTTCCCAGGTTTTTTCTCCACAGCAAGAGAATTTTGTTATTTATCATTATTTTCCTTTTCCCATGTGTTTGCTAAATAAATAGTTTTTATCTCTTTCACTTTCCTTCCAGGAAAATTTATTTTTTCCCAAACCTGGTGGGGGAGGGGTGGTGACCTGCCTTCTCTCAGAGGCGATATTTCTAAATTTGGCCAAACCGGCACATCACCTTTGCTGACCAAGTACATTCTGGTTTAGTGTGTCTGTATCTCCTCCAATGTGTTAGAGTATAATAAAAATGACACATTCTGTGGCAGAAATAACTTCTTGTTTGTGATATGGCTTCTTTATGTTCTTAGTATTTGCTTTGCATAAACATCTGCCACAGCTCAGCAGCCATGAAACACAGAAGATATGGATTTGCTGAAGACATTTACTGCCATAGGACACTGATGAGCTTTTAAATCACATAATAAGAGTCATTAAAGAAGCAAGAAATTGGACCAAAAAAGAAAAAGCCTTTGAACAAAAAATGGATATTTTTCATTTCACCAGCTTTACCAAACAGACCAATATAAATCTATTGGGTCAAAACTTTCAGGAAATAGAGCTGCACAGTACAAGCCACAGTCATTCCAAACAAGAAAAGAGCCTGTCTCACTGAAGTTAAACTTTTTGTGAGCAGATGTCAACTCAGCAAATAGTGATAGCCAAATTGTTTTAAAACTCAAAGGATTATGTGTTTTATTAATAAATGCTCTTAATGGAATATTGTCCAAATACAATGTTTAAACCCTAAGCAAAAAAAAACCATTGCAATTCCAAACATTTCAGTACATGAGTAATTAGAAAAGATGCCCAGGATTCATGCAGCTCTATAAGCAAGATAAATAATTTAAATATGCATAAAGATCATTAATAAATTTTTGGAAAAAAATAAACCAAAAACCCACAGGCTTGATGTCCTGTAGTGCCACTTGACCATGATGAAAAACATAACCTGATCATCCAGTTTCGATAGGAAAGAAGGAAATTGCTCTCATCTT
>NW_008236767.1:6330787-6346100 GCF_000691975.1 Corvus brachyrhynchos
CCTACCTAAGACTGTGAAGCTGCGACTTCATTGCCAGACTCACTCCTTTTACCCTCTATATTCTGTTGAGGACAGAGAAAAAGCAGCTAGATTTAGCAAAGGCAAGTAGCAGTGATGATGAGGCACTTGGGGTGTAAGAGCAATTTAGTGTGCTCCTCCTGGAGTTCAAGCTGTTTGTTATGCATCTCATTGACCAGCCTTGCAGTTCTGTCCATAAACACTACCTTGGCCTTGGGGAGAGCTCCTGCACATCTGGGGGTATTCCAGGGGCAGAGAAACCTCATCACACCATGCTAAAATTTGTTAGGAATTACAAGATCAAACAACGTTATCATGGGTCAGCCTCCACTGTCTATGAAGTTAAAGCCCTGTCGACATCAAGGGAAAAGGATCAAATATTTTGTATTCTCTAACAGAGTGAAGAGCTCCCAACAAAGAGTTTTGTGGTGCTGTAGCTAAGCAGCAGTAAACTTGCATTTTGTCATAGATGCCTGAGGGTTCAAGATTCTGCCTTTATCATGTTTAATTTAGCGCTTGCAACAGCAAAATATATAAAGCTACATAGTACCTCTGCAAAAATAAACAACCTTTTCAGAGCCAAGCCTTGAGCTCACTTTATAATATTTCTTCAGAAACTGAGATGGTTATCAACAACAACAGTGTTTATCAGCTCAAGGAATTATAACCATCATGTGGCGGTGTGAGCTTTATTGTGCTCTGCAGTTTCCCTTAGGCCTGTAGGACTAACCTTTTCTCAGCTTGGGACCCTGGAGTGAGGAAAATTACTGTTCTGATGGATAGCCTATTATTTTTGCAAATGCCAGTACAGGGCCTGAACTGTCTCTGATGCCCATAGTCTTCCTGCAGGGCAAATGTCACACTGGAGGTTTACAGGATTTGTAGCAAACACTCATTCCAGACTGAATGGATCCTATATTGTGATCCACTGAAATGGAGCTTTGGTGAATCTAAAATGCATTTTGTTGGGGGCAGGGGAAGCAGGCAGGAATTCTGTTCCACTTCTTTATAATGATCATAATTTATCTTCAGTTACAATGGCATCTTAGAGATTTTCTTCATCAGCATTAAGAACATGATAGAATTGTTGGCTGTTATTTTTATTTGCAAGACCAGACTGTGTGTGAGATAGAGCACAGTGACAAATACTCTCAGACACATCAGACAAAGGCAGTGTTATTGTACTATCATTCAAAGTATCCTTTGGAGAACTCAGGCATGCACTGGTTATGGAAAACTAGAACTGAATCAGGAACTGATTTGAAGTCTGCCATAATCCAAGCCAATACATCAAACTTCTGCTATCAGTGCTTGTGTGGCAAATGTGCTGGTATGTCAGGTGAAAACCAGAGAAAATGCAAGAAAGCAATGTTTTATTTACTCAAATTCACAACAAAATCTGTTATCTGACTGTTATTAAACTAGTGCTTTTTTTTCTTTAATTTTGGATTGTTTGTGTCATTTTAATTCACCTATTTCAAAACAGCTTATGTTCAAAATATAAGGGGCTACATTAACCTTTAGGCTGTACACCATCAGGTATTTTATATCCCAGTCAAAATCCTTGTGTGCCTTTTCTTCCTCGCCTATGTTCGGTTTCCAGGTGCTGATCATAAGATGCCCTTTTCTCTTATGTGGCATTATGCTTCTTAAACCTCCTTTTGTGATCAAGTGGAAAAAAGGCTTCTGTGAAACAAAAATCCATAATATGCACTTTCTAATATGCCAGTTGGTGCTCTTGTAGATGCAGGAGGAGCCCCTTGGACAGTAGTTCAAGGGCAAAATATTGCCCAAAATGTCAAAGGTTTGACACTGTTTCTTTCTGCCATTTATCTTGGTACAAGATTACTGATTGGTTTTTCAATGTATAAATCTTCAGTTCACTCCAGGTGAAAGCCTGTAGATTTCTGTTTAAAGCATCATACTTTAAAAATGTTACCAAAGCCATGCACCACCTGACTGGAATCCAGTCACAATTTCTTCATTTGTGAGAATTGCCAATATCCTCAGTCCTTCACACAGCACAGTCTGTTCCTGGCCATAGGGTTTCATTCCACAGCATCCCGCAATTTCAACCCCACAGTGTAAGGAATCGCACTTCTGCTGCTTCCAATTCAAATAAAGGCAAAATCCAGCAGACAGCTGCATGAAAAGAAAAATCCAATTTTTAAAGAACTTGAGAATCTTATGTTTAAAATCTCAGCTTGTTCTTCCTCCTTTCTGTGATTGTACAGTACTCAACAAATGTAATTTTCCTTAATATTCTGGCATTCCTTGGGAAACCCATGAAGCAGGTACTAGCAGACAGACATCCTGGCACCCACATAGTTGGGATCAGACTGAACAGAAGTTTGGATCCTTTTTTTTCCTGTAGACAGTACATCTTCAACCTTCATCCAGGGCCCTTTACCCAGGTCTCTGTGCCATCCTGGGTTTGGAATAATTGTCTTTTTACTGCTGCAGGAATACAGTACATGGAGACTGAGGAAACTTTTGAAGTGCTCTCCTGCACAATAAACAAGTCTCCAAAATTAGGAGGAAAACTCAGGACAGTTTATGGATTGTTTGGATGGTGCTTTCCCAGCAGAAGTGCAGAGATGACTACACCATGACTTCCCTCAGGCAACTTGAAGTGTGCATGGCTTCTGTCTCTCTTTTACAGCCTGCATAAGGGAATCAATGCTTCTAAAGAAAATCCCACTGTTTTCCCTTACAAACTTTTACCATCTGCAGATTGCAAGAGTAAGATAATGCAGTGAAACCAGTGGTTATGCAAATGAGAGCAGGAAGAGCAGTTGAAGTGCTGTCTGTGTGCAAGGCAGAGCTGGGAGTCATTGCCTAACAGCCAGGAATCTTTTTTCAGGATACATTGCAAAATGGTAAGTGTTCGGCTTCAACATTTTCCTTGCAAATCTTTCACTACGAAAGCAATGATAGAACTCACTTACAAGACAAAATCTGATGTTCCAGTGTGGAAAATTTGTAATCTGTATGAAGTATAATCTTCTACAAGTGGGGTCATCCTCATCTGTCACACTACTCTTCAGCTTTGGGAAAAAAATATTCTACGGATTGGTCTTCTTCACTAAACAATCCTAGTTCCAGTGAAGAAAAGGCTGGAAAAGATGTGCTTGACTTCACTGGAAAATAAGCCTCACATTTTCATAGCATTCCACTCATTCATTGAACCACCACTCTATCTGCAGTTCAGCTCCAATGAGCTGCAGGGCTGTAATTCCCTTCACAGAACCACGGAAGTGTTCAGGTGGGATGGGACCTCTGCAGGCCATCAGGTCCAATCTCTCTGATCAAGCAGGGGCACCTACAGGCAGTTTCCCAGGACCATGTTCATACAAGTTTCAACTATCTCCAAGGGTGGAGGTTCCACAGTCTCTCTGGGCAACCATGCCGGTGTTCTGTCACCCTCAGAGCAAAAAAGAATTTCTTGACGTTCTGAAGAGACTCTCCTGAGCTTCCATTTGTGCCCATCACCTCTGGTCCTGTCGCTGGGCACCATTGAGAAGAGTCTGGCTCCATCCTCCTTTCATCCCTTTTTGAGGTATTTATACACATTGATGAGATCCCCCCGAGCCATCTCTTCTTGAGGTTGAACAGTCCCAGCTGTCTCAGCCTTTCCTAGCAGGCGAGATTCCACAGCAGCACCTCACTGGATTCTCTCCAGTAGCTCTTTGTACCTCTTGTGCTGGGGTGCCCGGAACTGAACAGACTTCTAACTGTACAGCAAGTAAAATATTATTACCTAATAATTAGAAATTTGAATTTGTCCTGTTATCTTACTGTTTTACTCTAATTTCTGTACATACTCTATGTTTTATACTCTCTGATTTATGGTCAGATTTCATGACATTTTCTTAAGGAAGAGTGAGGAGTACAGCCATTAACTGTTCTTTTTTTAGTGATTATTATCTGAAAAAATGTAGATATCTTATCTTCTGAGAGGCTGAATCTGTATGCAGGCCAGATCGAATCTGGGTTACTTGTATCCCTGTCAACTTAAATGAATCTCTTAACTTCTATTAAACCCTACAGCCTCTTTCTTTGTTACATTTCTTCGTTGTGTTTGCATCTAGAACACCATAGGAAGTACCCACTAAATTATGTATCTCTAAGGCTTTCTGGGTCAAATAGGAGAAAGGAAGTTGCAAAAGAACAGCATACGCTGAAGGAATAGTGTAATTGCATAAAAATTCCTTAATTTTGTCAAGTTCACTACATCTTTGAAAATGCTCTTTTTTCTATTAATTTTTAAAAGAAGAAATATTTAATCTCATTTCCTCTGCAGAAGCAATTGCTTTCAAAGCCTTTTATTCCACAACATGGTGGAACCTACCCCAGGCTGTACCCAAGATTCATGCTGGATGATGGTCAAATAAAGAGTTATGTAAAACACAGCTCTTTGTTTTAGCTGACCGTGATTTCCACCTTCTACTCCCTCTCTTGTAGAGGGCTTCTATGCACAAATCCTTCCCACGGCATCTAATAAGGAGAAGGTGAGACATGGCACTTTATTTCCTTCTCCTGCTCCCGTTGAGGTGTTGGCACACCCACCTTGGAGAACTAGAACCTGATGAATCAAACAGAGGGTCTGAGGAGAAATCAGGAACTCCTTTTGCCTCTTGTAGGCCTTTTGACACTACACATATGGGAGACAATGAAATTTCAGTGCCTTTTTCTCCCCAAGGACTGCCCATAACTACTGTAACATGGAAAGAGAGAGACACAGGGAGTTATGAACTCCTTGCTATCTGTCCCCTTTTGAAGCTTTTCATAATGATGGCCCTGTATTTCTGCAGATCTTCCATAATCCTCATGGAAAATCTTAAAGATGCACCCAGGATCTTCTTATGCCTGATGCAGGGTAGAAGGCATGGTCTTCAAGACTTTCTTCTGTTACACACCATCATTTGGGACATAGCTCGTACTCTATATCCTATGGAAGCAGTCTCCTTTTTCCACAAGAAAGGCAGAAAATGAAATCAGTAGCTTCTCTGCAGAGACATGAATCCCTTAAAGCCCACCCCAAAGGACTGGATCATTTGGAGTCATATCATTAAATAAACACAATTAAGTAAAACCAACAGTGTGTTTATTATCTTGTTTTCCACTGGCTATAGAAGTAGAATGTGAGAAAAGCTTCCAAGGCAGTAATTGGAAAATAATCTATAAGGGGATGAACCAGAAAAAAACCCAAATGTAAGGCAACTGTGTAAATCCAGAAAATTTTATTCTCAGAATAATTGTGTACTTTACTCAGGTGCAAGCTGAGCCCTGGTTGGTCCCTGGGAAGCAACTGTCCTTTTCATCCCTGCTCCCGTGCTTGATGCAGTGGAACTGGCCCAAGATCATTGCATGCAGCATCTATGTAGTCCCAATGTCTTTGTTCTGCTCTCCCGAGGCTCGGCTGAGCTGCTACAACCTCTTTGATGTTGGCAGCCCAAGAACCATGAAGACTCTTACTGAGAAAGGAAAATAGAGGGTGAATAATCCTCAAATAACAGAGCTGAAGGGAAGAACCAGAAAAGGGGTAAAAGAGGGCAAGTAAGGACAAGAATGAAAGGGAAAAAAAGGAAAAATACCTTGGTCTTCCTTGCCAGCAGAAGGGAAATAAACAGTTACCAGACACGAGATTTTGGCTGTGTGTCCCGGTGATTTTAGATCCTTTTGTTCAGTTAATTGGCAAAGTAAATCCAGGCACAAAAAGACTGAAATTCTCTTTCTTAGAAGGGTCATTTCTCATAGAAAAAAAAATTAATTGCAAGCCAAAACTTGTGAAACAATTAGCATTTTTTCATGTTAAATCAGCCGGCCTCTAACTCTTAACTAAGCCTGGGTATGTAAATAGGGATGTTACAACCTCCATCTTGGTATCTAAGAACTTAAAGTCTGGCTTTTTTAGGATGAAGGAGTTCTCTAGTTTCCTGAAGACGGTTACTTTGTCAAAACAACCCCAAACCACTGCTCCAGTAATGGACCACTGCAGACCACCATCTAATTCTACTCTGCAACCTTACCTCCTGTTCTGCTTCTCTTTTTGCTGGATTAAAACACTAGCACAGCTCTCAGGTTATTTGAGCAGCCTTAGGAACAGAAATGATGACAGTCCAGGGAATTCCTCAGCAAAACAGCAGTAATGCAGGGATTAGGCCACTTTTTTAAGAGATACGAGCTCACTTCCCTTAAAGCTGAGAGAGGATTTAAATTGGGTCTTGTGAACCCTGGGTCAGCAGAAGGTAAAATCAGCACAGACTTAGTAACTATGAAGATAGTTTGTCCCTCATCCAATCTTTTCCTAACTAAAGCTACATGAGGAAACAGAGGATTTGTTCACAAATACGGAAATTTTCACTTGAAAAATTTAATCTGGAATTAATTGCTTCATTTACTCATATACCCACAACACATATTACTGTTTTTCTAAACTTCATCTCTTAGTTCATGTTCATTACATTAATTAAATAAGCACATACAGAGTTCATTTACTAATCTGAAGTCCTTTGCAAATTCTAGTAAACTGCATTTTCATATGCAAACTTTCCTCTAGTAGCCAAGAAATGCAGAAATGACAAAAGACAATCAGTGTTTGAATTCAGATTGCAATATATCACCATCAAGATCAGAGCAGACTGGTTGGTTTCAGTGCCCCCCTCATCTCATCTGCCTTGTTCATCCCTCCCTTTCCTCACCCTGGATCTGCAGAGCAGCTGTGGAAGTTGTTATCTGCTCTCCCTACTCCAGGCAGCCATTCCCCCTGCAGCCCCTATCAGCTGGTACCAGGCGAGAGTTGCCTGTGGGTTCATCTGGACCTGAGAACATCTGGAGGACTCAAATTATTGCCATATGCTGGAGGAGCCCTCCCTGGAAGGTCAGAGAAAGACCTGAGCTGTGTTTGCAGCACTTGAAGCATCACAAATGGTATCTGAGACCAGTTTCACGGGGAGGGAAAGCAAAAAATACTTTAAATATGGAGGAAGAACGTGTTTTTCCAAGTGCTGCACAATACCCAGCTCTAGAGCAACTGCCCCGAGCGTCATGGCAAGTATTCTTCAGAGCAGGAGCAGGGTAGCAGCCATCAGTAAGATATATTCCCCAAGTCTATTCATTAGTGCTGTAAAACATTTTTTCCCCCTGCACTAGGTTTTCTCCTTATCTGCTGGTTTCCTGAAGAATTATTTGATTACAAGCAAATAAGCAACAAGTCTTTTAAAGGCTTTTGATAGAAATGGCTTGGAATTTGTTCATTCACAGAAGATCTTGATTAAATAACACAAATTTAGAGGCAATTTCCATAAGAAGCTGTTGCATAGAAATGTTCTCCCTCTCCTCATTCGTTATGGTGAAGCCAGATTAATTCTATCAAAGTCAATAAAATTGATCTGGATTGTGCCATTGTATCTGAGGCGAGAATTTAGCTCGCAGTATATATTAAATGATGATGAGTGCACTAGATATGCCTTGCATGCTAATGCGTTTGGTCTCCTACCCATTCTCCCTCTCAAAATGATGTTTATTTCCATATTATTATTTAAATCATATTATTTAAATCACTGTTAGCATCAAAGTCACAAAGTTGTGCTCCTCTAAAACAGAAAATGCCAGAAACAAGCTACCACTCTGTGTTGCTTTTCATGATGATGCAGTTGAAGCTGGAACTCTATCCCATCCTTTTATCTGCTGGATGCTTTAACAGATTCTGCACTCAGCCTTTATGCACGGTTTAGCTTGTTGTCACCAGTTCATTTAGTGGCTAAAAGGGAGAGTAGAGCGAAAAACAGAAAAACAATCCTTGAGAGCAAAACATCTATGAAAAAGACAAACTCCTGGGGGAATTACTGGAACAGATATTGTGCTTGTTTCTTCTTTACTGGTATAAAGATGTACAGTCAGCTGCTTAATCCTTCTAAGTGCAGCATCTCATGACAAAGCTCTACCTCTTTTTATTTTTTTGTAGTTCCCAATTACTTGAAAAAGTCCAGAGTCTGTCCCCAAATGCCTTTTACTCTCTGGGCTTTCTCAATTTTCTCTGTGCTTGTTTGTTTTTCTTCTTTTTTTATCAATAAGTGGACCAAAGTTTCCTGAAAAGTCAGCCAAATAGAGGCTATCATAAGATATGCACACACAAAGAGCACTGCAGCAGGCTGTTAAGATGGGGTGGGGGGATGTGGGGGTATTTCAAGGGCTTTTGGAGTGTACCCAAGAGACTTTAAGCAGTCTTTGTGGAATCCTTGCTAAACTCTGTATTGTTGCCATTTGATTACACCTTCTTTCTGTCTTTTTTCTTTTTTTTGCAATACATCAGTCACCATCATAAGAAATTGGAACTTTTAGAAATCCTGTATTATGATCCAAAAGGTCATTCAGTCATGTCAGGCCACGTCATTGTGTACCCAGTTGTGCTTTAGGTTTCAGTGGCTTTTCAAGAGGACAAACTGCTAAATGGGAGTAAAAGTCCTTAAGCATTTCCATTCAAGGAACAATTCTGCCAGCAAAATATGGTATGAAAGTGGAAGTCAAGTTGATACAGCCCTTCACAACACAATGTGTGCAAGCTCTTCTCTCTTTCTGGCTATTTTTCCTTTTGGGAAGTACCACATGATACAAAAAAATCTCCAGCTAGAATTTTGCCCTCCAGCACACTGGCTGAATGCTGATACACTTACTGGCAGGAATATATAAAAAATAGGACAAATATTTCAAGGAAGGAATGCAGTGTAAGGTCTTGTTACTCAGCAACCATGTCTTTAAAAGGACATCTGACAGTCATAGCCAATGAGAACTTGATGGCCTTTTGATTATCCACTGATGGAGAGGTCAGCAAGGTACTGTAAGGTTATAAGGCTTGTAAAGAACTGTGAAAACAGCATTCAAAACATGGGGAAAACTGGATATTTCAAATGCATTTTTCTAAAATGTCAAAGTAATTTTGATTTCTGTCCTGAGTTCCATCTAAGACCTTCTTGAAAGTGACTAGGCTTTTTAAAGGACATTAGTAAAATAAATTCAAAGGAGAAATACCACTATATATTCTTATTTGTTCTTACTTTGCCTTCAAGCAAAGGAGACAGGGATCCACAACATGCAGGTACATTAATATTTTCAAATGTTTTAATTCATCCAACTTTCCAGCGTTAAGGAATAACTTTATGACTGCTGTGCTGTGAAATATTCCAGCTGTAACTACTCATGGCTTCACAGTGTCAAATTCTGAGGTGACATTTGAAGTGTAGTGCCAGTAAATCAGCTTTTGCATTCAAACTCCCTAAAATATTCTACCTCTTTAAGTAAGGAACAAGAGTCTCATAGCACACAGTCCAAAGGGAGAAGTACAAACAGAGGCAAATTAAACTTAACATTGTTAACCTTCTTCAAATACTTATTGTTTTCTTTATTACTGTGTATGGCAACGTGCAGATTGCTGGGGTCTCTTCTGGCTTTATAAAACTATTTGGCTTTGCATTACAATGATACTTACATGATTTCCTAAAGAGAAAAGAGAGATCTCGTAGAGTCTGTCTGGGCAAACACATTGTAAGAGACTATTAAGTTTACACATCTCAAGAGGTGAAAAAAATGAGGTCAGAGACTTGCTCCAAGTCATCAAAGTGAGCTTCAGATTTAAGCCTTGAGTCACAGTCTCTGTCAATACTTTTATACTCTGGACTGCACCACTTACTCTGTAATTATAAAGTAATCATATTTGCCTCAGGAATTTTCAGACTTGAAAGTTTTCCCCAGGGTATCTGCGGGTGGTAATAGCAATAGGTGCCATGTTCAGAGCCACTGCAGAAATGCAGGAACAGGAAATGTCTGGAGATGAGGTGACTTCAACCCCAGCCCAATATGAAATTATAACCAAGGATAATACAAAAGTGCTACTCTTGGCCATAAGATGTATGCTGAGCATGGGGTTAGGGAAGAAAGAGGAGAATGGCCTGGGATATTGGAAGTAAACACCATTTCACCCTGCCCCTCCTGCCACCCCAGACTGGTGACCTTCCTGTCAGTAAATTATTCAGCTGCTATCAGAAGAGCTAGAGACACAACCCAGAGAGCAATATGTGAAGTACGGGGAACACACTGCATAACCCCATCCAGGTGAGGAGAATGAGGGCTAGGAAGCTTGGAGTCCAGGGGCAGTGGTTACCGAGGCCAGGAGCCAGCCAGCAACCACGCAGCTTCACCGTAGCTCAGAGCCCTGTTTGCAGACACTGTTGGTGACTGCCAGGAGAGCACATGCTCTGATGCCCATGGAGCCTGCTGAAAAGCCAAGGAATAAGCAGTGAGGAAAAACAGCATGAAAACAGACAGTGGGAGCACCTGAATTTTCCAGCAAGCACTCTGTTCACCGGCATAGAGCTCCAGCCCAGGAGGTGTGAACAGGCAGTTGTCCTGTAACATCTCTACGTGCTCCCACCTACTTGGGGAGGTGACAGCTTTAGCCACTGGTGTCAAACAGATTTCTTGCTTCCTCAGAGAGATGTGTTCTTTCCATCTCCTTCAGCACAAACAAACAAGAGCCCTGTGATCTTACAGGTACCTTTTTTTTTGTAAGGCATGCTTTTGAACCCACTCCAAATGCTTGTTCCTTATCCATTCACAGTCTACTGTGGACAGGAAAGTGTGGAACATGTAGTAGTGTCTCAGTGTCAGAGATGTGCTGGCAGTTTATGCTTGTTCTTCAGAGGTTTTCTTCCTGTGATTTATTTAAGACAGAATTCTGACGAAATACGTACCAGACACTTTTAGCTGAATCAGAAATACATATCTGTACAGAGAATGCCAGAAATGCAACATCCCATCCTGTGTGTTGAAAGAAACTTTCCTCCCTACAGATCTTCCTTTGGAATAAAAAGGGCTCAGCTATTCCTAAAATATTGTTTTTGTACTGCAACTTGACTCCATTGTTCCTGCTTCTGAGTAACGTAGAGGAAAACTTGGACCTGGTGGAGGACTGGGTGAGATGCTGTTCCCATTTGGCCCTTTGGGGAATTCCAGCAGAAGGGAAATTCTGAGAGTGCTAGATCCCTTACGACTCCCTTACCTGTGTCTCTTCATTGTCCTCAAGGCTGTGATGACCACAGTTAGGCTCTGTGACATGGAAGGTTTCTGCTACAGTACTAGAGACATGAGGAGACTGCAGAACCAGGAGCTCCAGCCCTGCTAAGCCTTCTCCATGGAATGCTGCTGACGACACAAGATTTCCCATCTAATTTTATACTGTTAGCCACAGGTCACAGGAGATGGAAGGTTTATACCAGCCAGAGCTATAATATATAGAAGTCTTTGAAGTTTCCAACTGCCGAACTCACAGCTTCAGCAACACCCTCAGCAGATTGCTGGGGTCTCAGCAGTGCCCAAAAATTGTCATCCAACCCACCTTGCAGGTGTTTTGTCACTGTAAAAGAAAACCAAAAAAACCCAACAACATGGGCCACAGCATTCAACTTCCTGGCTTAAGACAGAATGAGCTATGTAAATATTTATTGCATAGGATGCACCAAACCCCAGCTCTGTTCTTTTTACTCACAGTTCAGATGACCTCTTTTCTACCAACTTTTCCACAGTTTGGAGAATCACTTTTGTGATTCTTGCAACCGCAGGAGAATGGCTCTTGAATTGTCTTATGGATTTTCATCAAGATGTGAATTTTGCAGGGGTAAAGGCTGGTGCCTGCTTGGCATCAGCTGACACCATAAACCCAAAGGCAGGATTGGTGCTTGACTTCCTGTGCAAGAGCATGTGCTACCTTCTGACTTCTGTGACTAGGAAACAAAGCAATGCTTGTTTTAGCTTGATTCACAGTGTTAAGTAGCCAATGCAAACCTAATTTTGCTCTGTCAGGTTAAAGGATATGCATATCACTTAATAATCTTGGATTTGGCTTGACATTTGATGCTCAGAAAAGTTCACAGGAACACAGCTTGGTTCAAACAAGTAGAAAGAGCTAAGAAAACACTGTCTGGATATGTTTAGTTCAGATGCAGTTCAAAATCCGCTACCTGTAGCTTTTTAATGATATTTTCCTTTCTCCGCCATTCTCTAAGGTCAGAACTGGGGCAAGCAATTTGAAGCAGCAGGAACTACTTCTTACTTACATATTAACCTTTCCAGTGCTCCATGCCCTCCCTTTTTACACTGCACAGTAACAGGCTTCTGCCAATACAAACTTATCTGTTTTGGTAATTGGGCAAGATTTGATCTGTAAAAGGAGGCTCTAATAAGTGACATTGTCTAATATGACTGTTGAAAGTGTACTCCTTAGGAAAGGAAATGGTTTCAAATGATGGATGATCAAATAACTAATGAAGTCCACCGGGAAATCATATTATTCCCAACAGGCCAACTTCCATTTTGCTAACTTTCCTCAAGACTGGGCTATATATCCCTCTGGTTGTGCAGAGCAGTGCTGTATAAAATCCTAAATTTTGGTCACCATCTCACAGTTCCATGTGGGTTGGTGACCATCAAGGTACTATCCCACCTCTCTCCTTGGGGCCAGGAGCCCCATTTCAGCTCAGGCTCAGACTTGCCTTTGGCCCAGACTCATGGACAGGCCTTGGATCTGTGTAGTAGCCTTGTTTCCAGTCCTGTCTTTGGTCATTTCTTCTACTACTCCCAACTGGTGTCCCTGGATGGATCCTGGATGATCACTTGTTTTGGGAGGGAGGGGTAGGGGTTGGCTGTTGATGCACCCTGTTACCAGCACCCAGCTCTGCCTGTTAGAGGACAGTCAGTGAGGCCACTGTGTACTTTGGGGTTGGTCTCAGCTTCTGGCTAATCCCTCTGCTGATGGCCGACCATTACCTGCAGTCTAACACCTGTAGCATCTAGGATCTGGGTCACACAATCAGTGCCGCTGATGGTCTGCAAATACTGCTCTATGCGTGGAGAGCACTTCTAATGCTCACTGGCTTCCACCTGGCCTGCTGCTAGCAGCCTTGCTCCTAAAGAGTCAATTTCTCCCTTGTTCCCTTTCTGTCTGTTCACATTCCTTACTTGCTTTTATGTCTAATGATTATTTTTTTTCTGCAAAATATCTGACTGGAAAGTTCCAGGACAGCAGCCCAACCTCATGAGCAATCTGCTGGCATGCTGGGGGAAAAGAGTTGATGGGTATTGTCATTTGTGTGTATAAGCCTCATCCCCTTCTCTACATTATCTGGGTTTTTCAAAAAATAACAGACTGTGGTGTTGAAAGGGTGAAATGTTATGATAAAATAATGTACTGCTATTCAAAGAAGCATATTCTACGATTTCTCTCCCTCCTCCAAAACTATGAACATAAATTATGTTGCTGGTTACATTATCACGACGCACTGCTATCAGGCATTCATAAGATTCAAATCCACTGAAGTCATAAGCAGTCTTTGGGTTAATGCATCCAAGAAAGTCCAAGAAGTATTATGCAGTACTTGGTCTTCTGGTTTTGCAACATAGTTTGGTCCTTTGGAAAAGGGGGTCAGAAGAAAGCTGAATTGAAGATAAAAAAAAAAATTAGCATATATTAGTATGCTTGAACTGCTTCTACATCTATTTCAACATCATTTTCTACATATCCCCTTGCCATGATTCAAACTTCATCTCCTGTCTCTGATAAAGTCCTTGGTATTCATTCTTAATACAACAGAATGTTACTGTTACATAATACTTATAGCAAGCCTTCCTAAATCCTCTAAATTAACTAAACTATGCAAAAATTCAAGCTATGCATCATGGACCAAGCACAACAGCTTTCAGTTGTGGGAAATAGTGAGAAGTTTAACTCTCAGTTTCCTGGATTTGTCAAGCTTAATCCTAACCCAGAACATTTGTTTTAATGCATTTCTCTGTGTTTTGGGAAATAAAGGAGCATTTGTCTCCATTGCATGTGCACACAAAGCCAATTTCAGTGTCTCCAACTATCATATATAATACACCCAAAAGATTCATTCATGGTCTGTGTTCTCCTTGTCTGGGCACATCATACTTGTGTAGCAGATGCATGATCTTCAGAGGTCTTAGTCTTTCCCTGGCGTATCCCAAGGGTCCCTGATACATACTGATTCAATTTTCTAGTCAGAAATCATTGGACCAGATAAAACAGCTTGAAAATTACCAAAAAATCAGAAAATTGGCCTGGCAGGAGCCTTAAGAATTCCAACCCTCTGCAGAAAACAATAATCCAGGCCCTTCAAGACAGTTTCTCTTCTGCTCTATTCTTGAAGACCTCAGTGCTGGCAGTCACATCTCTTCCATGTGTACATATGCACTTGCTCCCTGCAGAAACTTTTCATAGTCTCTGACCTAAATCTTCCTTGATACAATCTGATTTTATTCCCTCTTATCTGATTCATCATGCTTCTAGAGACAATTTATTCCTTTTGTCTTTCATCTTTACTTGAAGGCTATTATTTTGTCTTCTCCTTAATCTTTTCTTCTTCAGGATAAACAGGCTCAAGTCTTTTAATCTTTCCTCATAGGTCATGTTTTCTGGATCTCTGTTGGTCTGCTCTGCCATATCTCCAGCTGTTTCACATACCAAATACTGAATACCTTCACTTGCCTTAGACAGGACAGCCCTGCTAAAACATTCTGGCATTACCCATCCTGTGTGCCTAAGTCACAGTAAGGGGGCAGATGGCATCGACCAGAATGTATTTGCTTTTTGCAGACACAGGCTGACAAGGCAATGCTTTTCCTACTGCCAGTGTACTTGACCTAAAGAGAGATTACGGTAGCAGAAATGTATCAACTCACTTCCTGCCTGGCTGTTTCAATCAACTCTAAGCCATACTTTTGCATGTCTAGTTTAAAATTTTTAGGCATTTTTTTGCCTATATGTACTTATAAGCATGTCTCTCTCTATATATGTAATGCATACAACCACACACACATACACATTGCCCAGTATATGTAGTGTTATTTATAAGCACATGCATATACATCGGGCAAGCAATTCTTCCTTCACTTCCCTTTGTTAAATGTGGAAGGAAGCACAATTTCATTCACCCTAAAAGAGCCTGTGCAGCACAGGGCAGATGCCACAAGTCAGCAGATTGTTTTTGCCTGGAGGAAATTGGAGAAATTTTACACTAAAGGGCAGGGAACTTTACTGGACCTTTTGATGATCTCCTTCTGTAATGTCACAGAATCTTGTTAGCACAAAGACAATAAAGCAGGCTTGTTTAAATAACCCATTACTGTTCGTCTCTTATTCAGACCACATCACCAAATAAATGACTGCTGTGTCTGTTTTTTCATCAATCCCTCTTTGTCTCAGACAGCCACAGAGGTTTTC
>NW_008236767.1:6346118-6348950 GCF_000691975.1 Corvus brachyrhynchos
GCGTACCTGACAGGGACTGAGAATCTGTTTCTTGTTGAGCAGGACTAAACCCAAGATGCAGACATGAATATTAGTATTGAAATACCTATGAAGTGATTGGAAATTCTGCACGCATAAACTGTTCTTCAGTGACATGTGGAGGTGGTGAATGAGTAGGTCTTGAGTGTCAAACAGTTTTTTTAAATTTATCTCAGTATTACATGTGAATTGAGCCAAAAGGTGATCAACTGAGCTGGGCTGAGCCGAGTTGGAAAACTAGTGTTGCTGAAGGGGCCAGACTCTTCCTCTTCTTCCTTCTCCTCTCCATTCTCACCTTGCTCTGACCTCCCAGGGAGATGATTCAACTCCCTGAATCAGCAGAAGACTAAGGGAAAAAACAGGGTAGGGTTTTGCTGGCTTAGCGAGCTGCCCTGGGTCACCCTGGGGCCATCCCACTAGAATTGTTCCTTTCAGTCCTGCACTCATCAGCCAGGGCTTTCTAGAGCTTTTGTGCATAACCTTATTACATTCGAGAAGTTGACCAAGACACCACCCTAAAGCACATGAATATTAAACATCTTCTCCATTTCCTCATCCATTTGGTAATATTCCTCTGGAAAGTGCAGCTGAAATTACCTTGGTATCAATAGAGAAGGAAGGGCTTTTGGGAAAGACATTCAGAGCAGAAGTCCAACTTTGCCTTCCTCAATCAGCTTTTGGAGAAACATGTCCCAAGGGAGGCTCAGGGCTAAGTGCTCACTCACAGCACTAAACAAAGTCTAGTTATGAGCACTTCTCCTGCCACCCAAGTGGTATTATCAAAGGCTGGGGGAAGATGATTGGACCCAAAATCCTAAAATACAGATATTTTATCTAAAGTAACCCACAAAAACCTCCAACACAAACAACAACAAAAAACCCAACCAAAACAAAGCAAAACATACAAACAAAACACAAAACAAGAGAATTTTTTTAAACTGAATTTTCCATTAGGAGAAGTGTTAATTCATTGAAGTGATAATATGAAAGTGCATTTCCTTAGCTGGGATAAATATATATAGCAGCTCTAGATATTATATTTTGTTCTCAGTTTTCAGTTGTACTATACTAATTCTAAATGGAAAATTTATCTTAAAACTATGATATGGATTAAAACCTTTTGTAAACTTTAATAAACAGTGCCAGTAATATTTATTGTAGTTTGCTATTTATTGAAAAAATTAGAAAATACAGGACAAAAGAAAATATACATATATTTGCAGAAATAGCAACTGAAACCCACAGAAGATAATCTGGAATATTATTCATTTGTAAAAGCAAACAAATCTTTACTGTTATGTTTAGACAGGCAAGACTAAACCTCCAATTTTTCACCAAAAGCAGAAAAGCATCTGGAAATTTATTTGTCTGGTTAAGTTACCTGTATTTCTCCAGCCTGTTTGTGGTATCCTTCTTGGAAAAGTGAGGACCATATCTCTTGAAGACAGTGAAATTATTCTGTTGGAAAAGAGACAAAAATTCGACCAGAAAGTCTGAAAAACAGGCTAATAATCTCCTGCTGCCAAGTTTTGGCTCTGTAACAGAAAGCTTGGAAGTATTTCTGTGTGTGTGTGTGTGTCTCTGTGTCTATGTGTGTGTGTGTGTGTGTTATCATTTTTGTGCTATTCTGAAGTTTCCGCTTCTATCTTTGGTTGGAATATTTGTATCAAAACAATTGAAACTCACGTTTCAGAACATCAGTTTATGTTCACTGTATATAGAGAACTCCTCCAAAGACTGAAGTGTGACATGTCCATATTGGATCCAACCTGAGATTCCTCTATGCCCAGCAGTAAAGCTGACACCAATTTTAGTAGAGCCACATATCACCTGAAAATTTGGGTGGAAATCAGATCCTATTAAAATCCACCTGTCTGAGCTTTTCTGTATGAATCAGTCTCACTCCAGTGTTTGGGATCACAGTTAAAATCATCACTGTTCCCTGTAATATGAACATTACATTAGTGAGTTACTTTATTGTGTCTTTTTGTGGATCTCCAGTCCCTGGTGCAGTAATCCCTTTGAAATTCACCTGTATTTTACTCCATCTTGTTTCACTGTGGTTATTCTTCCTTTAAAAGGACCAAGGGAGCAGCAAAAGAGAAAGATGATTCAGCAGACAGCTGCTGATATCAGCAGAATCATAGTTCAAAAATGTGAGGCTGGGCAGCAAAACTATTTCTCATCTTGCATTCCAGAGAGCAAGTTAATTTTCCTCTTCTCTTCAGTGTATAATCCAACAGCAATGAGCAGAATTGATATTTGGAACAGCCAGACCAATATGGATGATACAGACTTCCTGACCCATCTCCCCTTGCTGAGCCACAGCTGCACTGAATCTTGGCTGAGGTTCTGGAAGTCAGATCAGTTCTTTCATTGCACATTTATTTTCCACGTTTCTTGAATTTCTGCATTCAAAACACTGTAATATTAAGTAAAAACAAACAAACAAACAAACAACCCAAAACGAAAACCCAAATCAAAAGAAAAAACCTTTTCCCCCACTTTTGATTTTCCAGGATGGAAATCGAAGCAGGAAAGTTAAAAACTTTGCAGGCTTGCCAAAGTGTTTCAGGAGACACCATATTTCCTCAATTTTTAATGGTGCACTTAGAAGAGGGAGTTTTTCAAGTCTTGAGTTTACACAGCTGATAATGTCCAGCTAAGATAACATCCTCTTCATGAGGTGTCACCCAGGGCAAAGACAGTCCCTTAAGCGCTGGCATCACAGAACTGTTGTCATTTCTTCTCTGTGAAGCTCTGGGACCCCAGGTAGATCTGGAATGAGAAGAATGTACCCTTAGTCCTTTCCCT
>NW_008236767.1:6349029-6367035 GCF_000691975.1 Corvus brachyrhynchos
TTCCCTACTGCTAAAAACAAACTTTGGTTTATTCTTCAGCCAAGTTCATATGTCCTGTTTTGCCACTGGCAGAATATGTTCTGTGTCCACATAGCTCCTCTTGCAGCCTTGCTTTCTGCACAATAGCTCTGCACAACAAGTAAAATAAGAATGCTTCCTACAGCTTTTAAACCAGAGGTGTTGTGAAAAACCATCTTGAGATGACACTGAGATCTCAGGTCAGGAACTAGTAGTGGCTTTTTTTAGCTGAGTGCCATGGGAAAGCTCAGCTAACAGAAGTGTGCCCTTAGGACCTGCTGACATGTCTGGAAAGAAGGGGCAGTGTGGCATTTCTTCTACAGATCCAGTGAGAGATCACAGCCCTGCACAAAGTTGGCATCAACATACACAGTACTGTCAATTTTTGCACTGATGTGAAACTTCTTTTCTAGGGATTGGCACTCAGTGCCACTACATTCATGCGTAAGGCAAATGTCAAAAGCTTTTCTCCTGGAGCAGCAAGTGCTTACCTAAGGATTGCATTCTTTTTCCTTTCACATAAAGCTTGAAAACATCAAATTTAAAGAAGGAGAAGGGACAAAACACATTGCGCTGAAGAGCAAAAAAAAAGTCATTACAAAACCATACACAAAGTTCATTGTTCAGGGAAAACAGTAATTTTATTCCTAACTGTTACTGCTCTTTCTGGGGCATCTGTCCTTTAGTTTATACCTGCATCTGTCTTAAAGATATGATCCTAACAAATACTGTTCACTCCTACATGCTCTGGATGAAATTCTATATGTCCTGAAATCAATGACAAAACATCCTTCAGTGCAGCCAAAATTTTTTCTGTAATTATATCTACAGTTTATTCCCTGTCTCAAGTGTAAGTTTGTCTCTGCACAACACTGGCATACTCCTTCTATCTGGCTCCTAACATATTAAATTTCCTACTTGTTTTTACAAATGTATAGCCAATGGTTTCCAGAACTTCATTCCTAGATCACTGACTTACACACAATTTGTCAAAACTTAGTTAAAATATTCAGTGTCCCCACTGGCCTAAGGATGATAAATGGGATGTCTGTTCCTCGTATTTCTTTCCTTAGGAAGCTCTAGAAACTCCATTTATGTGAACAGAAATCCACTATCAGAGACTAACCAAGAGAAACTTGTCTGGTAAGTGATACTTCTGTGCATTTGCTGATGCAGTCAATTAAAGTAATAACCTAATATCCATGTGTTGGCAATATTTCAAAATACTTCCTTTTCCCATGCACAACTGACTAAGGAATCTGGATGCAACACCGACATGAACATTACAGATGTTTTTTCTACGTATCTGGCAGAGACGCAGCTCATCATTGCTGATTAAAACTCTAAGCCAACTTACTCTTATCTCTAACTGCACCCCAAACACAACAGGGTATGTTTTTGATGTGCCCCTGCTCCATGTCATGCGGGCACTGAGTGGCCTTAGGATTTTGCTCAGTGGGAACAGCTACAAATGCAGACAGCACAATGACTTGACTGCTGCCCTGTGCCTGCTTATGAGCAGCATAGCATGCTTCTAGAAGAATGTCATTTGAATGATACTGCAGCAGCAAATAACATTTGCTTTATCTCCATTACAGCCCTGCTATAAAGACGTTTTAAAGTCAAAAAATCATTCTTACAATGCAATTTGTTGGACTCAGCCCAGAATTTGTGCCACCAGCTCTCTAGCTTCATTCCTTCATGCTTCATCTGCCCAATTATCAAATCCCCTGCTGTACAAAGACACAATTCAGCTGTTCTGAGGGCTTAACTGTGCCCTCGGATACAGGGATGTGCAGTGCTCTGCATCTTGTAACATCAAAATGCACAGCAGCCAGTTTTCACTGGGTACATCCGCATCTGAGGACTGAAGTAAACAAGTAAACATGATCTGAAAGATCATTTAAGAGATAAACACGTATTTAAATGCAATGAACTGCTGATCCTGTCAAACCAGGAACATACACCAAAACAATACTGAAACATGAATGCTGGGAGAACAGACACTCTGATTTACTTTTACTGTCCTCTCAGAGTAGGTATTCTGGATGTGCAAGTGCACTGTAACCTAGACTTTTATCCAGCTTCCTGAATATTTGACATTCTTTTTTCATTTTCTTTAACCAGCTATTCCCTTTCCCTTGAAAGATTAGGGCCAAGGCCTTACTTCTACATCAACTATCTCCCTGTCAGTTCATCTCTCTGATTATCAGTCACTTCTGAGAAAATCTTTATGATCTAAGATGTTTTATATGTGCTTGTAGCTTTATCACATGTTGCAAATGAGGCTTCTTTTCTGTGATGGAATGACCAACAGACTGATGCTGAGAAAATGTTTAAAGAGAAATGCTACAGAAAAAGAGCCTGCAGGCAAATCTCCATTGCAGAATGATGCACCAAAAGCTCCTTTTGATCTTTCCAAGCCACAGGTTTGTTCATTCTTTCCAGAGGTTTATGGCATCCTGCACATTTTTCTATGAAAAATATTAGAGGTATCATTATAATTCAAATCACTCACAGTAATGGGACTGAGGCCAGTCAAAGGATATTTTCTGGCCATCAGAAAGGAAGGTACAATGTAAGTCCTACTTTCTGCCATCACAGAGCCCCAAATAGCATAATCATTGCTAGCTGGCACCCAAGGCAGTGACACGGATCACCTGACAGCCAAGGGTTGAGTGATAGCTGAGAAAGTGCAGTTGCTTGTCCATATCGGTATCTTCTCCAAGAGACCCATGCCAATAAGGAAGATTTCACTGCCCTGGCATTCTCTCTGTAGGCAGGCATGGGGTTTCCAAAGAATGGCCCATTTCATGGTGCTGAGGAAAGTTTCCACCCCGTCTCCTTTAGGAACCTCCAATTTTAAGCAAATGGGAATGTGTCCTCTCCCTCAGCTTCTCAGTAAAAGGAGGGAGGAACTGCCAAGAAGCCGTCGGAGCACTTAGGTTATAATTCTGCAATGGCCTGTAAAAGGTAATGTCTTCCCCTCTGCCATGTGTGCACACTTCCCTCAATGGAATCAAACATGGATAAAAAGCTCATGAATGGTAAAGGTGGGAATATTTGACTCTCAACAAGTAAGGAGAGGTCTTCATTCTTTGTTCATCTTTTTGAACTGCTTCACCCTAGAAAACACTAAAATTAAGTTATGAAGTGGAAACCAACAGTCTCAGAGGCTTCCTCTCCCTGATGAAACTTTTAGACTTTTGTAGCCTGTTTTGCTGGGGAGTGCATGAGCAGACTGATTTTGTAAAAGCAGCCTTCATTTATACTGACAGGCTGAGCTGTCAGAATGCATTTCACACACAGATAAAATCAAAACGCAGACCTCTGCAGGAATAAATACCTATGCAGACAAGGTGCTGCTTTGCAATGATTACTACTCAAAAATATGCCAGATATGAATTCAAGAAAAAGTTCCCATTAAAAAAATAAATGAAAAATTATGGACATGTGGCACTGGAACCTCCTTAAAAGATTGCATGAAAGACTTCATCATTTCAGAAGCACTGAGTTTTCCCTTGAAGCACAGTGAGAGGTTGCTAGGCTCCTGAGAGAATAAATAAAATGGAGATGTTCATTTTTCATTCTCGGTAAAATATTGATGAAGCACCTTTGTCCAAATCTATTTGGCAAACTGTTTGGTGTCTCTTGAATTACTGCATTTTATGTTTCTGGACATGAAGAACATAATCGTTCAAGATGTTCCAAAATAATAGTTGTAGTGGAACAAGAATATTGAATTTTGGTTTATTACAGTCCACTAGGTAATAAAACTGTCAGTGTCTCATTTGGACCATTTTACTGAGTGGAATAAACACTCATAAAGGTCAGTGTTTTTCACACTGTTTTAAAGATGCTCACTGACCACTTTCTGATTATATCACAGTTTTGGCTTCATTATCATAAAAATCATGGCCTGGAGAGAGCTGTGGACTTATAATTATTAACACGTAATTTCTGTTTGGTTTAATAGGACCAACTGGTAGGTCAGTGTTCCAGACAAAGACTAATTAAACTTTTTAAAAAAGAGAATTAGTTGTCTTCAGAGTGGTGCAAGTATATTAATGATTGGCCTGTATCTGTATTTGATGAACACAATCATAAGTGGGGTAAGTAGGACAGAGAGGTGAGTCATCATGATGAAGGGGAGGAAGCAGAACCAGAACCAGAACCAGAACCAGAAAAAAAAATCATTTAAGATGCCTGAGATGTGCAGATACAAGGGAATTCCATCTGTATCCCCATGCAGCACTGCCACCACATATGTACATACAAATACACATATGAGTATGGCCATTTGAAAAGATTGTTGCCCTCATTGTATCTTGTCGCTGTAACCTGCAGGGATGGCTAGAATCACAACACAGGAGTCCAGGGTAAATGGGATGGAATCCTTTAATTAATTATGGACTCATTTATATAGCATTGTTGGCAAAAGTGGTATAACATTGTTGTGTGCTTGATCATACACCTCCCAGAGTGATTGACTGAATGCTGCAACGCCTATTTCAAAATATTTTCTTCAGTGAACCAAAACAATATCCACTGCATTCTCACAACACCCTGCACCTGCAAATACTTTACAAAATAGCAAACTGTCTCTTAGATTAGTTTGCATGAGAAGACTCATGCAAAGACTTCTTTACAGAAGACTGTAAAAGGTGGAAAATTTCTCTGCTAACTTTTTTAGCATCCATAGTATCTCACCATTAAAAAGAAGACAAAGAGCTTCCTACCTTCAGACCAGCCTTTCCAAGCCCCTGGGGCTGCAGCCCAGCTTAGAGCTTAAGAAACTCTGCAGCTGGCCAAAAGGTTTAGTGAGCCATATTCCTGACAATCTCAGTCATTTCTGTACTTGTTCTCTCTTTCACTCGAGGTTCAGAAACAGGGAGTCCTGGGGACTTTTGTACCAAAGCCCTTTGTGCAAGTCTCACCTCAGAACTGCTCCCAGGTCGTTGTGAGCAGCCGGCTGTCGACCAGTCAGACAGTTTGATTTGGGTCTCTGGCTGAGAGGCAAAAACACTGTGAATAGAAGAATAGCAACGTGCTCCTTTGCAATTAGGTACTTGTATGAAGAAAAACCTCATTTGTGAGAATGATCATGAATAGCGAATAAAAGGAGGTATGAACACCATCACACTGAACAGCTGCTCGGAACTGGAACAAATGTTGGTGAATACTCATTTGCAGTATTCTTCTAGATCTGGATTTTCTTTTCTCCCTTCAAATATGGTCTCTGCTTGAGTGGCTTAGCAAAATAAAGACAGATGGCAACGGATTATCTCTAACACTTCATTAATTGCAGTGCAGCCATTACGGTATTTCTAAAGCACTCACCAGAGCTTTGCCTGATGATTTCCTTTTAACTGAGTCACATGCCACTTAGTGAGTAGGGACCTAATAAGAAATTGTGAGTTATTAATTAAGAATGCCTATGTTAGTCATAACAGCATATAAATACATTAGCAAATTTCATGGCTGAATATATTGTGTATTTAGGATAACTTTTTCAGTGTAAAATAAGAAGCCACAAATTCTTGCAAACGCATGGCTGCCTTACAGTGCCTTGCAGTCATGGCACAGATAGTGAAGAGAATCAAGCCAGATTTTAGAGCCTAATTCACTCTGATGCCATTCAGCTTTCAAAAATTAGGAACCTAATTTCCTTTTTCAAAATTGGCTTAGGAACATACAGCCAAACTGAGAGATGACTCAAAGCCTAAAGATTCAGATAACACAGTGAAATTACTAAAGCTACCAGGTGCTTAGATCTAATGACCACAGAGACTATCTGGAAATCTTTTGGATATGGTTCCTTCTGCTTATAAAAATGTGATTCATTCAATCCTGGAATAGAAGGAAGAGCAGCTTACTTAAGTAACCTGAGGATAAGTGACAGCACATATCTCATTTTTTAAATTCTCTTTTAGATAAGCAGTAGTTTGAAATATATGCGAAGAAAATGTCTGTTGAACAATTTTGAATACAGTTGTTTAAAAATATAGCTGAAATAATGTGCAGAAAGTGAAAGGACTATAACCATAAAGGATCTCTCAATTCTGATAGAAAGCAGTTTTAGGTACTAACCCAGAGGCACATACTTAAAACATTGTATGTGTTTTACAACCCTGACATTCACAGTTCAATAGAATTATCGAAGTTCACAGACATTCATCCAGTGAAAAGCTGGCTGCCTCCAGCCTCTGCACAACCAGTACAGCTCTTGTGTCCAACAAGATATACCCTGTCCAAATCAGGGTATCTGCAGCAGTCAGAAGGATGAGAACTGTGTGTCAAAGGATATAGGGAGACAGGAAGGAACTAGGGAAATGGGAGATGGAGATGGTGTAAGCAAGTGAAAGCTGACACAAGACTGCTAATATGAAGTGTTTCTGAGGTGGATGCTCCCTTGCTTCCTGGTTACACTCTGATCCCTGAGGATATGCTGGTGGCCTAGATTAGCTAGAGACACTGTGAAGGTCCTACACCACTTGTGACACATCCTCATATTTGCTCAGTCAAAACCTGCTATGTTGTCCTGACCTCCTGCCCCAGGTTTTCACAGGATCAAATCCTGCGGCACAGTAAGTGCCCAGCCGCACTGGCAATAAATCACCTTGTCCCATGCACATAGGGGATCATCCCCAACCTTATTCCAGAAGGAGCAGCAGCTCTTTTTTCTGTACTGGTCTGAAGAAATTTCCATCCCTTCCCTCCCTTTCCATGGCTGCACCACTCCACCAAACTCAGCATAGGCTAAAGAGAAAATATTCATCCTTCCAAGTGGCATCTTTGGTTTGATAGGCAGCTACAGCAGAGAGAGGTACTACCTCTGTGTACAAGACAATGAAGTCTGGCACAGGAACAGTTTGATACTGGTGTCAAAGAGAAAAGGGCAAACAAAAGGAGGATCAGAAAGAACAACAGACATAATTTGTGCTATGGAAAGTCTGATGTAGATACCGAAATCCAAGGTGGTCAGCCTGAATTTGGCTAAGCAGTGATTCAGTTAGAGTCTAACAGTGCCAACATAAGAAAAAGATTACTGGCTGTGGCTGTCTCTTTAATTTTGCAAAGAGAGAAGATAACAAGAAAGACAAAACAAAACCAGAAAAAAAAAAGGAGATGAAATAGGAGCAGAAGCTAAACAAAATCAAACCAGAAATAGCACATTCCCAGCAGCAAGGGTGGATAATTAGCGATTGGAACAGTGTGCCACTGTATGCAGTGAAGACATAAAGTCTTCACAGCAAGGTCGGATCTGTCTCCTCTCCCCAAATGCAAGTTTGGATCTCTACGCAGAAATCACTGAGGTTTTTCTGACATGTGTTGTCCTGAGCATTGGACCACATGACATTTATAATTCCTTCTCTTCTATCAGACTATTTATTGGCTACATGATCTTCATATACAAGGGTGGCAAAAACACATAAGTGATGCTATGCTGACTCTTTGTTCTACCTTTGTTGCTATTTATTAAAAGGGTTCTCAAAAGTCTGAGTAAGTGCCAGAATGCCCTCAGGCTCTCCACAACTGAGTTAGAGGATGGAATGCAGCTGTACCTCCCAGGGGGTGTTGCAATGCCCAGTGGCCCCTGCCTCCTCAGGAGGAATCTGCTGCCCTGGTTTGGACGCTGCAGCTCACCCTGCAGTGCATGAGAAGTGCCGGCTGCCTCAGATGAGATCCAGGACACGCAGCACAACAAGCGGGCAGAGATCTAAACTAGCTCTTAGAAAATGCTGAGAGACATGTTTCCTTTTTTTTCTCTGTTTGGTCTAGTTTGGAGATGCAAGGGAGTAACCAGTGCTACTTTTGGACTCACAGAACAAAACCTGCTCTTAAATTAGAAAGCTAGGGTCACCCTGGCCCTTAAACCCAAAGAAACTGTCAGTTCTGCTCACCTTCAGCAATTCCCTGTCAGAGGACACTCGGCCAAGCACAGGTATTCATACCCTGGAACATTGGTTCAAACCCAGCCTGGTTTAGACAGTAGGTAGCACTGTGAAAGTGAGCACTTTCCAAAACTTGCCCTGAATACAGGGTGTGACAATTCTCACTGGACTATGAAAAGGGAAATCAATTGGAAATAGATGAAGTTTGGCTTTTGGCTTACAATGGGAGGAATTAAAAGATAAGTAAGTTTTAAAGTACATCTATAGAACAAATGCATCAGCACTTCTCTCTCTAATGGTCTACTATTTCATGTCTTTTCTTCAATCCAGGATTTTCACTCATCAGGTGTTCTCTATCATAGTGTTCAAATCACATCTTAAAAGTCCTGTTTCAAACAGGTCTTTGTGGCTTGTTAACTAAAGTGTATTCATATCCCATTAGTTTTAATTGTACATATGCAATTTTTGCAAAATCATCTCAAGGCAAAGATTTCAAAACACAGGTGTTTTGAAAACAATGAGTAACACTGATAAGTAGCAATGACTATTTCTGCTAATGTTGGGAAAAGGGTGAAGGTTAACAACTTATTCAGAGCAGAGACACAGAATTGTCTAATTTTGTAGCAGCACAAGGCTACTTTTCTGAGGTCAGCATTCAGAGGTTGGTCTCACGCCGATCTTTTGATGGAAATGTTCTTGTTTGATTTATGTCTGAACAAGAACAAAGAAGGCATGTTCACAGTAACTTTCCATAGAAATTCAAGTGAGGTCTGAAAAATAATTTTTAGATGTTTTAGGGGTAAAGATATGAGCAACTATATTACTGACTCAGTACCATTCTTTCCTCTCTAATTTTCAACCAATATATGACTACAGGAATTGTTACATTTGAGATGCAGACCAGTACTTTCAACCTGTGCCCAGCAGATGTTTCAATGTAGGATTTAAGAACTTCTCTGTAAGTGCAGGTGGGTTAGTTGTCCCTCATCATTATGTCCCCAATAAAAATTAGCCTGTGTATGAGATTTTCTAGCTATTTCCCCAAACTCTTGTCATTATCTATAATCACTTTAAAATTCTTTTTAAATTCCTGATTTCATTGACTTTCTGTTGTAGTGAGTTCCACTTTGCAGGCCGGTTTTTCCACCGCTCTTTCCTGACCCTGCTGTTTTCCTCTCTCCAGTGCTGTTCTTTGTATTTTAGATGGGCAGGCACACTTGGTTATAGCATTATACCTTCTGCAGAGTTTATCATCCCATCCTTATCTCTGCAGCATATCCTGTCTTTTATTGACTGCATTCAGCAGAGCCCTAATGGCGCTATGATGAGAACCTGTCCTCTCTGCTGGGCTGATAATGTTAGTTGAGAATTCTCTAGTGGCTGGGTAGCTGGTACTTTTCTCAGAAACAGGCATGAAATTCACTTGCCATCATTCATCTGGGTAATTCAGGTTTTAATTCCTCCTCAGCCCTCTGGGTCTTCTAAGTCACCTTGACTCATCTTTTCCACACTGATCACCCTTCCTTCCAAGTCAGGTATGAGTGCATATAATAAGCACTATATACCTAAACAAGCTGATGTATGACATCCTAATCTTAACCATTCTCTTTATCATAGCTTCTCCACCTGCCCTTCTTTTTGAAAACAGGTCACATGAGGCTACAGAAGACAACAGCCAACTTTGCTGGGGACCACACTGAGTCACCAGCACTCCACAAACACCTCAAAGCAAGTCAGCCTGAACGGAGCCAACAATGAGCAACACAGGCTAAGAGCAAGGTAAGGTGTTTCCTGTTATCAGAATGAGCTACTTCACAGCAACATTATGTCTCCAGTTTACACCATAGGTATTGACAAATAAGCAAAAAAACCCCATGCACTCCTAAAGATGTCTTCAGAGGTTTTGGAGAGTCTGAATGTGGGATTGATGTTGATAATATTATATGTTGTCTACATCCATCTGATTTGATAAAATGCCAGGAAGCAGTGTAATAAAAGCTTTACTTAAATCTCTGTTATGAATGCTATTTCAGCCTTTATCAGGCATTTCATAACAATAAAAAATGCATCACTATTTTTCTCACAGCACTGAAACTTTACTGGTATTTTGCAAGGCTTGTGGTTTCTGTTCAAGTATAAAACAGCTCATATTTTCCTCTTACCTAATGCTGACCTTAAATTGCATCCTGCACTATTGAACAGTAGGAGTGTTTCCTATAAGACTTGGGAAACCTATCTTTAACCTTTCACATGGAATAATGCTCCTGGGAATCATAGCAGAGGGTTTTACATAGAAATCCAATTGACTAAGGAACGGCACTCATTTTCCAGAACAAATGGCATTCAGAAATACACCAGCTATGAATCTGATTGCATTTGTCCAAGCTGAAGATAAATCTTCATAGAACAGTCAATAATAGAGCTATTGCTATGCTACTCTTATGAAGGATGGGGAAAAATGTTTAATAAAGAAATACTCTGAGAGGTTTCACCCCTCAGACATTTTCAGAGTACATCAAAGTTCAGTAAATTCCCTGTTACTTTTAAGCTTTTTATATACAAGGGCACTTTCTGCTTTCAACTTATCCTTTTTCTGGATGAATGAATACTGGAGGATTGCTATGCACAAGAGCTGCAGATTCACTGGAAAAGGGAAGTTTGTTCTCCCAGGAGATTCAACCCAATTTTTCACATTAGAGTTGTGATAAAGTACAGTCGCATTTAAAAACTACTGGAACTGTATTAATTGCAGTGCCTGGGCTGTTGGGTTTGTAATGGATGGTCTGTGCCAGAGATGCAGAAGCTATTCCTAGTCTGGGTGGCATTTTGTACTGAGATTTACATCAGAGCAACTGATCCACTTGCACTGAGCTTACTCCTGCTTTCTTTGGCAGAGAAGCCTTAATTTTCATCTGAATAACAGCAGTTCAGTTTAGTTTAAAGCAGTGAGTTGAGGAGGCTGGCATGGTCCCTGCTGCAAGGAAGTGAACTTGGGGCAGTCAACACTGATTCTCACTCCTGCCTTCTCCTTCCCTTGCAGTCTGACACCTGGGTGCTTCCAGCATGCCTGGATAGCTGCGCAGTGTCTGAGCTGTGAAATACCCAGTTGGTGTCATACTGCCTACCCACACCAGCAAAGGGTATGAACCTATCAGGGACACCTGAATGCGGAGTATTTTCAAGATACCAAATGACTCATACTAACAGATTGAGTTTATTACAAAATTGTATTAATACGCAAGAATGAAAATGGTCTTTGTGTCCTGGGAAACTGCCAAGGTTTTATTAAAAGTCAGCTTTCTCACCCTAACCAGGTCAAAATCAGGAAAATTTCCTCAACTTGGTCACTGTTAATAATACAAAAGAATGGAAATTATTAAACCTTTCAGGACAAAAGTGTTTCATTTTTGTTTGAAAGTTGTAGAATTCTTTTTTCTTTCCTACAGGTTAAATCAGTTTGCTGAAATAACAGTCATCATAAAATGAACAGTCTGAATTCTTTGGTTTGAAATTAGAACTAATTCTGTTGAATTCACAACATTTTTGCGAAACCAAATCCCAAGTAAGAAATTCACTGAAATTGGTTCTTTTTCACAAATACAGATGAATCTTCAGAGTAAAAACTTTTGATAAAAAAGAAATGCAGTTTCTCTCTGTACTTTGAGTAAGAGTGAAACTTACCATTTCTCACATCTTTCTTTTGCAAATATCAGAGAGCTCCAAATTTTATAACAACATGATTAAATCTCTTCTTTTTCATCTGCATAAATATTTTAGCAACTGCTATAGGCTGCAGTGTCAATGTTTTTTTCTCAGTGTAGGAACAACTTGTCCTTGGGAACCTCTTCTCATGGAAATGTGACATCAGTGCATTTCATGACCATAGCAGTTTTACTACTATTACATTTGATTAGGCTGCTTTATTCATTCCAGTTATCTTCTTCAAGGTCAAAAAAAATCCAGTCCTGCAACAGCTGTTTTCAGAGTGCTTTTCCTGTGTACTAACCCACACCCTCCCAATAACACGAGGTCAAATAAAGTAATTAACTGTTCATAAACAAAATGGTGATCTATTATAACTGCAGCACAGAAAAAAAGTTGCTACTTCCTGTAAATGTAAAGAGAGGTGATTTTCAATAAATTGAAGGGGGAAAATGGCACCGTTTGCAGTTTTTCAAGGCTGTATGTTTAAGGATCCATTTATCACCTTAGTGACAAGTTCTGGAACTCCTGTCATTAATGCTGAAGCAAAACACATTTGAATGTCATGTCAATAAATCATTTGCCAACTAGAGGGTTGAAGGGTTTTACAGTTGTTAATCTGGCTGGTCTGGGAATAGAATTTGCACACAATTTCCTTTCATTACCAGGAACAAAATAAATCCAGATTATTGCAATCATGGAATAAAAGAGGGAGCTTCAGTTTCAAAGATTATTAAATATTCAGAATATATACAAAATAACACTGTGATGTGTTTGTTTTCCTTATTCTGATATACTATGTTTAAAAGTGTGTAAAATCCAATCACTTGCCAATTACTTAACTGAAAACTGAAAACATTTTTTGTACCCAAATTGATTGTACTTTGTTTTGTCAAGAACGAGGCAAAACAAATGGGCACTGAAGCACAATCTGAAAATGAGCTAATCAAAGCTATTTTGGGTGAATGGCAGGGAAGCACTGCAGACATGCAAGCCTGTAAGGTCAACATCTGTCAGCAGTTCACCCTGTCCTATGAAATGGAGGTCAAACTTCAGCAGCTCGCCTGACTGTAACCGTGTCAGTAAATCAAGAAGGGCATATGTGATGGGATCTCTCAGGCATCCACATCCTGGCTGGTTAGTCATTGCTGTATTAGTTTATGCTCCATTTATGTCTTTCAGTGGATATAATACAACTTTACACAGTGCAAGGTACCATCAGAGCAATGAGGCAGAAGGCAAGGTGCTTGTTCAACAAACATTTTTATAACACTTGCATTCCAATAAAAAGTAACAATCACACGAATCTTCAAAATGTGAGATATGCAAAATCCATTCCCACCACTACCTTAACCAAATGAACCTCTTGTATTTTTGGAATCTGGGAAAGTTTGATCAAAACAAGAATTTTCCACACACAATTTTATCAGATTTGAAATTGAACGTGTTTTTCATTGGCTAAATAAGCCAATAGGCCAGCATGGATACATGTTGAATAGAGAAATAAAAATGTGTGAATGCCTGTAGAGCAATGCTAGGGCTGTATGGCGGTGGTGGTGAGCAATGTAAGCTCAGTTCTGGAAGTGTTACCTGTAATTTGGAAACCTCTTGAGCAATCCCACTTTTTTTCAACCTATCAAAGCTCCAATGTGCACATACTATCTAAGGGAGAAAAAGAGACTCAATCACTGCACCACAGGGGCCCCGTAAATTCTGGTGTTTGCAATCCAGGTAGTGGGGAGGTTCAGTGCTTTTGTGTCAGCCCTCTTCTAAGGCATACCATCAACACAAGATGTTGATCCTGAATTAACATATGATACAGTAAATGTACAAAACGTCATGGAGCTGTAGGGTAGTAGAGATGATACATGCCATCTTTAGAAAGAAAAAGATTTGGGAAAAAAGTGGATTTCCCAAAGTCGGCAAATTAAACTTGATGATATAACTCAATTAGTTGAAGAACACTAAAAATTTGAGTGCATAAATGGTTTCTGAATATTTATGAGTAGCCTTAGTACTGTACAGAGGAATAGATCAGGAACTGGGAAAGTATCAGAGTACCAACCAAGCTCTTATGAGCCCTTCTACTTTTCACCCAAGGCTGTCACAGAAGGAAAATGTCCACTCCAGACAAAGTGACATGATGTTCAGGAGCTCAACAGGATTCAAGAATAAGCAAGGACTGTTCATCCCCATGAAACAGAAGGGCACCTAGAAGACACAGAATAAAATGTCTCCTAGGCATCTGGAGCTACCGAAGAGCATGGAGAGTTACCACCCCTCTTGGATTGTTCTCTTTGCTCTTCATGCACGTGTGCTGAGCTTTGCTGACCATGATGGGGAGCAGCCTTGACATCCTGTTTGTCAGTGGAAGGACAGATTTCTCCCCTTGATGCTGGCAGCTTCTTAGGCCTAGTTTCTCATGCCTGTTTAAGTACAGGACACAGTTTCATCACAGTCAAGCTCATGAGATGAGGGAAAATTATCAGTACAGAATCATAGAATATACTGAGTTGGAAGGCACCCAGCAGAATCATCAAGTCCAACCCCTGGCCCTGTGTAGAACACACCAAGAATCATATCACATGCCTGAAAATGTTGTTCAAATGAAATACTCTAAAAGTAAGGCCTCCTTAATTACTAATTCATGAGACCTTCAGAGAGGGGAGTATGTCAGAGCGGCTTACTGTAGAGAGAACATCTTATAAATAAACATTATATTACACATATTAATTACTTTATTGGTACATTATTTTTATGAAGAGACCATATGAAAGAACAATGACTCCTGAGGGACCAATTAAATGGGAGGTAAGTTGTTAACAGATTTAACAGACTATGTTTAACTTCATACTCATACTTTAGCATAGCTAAAGATGCCTCAGAAATGTAGTAAGTAGTTCTTGTGCTGATTTCTTAGTACTTCTTTTGCCATGGAGATCATTGAAAAGTTCCTGTTGTGTTGCACAGAGATTAGACTGCACATAATAGTCCTAATTGAAACTTCAGTTACACACTTGCAAGATGAAAGGCTATGGCAGAGTTTCAAAAATGTAGCAGGAAACAGGTCTGTTCTTCAGCACTAAGCAAAATTTAACTTGCAGTACCTGGAAGATTTTAAGAAGCCTAATTCTGGAGAATTAACAGGTTTTTTCCTCAAGTGTACTCAGTCAATACATTCTTGAATGCATAAGGTGGATTTCATTGATCTGCCTGAAATTACAGGCAATTCTACTTTGAGTTACATCTTATAGTAATGAAAATTCTGAGAAAAGCTGTCATTTTAAATGTTGACTGCAACTGGTATCAAAGGGGATGTTAATGATTTGAAAAGTGTAAATGCTCATTTGAGAGAGTAGTTAAGTTTTAGGTTGCATATAAACACATGCTTGACTTTAGAGAGAAAATTCACTTCCACTTCTCCCAGATGAAAAGCTGGAGGAAGAGCCCCTGGCACAATTTTTACATTCAAATCAAGGTCCAGAACCATGGGTTTGACAGTAGGCAAAATAGTTCCCCTAGGATAAATTCCTTTTAATTTGGAGAAACGTACTAGCATCACCAGTGGTAGTTTAAAATGAATGTAGGATGTATTTCATCCTTAGAAGGTACAGTCTTTGGTTTCCCTGTTTCAAGAGCGAAAACCAGACTCATCACCTCGTTTAGCTTCTTACTTCATCCACTCTCCTCTAGCTCTACCCAGGAACACCAGTGCCCAAGCAGCCAGTTCAATATGCTGGTAGCAGGGGTTGGAAGGGAACAATTATGTCTGGGGAGGGAAGACTTGCTGAGGAGACCTTGAAGAGGTACACAGGGTACCTGCGTATATCCACAGAAGTCCCCGAGCCAGCCGGTGGATGTGTAGGAAAACTGGAAGTGGAGTTAGCTCCTGCTGTTGGCCTCGGGCTTGCCTGTAGGTCCTCCTGCAAGAGGCAAGCAGACTGAAGGCAGGACAGATGCAACGGCAGGCAGCCCTGAAAAGGCACAAAAACCCCCTAGATTTATCTAAAAGCTTTTTGAAAGAGACTGAGTGCAATGCTTCTCACCCAGCTGTAATGGCTTTTGGCAGGTGGGTGTTCATTGCTTAGGTTTTCATTTTAGGCTCTCTGTCAAAAAAGAGAAATAGGCAGTCTTAAGCAGCAGTTTCATCTGACCTATTTTAAGGTGCTGCTGGGGAGGGGTTGAATTGCCCAGAAGTGCATATCTCTGGTCAGATGAATTTGTCAAATGGTCAAATGAATCCTGCTTTTACTCACAGCTTTGGGAAGAAGAGATTTCTGAGAGGATCCCAGCATGGAAGGAGAGTGAATGATTGTGGGTTGATTACATTTGTTTTAGTTGCTCTGACCATTACTAAGCCTGTGCTGAGTATTGCATGAATATTATGCTTAATGATGATAGAAAGTGTCAGATTCCCTATGAGTGGTGCACAGACGGCCCACAGTGACCCCGACTGTGTATTTAATGTGCACAGAGACCACTTGTACCACACATATGCAGGAGATTTGAAGCCTTCCAAAAACATCAGCCTTGTCGCACACATGGTGAAAAGTTGATCCTCACATAGCAGGAAACTTGTGATGAAGAAACTCTTCCAGCTTGGTCCTTTGTTATCCCTAAATCCCAGTCAAATGTATACATTCCTTACATGCCACCATGCGGCTCTTTCAGAGAGCCAAGGGGAAGTTTGTGGGGGAACCCAGACACTAGACAGCCCTACCATTCCTGTCACTAGGAGAACTATCCCTCAGAGGGATCAGTGAGCTAAATTACCATGACGGCAGACACTTGGTGGAGCAGAGCTGTACCATTGTAGGAGAAATACTTTGAGGGTTGATTTAATCCAGGCTCCTGACAAAGAACAAACTGAAAATTGTGCAGGAATCCTACACACTAAAATTTCACCTCATATTTGTCCCAAAAGCAACCATGTCTTTAGAAAGGTCTGCTTGTATAATTGGATTTAAATGTATTTTCTGTTAGCTAATCAATTTTTTGTTTCTAAATCTGGCTGCTTTTCCTTGGTTCAGACAGTATTTTTCAAAAGTTCTGAGAAAAAAAAAATCAATGCATGCTATTTTATATACAGTGCTACTGTTTTAATTCATAGTTCAAAAGAAGGCAAATATTTTTTGCAAAATGACAGTTTCAAGCATTTCGACCAGCTGTCACTGATACTGTGCTACCAGAGGATTTTCTGTTTTCTAGAGTTCTGTGCAGTTTGGGCAAAGTATACATTGTAGTGGTAAATCAGCGTGAAACCTGCAGACATTCTAGATTTGTTCTTGTTTAAATTATACCCAAATCAAGTATTTGGGGCCATCAGATGTTTTATGACATGCTAATGAATGACTGTAAGATATTAATTGGATCTCCTCTGAAATTCTACATGCAGCTTTGGTAAAACTCTAGAAGACTAGAGAGTTTTAAAAACAGTTTATTGAATTATAGCAGTCCAAGCTTCTTCATCCTAAATCCAGTTGTAGACTTCAGTGAATTTTACCCATGTGTATGACTAGATTTAGAAATGAGAAGTAAAGGAATCCACACTGACCAGCTAATGGGCTGGGACACCTTCAGCATCTGAAAAGCCTGAATTTGATATTTTCTCCCAGTATAAGGGCACTTCAGGAGACTGCTTTAACTACCTCACTAGAGAATATGATATGATGCAGGAAGAAAACAGTTAAACCTAAGTTAGGTTTTGTGCAAAGTCCTTAAGGACTTATTGAAATAAGGCAAAAAACTCTTGTTCAGTCAGGGAAGTGGACTTTGGTTTGCCTGAAAAAGAGAGAACAGAAATTAAATTTCTCACTTTACTCTGTGAATGGTTCTCAGAACTATATCTGTGTTTTCTACTACTTACATTTGTTAAAATTGCCCTCATTGAAAATGAAATGTTTTCATTCTGGCTCACCTGTTCTTCAGTATGGAAACAGGGAACAAAATGTTCTCATTTCGGTTCAAACAGTTCATTTTACTCTTTGATTTGAGAATACCAAAAATTTGACCAAACTTTTTCAAGGAAACCAGAAAAATGAATTATCCACTCAATCCTCTAGTTGAAAACCATGAGAGAAAAAAATCCTAGGAGTTATTATATGAAGGATCCTGACAGATTTATGTATAGGATTCTATGATGTATTTGTGGCAGCAGTAGCCTTGAATGGAACAGTCACAGTGAGCCTTTACAGTCACGTGTTTCTTTAAGTTTAGGGTTTCTTGCTGCCAGTGTGAATAACAGGAGGAAGCTGCAATTCAACTTGCAGTGTCCTGAGATAAGCGATGGATTTTTATTTTACTTTTTTTTTTTTTTTTTTTGAACATTTCCTGCTCTTTTTTTTCAAATCTGGCCAAAGTATTTTCCTGTTTGGGTTTTCCACTATTCTTT